>NC_140168.1:22601146-22648646 GCF_963971535.1 Notolepis coatsorum | reverse complement strand
ATATTTCGCCGTCAACTAAAGACTCACTTCTTCAACCATTATCAGACATTTATTTTTTATATTTTTTATTTAAAAAATTATTCGAACCCCAACTAACCTACACTGTAATATACTAAAATAAACTAACCTACACTGTAGCACTCAACACGTTCATGAACATTGTTATTCAGCTGATAAGAGTTGTGCCCCTTCCTGATGACTTGTCGTACAGAACTTGTAAGTCGCTTTGGATAAAAGCATCAGCTAAATGACTAAATGTAAATGCTTGTGACTGATACAAGTCTTATAGGTTAGAGAGGCAGGCTTTGTGACTGACGGGTTACTACTAGTATGAAGCCCTACAGACTGGGTGGGTTGAGCGGATGACAAAACACTGTCCCCGACATGGACTTCAACACTACAACCGCTAGCCGCTCTTTTGGTGCTCCTCTGTGACCGGTGGTACAAGACAGGCCGTCTACTGGGCAGATTCTGTATGTATGCATGCATGTTTAACCTTTATTTACCCAGGGTAGGTTCGCTGAGCACAGATGCTCTTTTTCAGCTATGCCCTGCTTCACATTCACACAGTTCCATTCATACCTGGGAGCTGCCCAGTACAACCACAGTCTGACACCTGGGAGCTGCCCAGTACAACCACAGTCTGCCACCTGGGAGCTGCCCAGTACAACCACAGTCTGACACCTGGGAGCTGCCCAGTACAACCACAGTCTGACACCTGGGAGCTGCCCAGTACAACCACAGTCTGCCACCTGGGAGCTGCCCAGTACAACCACAGTCTGCCACCTGGGAGCTGCCCAGTACAACCACAGTCTGACACCTGGGAGCTGCCCAGTACAACCACAGTCTGCCACCTGGGAGCTGCCCAGTACAACCACAGTCTGCCACCTGGGAGCTGCCCAGTACAACCACAGTCTGACACCTGGGAGCTGCCCAGTACAACCACAGTCTGCCACCTGGGAGCTGCCCAGTACAACCACAGTCTGACACCTGGGAGCTGCACAGTACAACCACAGTCTGCCACCTGGGAGCTGCCCAGTACAACCACAGTCTGCCACCTGGGAGCTGCCCAGTACAACCACAGTCTGACACCATTGGCTACTGAGCAACTCCACTGGAGCAGTTGGGGGTTAAGTGCCTTGCTCAAGGACACTTCAGCGGCAGACTTTTCCGAACCGGCGACCTTCCGGTCACAAACCCGCTTCTCTAGCCATTAGGCCACCGCTGCCTCTGTCGTCATATTTTATGACGTCATCATAAAATCTTTAAAAAAATCCTCAAACAAAATCCTCAATTTGAATAAAGTGATTAATCTGATTAAATTAGTCTTTTTAATTAAATCAACTCTCTTTAATGAATATAACTCATCAGTTTCGTCAACATAAATAATCCAATAAGGGCACGGTTGGGTACGAAAGTGATGGTGACGTCTTGATGGAGCGCCAAGCGGATGCAGATAGGCTACATCATTTATGATAAATGTTTTATTTAAATTTTTATGACGAGTCATATACTATATTAGTATAATACTATAATATTAAATGTAGCCTAATCTTTATCTGCAACTGTGAAGAAAACCTCCATTGGTTCAAACAGAATGAATAGACGCACAATTTTCTTTTTTTTAAATTCGAATGTTGATTTAGAATTTGATTGTCAACGTTATGAATGAAGCTTCGAACTATTCGGTAGAGCCCTAGTGTGTGTGTGTGTGTGTGTGTGTGTGTGTGTGTATGTGTGTGTGTGTGTGTGTGTGTGTGTGTGTGTGTGTGTGTGTGTGTGTGTGTGTGTGTGTGTGTGTGTGTGTGTGTGTGTGTGTGTGTGTGTGTGTGTGTGTGTGTGTGTGTGTGTGTGTGTGTGTGTATGTGTGTGTTTGCGTGTGAGCCCAATGCTCTGGACTCCATTGTTTAAAGTAGTGTGCAAAGATAGATTAAAACCGACCACTGTGCAGACAAGTAGGTCCATTCCCTTCTATAGACTCCGATTCACATCTGCATGTTAATTCAATGCATCCATTTGTATACCATGTATACAGTATATCATGTATATGTAACAGTCCCAACATGTAGCGGAATGCCCCTTTATATGACCTTCAAGCAGAGCCTCACACAAACACAAGGAGACAGTGGAGAGCCAGGTAATTTACCATTAACTTAGACCACTCAGTCTCTGAAACACTGCCAGCTTCAATTGAGTGAGTGAGGGAGGGAGGGAGGGAGGGAGAGGTGGGTGGAGTGAGAGGGATGTAGATACAGAGAGAGAAAGCCAGTGGGAGTAGGAGAGAGAGAGAGAGAGAGTGATAGAGGTATAGAGAGAGAGAGGGATAGAGATAGAGGTATAGAGAGAGTGATTGAGGTATAGAGAGAGAGAGAGAGAGAGAGAGAGAGAGAGGTAGAGAGAGAGAGAGGTATAGAGAGTGATTGAGGTATAGAGAGAGAGGTACAGAGAGAGAGAGAGATAGAGAGACAGAGAGACCAGTATCTGCTGGCACTTCCTGTGTGAAAGCTCCCCGTCCCCATCTGCCCTAGAGAGGATCCCAGTGAGTCACCTCATAAAGGTCACCAGCTCGTCCATCCATCTGATCACACGCACGCGCACACACACACACACACACACACACACACACACACACACACACACACACACACACACACACACACACACACACACACACACACACACACACACACACACACACACACACACACACACACACACACACACACACACACACACACACACACACACACACACACACACACACACACACACACACACACACACACACACACACACACACACACACACACACACACACACACACACACACACACACACACACAAAATAGCTGTATTGCAAAATGGCACAAAACAAGCGTCTATTTTAGTATGGTGCAGATTCAAATGCAAATAAGTGAACATAAAGCAACAGTGAGTGAACCAACACACAGTATAGACACCATCACCACCCTCTCTCCTACAGTATAGACACCATCACCACCCTCTCTCCTACAGTATAGACACCATCACCACCCTCTCTCCTACAGTATAGACACCATCACCACCCTCTCTCCTACAGTATAGAGACCATCACCACCCTCTCTCCTACAGTATAGACACCATCACCACCCTCTCTCCTACAGTATAGACACCATCACCACCCTCTCTCCTACAGTATAGACACCATCACCACCCTCTCTCCTACAGTATAGACACCATCACCACCCTCTCTCCTACAGTATAGACACCATCACCACCCTCTCTCCTACAGTATAGACACCATCACCACCCTCTCTCCTACAGTATAGACACCATCACCACCCTCTCTCCTACAGTATAGACACCACCCTCTCTCCTACAGTATAGACACCATCACCACCCTCTCTCCTACAGTATAGACACCATCACCACCCTCTCTCCTACAGTATAGACACCATCACCACCCTCTCTCCTACAGTATAGAGACACCATCACCACCCTCTCTCCTACAGTATAGACACCATCACCACCCTCTCTCCTACAGTATAGACACCATCACCACCCTCTCTCCTACAGTATAGACACCATCACCACCCTCTCTCCTACAGTATAGACACCATCACCACCCTCTCTCCTACAGTATAGACACCATCACCACCCTCTCTCCTACAGTATAGAGACACCATCACCACCCTCTCTCCTACAGTATAGACACCATCACCACCCTCTCCTACAGTATAGACACCATCACCACCCTCTCTCCTACAGTATAGACACCATCACCACCCTCTCTCCTACAGTATAGACACCATCACCACCCTCTCTCCTACAGTATAGACACCATCACCACCCTCTCTCCTACAGTATAGACACCATCACCACCCTCTCTCCTACAGTATAGACACCATCACCACCCTCTCTCCTACAGTATAGACACCATCACCACCCTCTCTCCTACAGAATTGACACCATCACCACCCTCTCTCCTACAGTATAGACACCATCACCACCCTCTCTCCTACAGTATAGACACCATCACCACCCTCTCTCCTACAGTATAGACACCAGGGGAGGAAATTAGGCCACTTTACTCGCCAATTGCGAGTATTTTTTACGTTTGGCGAGTAATTCATGAAGAGCACTCGCCAGTCTGGCGAGTACTAGTAATTACAAAACAAAACAAAAAAATCATTCTGCAATCTGCTGATTCGCTCACTGGCACAAGCCGAACTCTGACTCCCCCCTTGATTCCTCCCATTTGCGCCTCATAATAATCCGACCATAACCAATGAACATCATCGTTGTACAGATGCGCTCTAAGCTCCTCCAATGAACACTCATTTTCTAGAAGATGCCGCCCATCTAGGGGAAGTGGACAGATCACTGCGCGCGCCGCGCGGACCTACAGACTCCTGCCACCGGCAGCCGGCTTGACAACGTAGACAAATTTAGACAAAAACACACCAGTGGATGAAAATAATTGCATGTAGAGTCGTCGCTTTCGGATATCAGTGCGGTCTGACATGGGGGCGAACAACAGCATGCGACGCGTCTCCTTCGAGTCGGATGAGAATGACAAGTCAACAACATTAGCCGGCTAGCTACCTAGCATGTAACAAGCTACCATAACGCGCATTCAACATAGTGGACGACTATACTGAGCGGCTTTGCTTAAATGCAGCCGAGTGACATTTTATTATTACCGGGTTTCCCCCCATATCACCACTGTGACTCGCCCATATGCCCTTCACAACGGTGATGTTGTCATACTTGGCATTCAGAATACACCTGCTGAACCCCTAGCGTTGTCGATTCGGTTCCAATGTATTGTCATCTTACAGCACAAGTACAGTACAACCAGAATACATTTGGCATACAACCAGAGTGCAAATGTAACAAGTCAAGTTCAAGTTGTTTTATTTAGCTATTACATTACAGTGAAATGCTTGGTTCTTTCACTGCCCAACTCAGTCCAACCTAAACCAGCCCAACCCAGTATTGATTGATTGAAAACTTTATTAACAGATTGCAGAATGGGTACAATACAGTACAGCTCAATACACACAATTGTTAAGGGGATGCAGACCAGAGAAGGACTTTCGTCTTGTTTACATCAGGGTCCCCCATTTCAGTCCTGTTTGCTTAATGCCTTGTCCACTTCCTCCACACTCCAATGCCCTTCAACCCTGCCCCTGTCAAACCTGCTCTTTCCATTCCCTCCATCATGTCCCCCCTTTCTGATGAATATTTCCTGCACTTAAGAGTCAGACACACATTCCTAGTAGTTGAGCTGTGATGAATGAATGAATGAAAACTTTATTTAACAGATTGCAGAATGGGTACAGTACAGTACGGCTCAATGCATGCAATTGTTAAGGGGATGCAGACCAGAGAAAGACTTTCGTCTTGTTTACACCAGGGTCCCCCATTTTCAATTCATTTTCAATTCATCATTCAGTATAACCTAGACCAGCCCAACCCAGCATCTTTCACTGCCCAGTTCAGCCCAACCCAGTCCAGAATAGTTCCCTCTTTCATGTTAATATGTGATTTAATGATGTAATATTTTGAAGAGTAGAGACAGTGTGATTAATTTACTATGATTGAAAATCAATTTAGACGAAGACGTACAAAGAAGTAATTATCACAATTAGCGATTTTTTTTGTCTGGTAAAAAATCTGTTTGGCTGGTAAAAAAAATCAGATACTCGCCAGTTGGCTGGTAAGCCAAAAAGTTAGTTTCCTCCCCTGATAGACACCATCACCACCCTCTCTCCTACAGTATAGACACCATCACCACCCTCTCTCCTACAGTATAGACACCATCACCACCCTCTCTCCTACAGTAGAGACACCATCACCACCCTCTCTCCTACAGTATAGACACCATCACCACCCTCTCTCCTACAGTATAGACACCATCACCACCCTCTCTCCTACAGTATAGACACCATCACCACCCTCTCTCCTACAGTAGAGACACCATCACCACCCTCTCTCCTACAGTATAGACACCATCACCACCCTCTCTCCTACAGTAGAGACACCATCACCACCCTCTCTCCCACAGTATAGACACCATCACCACCCTCTCTCCCACAGTATAGACACCATCACCACCCTCTCCAAAATGACCCTCACTAACCCCTTTACAATCACTGCATCTAGTTAAGCCGCTCACACATAGACAGACAACAAGCGACACAAACAACAGCCTGTACAAACAAATATCATGCGCACACAAACTAAATAAATGGACTGTAGCTGCGAACGGGGACCAAACAATTACATAATCCCATCATAATCTAATCAGAAACATAGACAGTGAGCACACACAAACACACCAATACAGACTCGGTGTGTATTTGTTCAGTAGTCTGATAAGCGTTTGTCTGGGGGGGGGGGGGGGGGGGGGGGTACTGAGGGATGCTAGCAATGGCTCGAACCAAGGAAATTATAAAAGAAGGAAGGGTCATCACGTCAGAATACCAGCGTTCTATGCTCTGCTTGGTGCCAGACTTTGTTGGCAGTTCTATTGAAGCCTGTATTCAAATAAAAAAAATCAGAGGAAAATACACATCAACCGATAGGTCAAACGTCAGCTAGTTAACGATGCATCAAATTGTCGATTCAGACATCAGAGGTAATAACATAAATGCCATAAACAAGGAGACGGCTGATCCCATTCAACTCAATGTCGGCCGAACTGAACGTTTCCACACTTGTTACCAATGTGCGTTCACATGCTACACAGTGACGTAATGACCCTTTCCTTCTTTTATAGTTTCCTTGGCTGGAACGACGAACATGAGCTATCATGTATTGTACTCTTATGAGGCACAGGATCTCCCAAGAAAATGATACAACATGGCAAGGGGATTCATTTGTATATTATGTGTGTGCGTGTGCGTGTGTGTGTGTGTGTGTGTGTGTGTGTAGGTGTGTGTGTGTGTGTGTGTGTGTGTGCGCGTGCATGGTAAGCGATACACGCTTGTCTGCGTCAATGTCAGATACTGTTATCTGGGGACAAGTGTGTGACCTACTTACAGTCATAGGGTCATACAGTATGGGGTTTTGGGGATTTATTTGATCTCAGCTTATCTCAATCCTGATTTGTCGATGGTTGCCAGATCTGTTTGGGTTTAGGGGAGGTGTGTTGCAGATCTGTTTGGGTTTAGGGGTGGTGTGTTGCCAGATCTGTTTGGGTTTAGGGGAGGTGTGTTGCCAGATCTGTTTGGGTTTAGGGGTGGTGTGTTGCCAGATCTGTTTGGGTTTAGGGGTGGTGTGTTGCCAGATCTGTTTGGGTTTAGGGGTGGTGTGTTGCCAGATCTGTTTGGGTTTAGGGGTGGTGTGTTGCCAGATCTGTTTGGGTTTAGGGGAGGTGTGTTGCCAGATCTGTTTGGGTTTAGGGGTGGTGTGTTGCCAGATCTGTTTGGGTTTAGGGGTGGTGTGTTGCCAGATCTGTTTGGGTTTAGGGGTGGTGTGTTGCCAGATCTGTTTGGGTTTAGGGGTGGTGTGTTGCCAGATCTGTTTGGGTTTAGGGGTGGTGTGTTGCCAGATCTGTTTGGGTTTAGGGGTGGTGTTAGGGCTGCACGATTAATTGTAAAAAAATCGTTCTAAATGACAACGATTCTTTGCATTTGCGTCAAAATGGAGATCAGTTGCATTAAAACACTCGCTCCTATTCCCCTATGCATTCACGTCACGCTGCATTCACGTGTTGACTTATTTGCTTTGGAACAATCCCAGTTGCGATAACAATCACACTTACACAATGTAAAGCAGTTGTACGCTATTAATTCAACATTCAATATATTTTCATACTTTTGTGTTGACTTGTCACCAGATTCCTGTTTTTGGGTTCCAGATGAGATAGCCTGAAGACTCCAGATGTTCCTTATGTACAAATGGGGATGAGGGTACATTTATGCACATGTATTGGGATTGCCCACCAGTTAAGATATTCTGGAAAGAAGGGGCCCAGCAATTATCAAATTTCTTATTTCTGAACATACCTGTACACCCCTCTGTATTGCTGTTGAATGATGTTTTTCAGTATGGAGCCCCTATACAGCTAAAGAGATTAGTTTTATCTGGTCTCACAGCGGCTAAAAAGCTGATAGCATCACGATGGTTTCAACCGGAAAAAATGTGTCTGAAGGTATGGGTTCTTACATATCTCGATGTGATCTATCTAGGAATATCTACAGCAAGAATTTTAGGTGTCAGTGAAGCCAAAATTGCAATCTGGTTAGAAGTGGTGGAGAGAATAAAAGCTAGCATATGAATGGTAGGAACAAATGATAATGGATGGATTATCCAAGTGGGGGTCCGGGGGGGGGGGGGGGGGGGGGGGTGGGCGAGCGAGAGCATATGTATGTAGGGTATTAGATAGCAAGTATTAGGTGTATATCTCGTATACTACATTTATTTAAATGGTGATTTCATTGGATGTTTACTGTTAATGCTTGTATGTCTAATTTTATGTTATGTTTAAAAAATAATAAAAAAATAAAATACAAAAAGAGATAGCCTGAAGTCTTATAGTCATACAGTCCAAAGTTTATAAAAATCCCAGAGAAAATGAGTTTTGTAGAAAGGTTAAAAACAGCGTGATTATCCAAAATGGCCGTCCACTTCATAACATTCTGACGCTAGAGTAGGTCAGAACCGAAAGTGGTGATTTGACGGAGTGCTTGTCAAATCCCACGCACAGGCGTAAGAGAGGAAAAGAGACTAGAGTTATTTTGTATGTTACAAGAGACGTTTAAGTTTAAGTCAAGCACTTTCATATACGTTATGTTGTCTGTTTAAGAAAGAGTGCAATAAATGTTTTTATTGAACAAATAAGAATCGTGATCTCAATTCTTAGGGAGAAAAATCGTGATTCACATTTTAGCAAGAATCGTGCAGCCCTAGGTGGGGTGTGTTGCCAGATCTGTTTGGATTTCAACGTGAACAGTCCACCTTAAAAAAAGAACCGAGATATTCCTTTGATCTTTAAGGCAACTCAATCAATAGCCCTGTGAATGTGAACAGCTCTCTCCCCCCGATGCTAGACAGTACACCAGAGAACACAGATTCTATCTGTGATGTCATGTTAATGCAGCTGCAGCCTGGAGCTCATCCACCGACGATGAATTAGTGGTTGACTCACGTTTTGGTTTTGCATGTTTACAGCACATCTAAAAATATCATGAGATTAATTTCATTGCGTATGCCGGCAACATTTTCGACAACGGAAAATGTGCCACTAATCCCCCCCTGGTGAATAACCACATATTCTGTTTCATTGTTAGCGCAGCAGTCCCAGGGGGGGGGGGGGGATTCTGTTCCTCGATGACGTTGTCAAAAGTGCCTTTGATCTTTTTCTTTCCAGCTTCAGAGAGGAGAGCCGTTCCATGTTCACGTACACCGAGCGGAACAAGACGGTGGGGGAAACGGGAATGCTATTGACCAGAAGGACTTTAAGGGAATATACTGTATAGTAATCTGGCCAGTAGATTACTACCAATCAATATCGGAGTCTATTAGGGCTGTACCAAATGCTTCGAAGCTTCGATCATAATGTTGACATTCGAATTCTAAATCAACATTCGAATTTGTAATTTTTTATAAATTATTTATTTATTTGATCTTTTTAATCTTTTTTGTATGCGTCTATTCAATCTGTTTAAACCAATGGGGGTTTTCTTCACAGTTGCAGATAAAGATGAGGCTACACTAATATTATAGTATTATACTATAAGACGTCACCATCACTTTCGTACCAACCGTGCCCTTATTGGATTATTTATGTTGACGAAACTGATGAGTTATATTCATTAAAGAAAGTTGATTTAATAATAAAAAAAAATACTAATCTAAGACTAAGATTAATCACTTTATTCAAATTGAAGATTTAGTTTGAGGATACAAAAATTATAATATATATATATTTTTTTATGAAGTCAAAAAGCCCTAGAGTCTATTCAATCAGTCTAATATTTCCTATTGTGCATCGAGATTTAGGTTAGAGAAGAAGTTATTTAGTTCTTTGTCCCCACTTTCTCCATTATCCAGGCCAAATTGTGGTTGCGAGAGTGGCTCAGTAGGTACTGGAGCAGTTTGGTAATCGGAAGGTTCCCGGTTCGATTCCCGCTCCTCCCGGGGCAGCGTGTCGATGTGTCCTTGAGCAAGACACTTAACCCTCTAAGTGCTCCCCGATGAGCAGGTTGGCACCCTGCGTGGTCGCGTCCGCCGTCTGTGTGTGACTGTGTGAGTGAATGTGAGGACGAAGAATTGTAAAGCGCTTTGGATAAAAGCGGCTATATAAAAAATGCACCAACATGCACCATGTTATTCTTCTATGGATATCAGCTAGTGATTCATGGTTTACGTGTTGTTCTGTGCATCTGTCCACCATGTTGTGTTGCAGTACACATCTGATACATCTGGATCAGTCGGGGCAGATTTCAGATTCAGCTTTATTGTTGCATCTTTGTCATATTTATCATAAAAAAATAGGTAAATTATTGGGTCTTGCCCCCTCGACCTACGGCATGGCAATAAAATACACAATAGAACAATACAATACACAAAAACACAATAGAAACCAGCATAATAATGCTGGACCTGGCTCTGAGGCTGCAGGACCTGGCTCTGAGGCTGCTGGACCTGGCTCTGAGGCTGCTGGACCTGGCTCTGAGGCTGCTGGACCTGGCTCTGAGGCTGCTGGACCTGGCTCTGAGGCTGCTGGACCTGGCTCTGAGGCTGCTGGACCTGGCTCTGAGGCTGCTGGACCTGGCTCTGAGGCTGCTGGACCTGGCTCTGAGGCTGCTGGACCTGGCTCTGAGGCTGCTGGACCTGGCTCTGAGGCTGCTGGACCTGGCTCTGAGGCTGCTGGACCTGGCTCTGAGGCTGCTGGACCTGGCTCTGAGGCTGCTGGACCTGGCTCTGAGGCTGCTGGACCTGGCTCTGAGGCTGCTGGACCTGGCTCTGAGGCTGCTGGACCTGGCTCTGAGGCTGCTGGACCTGGCTCTGAGGCTGCTGGACCTGGCTCTGAGGCTGCTGGACCTGGCTCTGAGGCTGCTGGACCTGGCTCTGAGGCTGCTGGACCTGGCTCTGAGGCTGCTGGACCTGGCTCTGAGGCTGCTGGACCTGGCTCTGAAGCTGCTGGACCTGGACCTGGCTCTGAGACTGCTGGACCTGGCTCTGAGGCTGCTGGACCTGGCTCTGAGGCTGCTGGACCTGGCTCTGAGGCTGCTGGACCTGGCTCTGAGGCTGCTGGACCTGGCTCTGAGGCTGCTGGACCTGGCTCTGAGGCTGCTGGACCTGGCTATGAAGCTGCGGTAACGCCTCCCGGAAGGCAGCAGTTGGAGCAAAGCAAAACAAAACTGAAATGTCTGCCAAGAGTCAACCTTGACAACACTATACGTCTTTCCTCATCCCTTCTAGTATCGCGACAGCTGGGTTTGAGGATTTGCGGTCAAGACTATTGGGAGTCGTTCTCCGTCAAGAGCTGGCTTGGTGGAAAAGAACAGCTCTGACTGGTGAGCTGACTAGTTGACTGACTGACTGACTGGTGAGCTGACAGGCTGGCTGACTGACTGACTGGTGAGAGGACAGGCTGGCTGACTGGTGAGCTGACAGGCTGGCTGACTGACTGGTGAGAGGACAGGCTGGCTGACTGACTGGTGAGCTGACAGGCTGGCTGACTGACTGGTGAGAGGACAGGCTGGCTGACTGACTGGTGAGAGGACAGGCTGGCTGACTGACTGGTGAGAGGACAGGCTGGCTGACTGACTGGTGAGAGGACAGGCTGGCTGGCTGACTGACTGGTGAGCTGACAGGCTGGCTGACTGACTGGTGAGAGGACAGGCTGGTTGGCTGGCTGACTGGTGAGAGGACAGGCTGGCTGACTGACTGGTGAGCTGACAGGCTGGCTGACTGACTGGTGAGAGGACAGGCTGGCTGACTGACTGGTGAGAGGACAGGCTGCTGGTTGGCTGGCTGACTGGTGAGAGGACAGGCTGGCTGACTGACTGGTGAGCTGACAGGCTGGTTGGCTGACTGACTGGTGAGCTGACAGGCTGGCTGACTGACTGGTGAGCTGACAGGCTGGTTGGCTGACTGACTGGTGAGCTGACAGGCTGGTTGGCTGACTAACTGGTGAGAGGACAGGCTGGCTGACTGACTGGTGAGCTGACAGGCTGGCTGACTGACTGGTGAGAGGACAGGCTGGCTGACTGACTGGTGAGCTGACAGGCTGGTTGGCTGACTGACTGGTGAGCTGACAGGCTGGTTGGTTGACTGACTGGTGAGCTGACAGGCTGGTTGGCTGGCTGACTGGTGAGAGGACAGGCTGGCTGACTGACTGGTGAGAGGACAGGCTGGTTGGCTGGCTGACTGGTGAGAGGACAGGCTGGCTGACTGACTGGTGAGAGGACAGGCTGGCTGACTGACTGGTGAGCTGACAGGCTGGCTGACTGACTGGTGAGAGGACAGGCTGGCTGACTGACTGGTGAGAGGACAGGCTGGTTGGCTGACTAACTGGTGAGAGGACAGGCTGGTTGGCTGACTGACTGGTGAGCTGACAGGCTGGTTGGCTGACTGACTGGTGAGCTGACAGGCTGGCTGACTGACTGGTGAGCTGACAGGCTGGTTGGCTGACTGACTGGTGAGCTGACAGGCTGGCTGACTGACTGGTGAGAGGACAGGCTGCTGGTTGGCTGGCTGACTGGTGAGAGGACAGGCTGGCTGACTGACTGGTGAGCTGACAGGCTGGCTGACTGACTGGTGAGAGGACAGGCTGGCTGACTGACTGGTGAGAGGACAGGCTGGTTGGCTGACTAACTGGTGAGAGGACAGGCTGGTTGGCTGACTGACTGGTGAGCTGACAGGCTGGTTGGCTGACTGACTGGTGAGCTGACAGGCTGGCTGACTGACTGGTGAGCTGACAGGCTGGTTGGCTGACTGACTGGTGAGCTGACAGGCTGGTTGGCTGACTAACTGGTGAGAGGACAGGCTGGCTGACTGACTGGTGAGCTGACAGGCTGGCTGACTGACTGGTGAGAGGACAGGCTGGCTGACTGACTGGTGAGAGGACAGGCTGGTTGGCTGACTAACTGGTGAGAGGACAGGCTGGTTGGCTGACTGACTGGTGAGCTGACAGGCTGGTTGGCTGACTGACTGGTGAGCTGACAGGCTGGCTGACTGACTGGTGAGCTGACAGGCTGGTTGGCTGACTGACTGGTGAGCTGACAGGCTGGTTGGCTGACTAACTGGTGAGAGGACAGGCTGGCTGACTGACTGGTGAGCTGACAGGCTGGCTGACTGACTGGTGAGCTGACAGGCTGGCTGACTGACTGGTGAGAGGACAGGCTGGCTGACTGACTGGTGAGCTGACAGGCTGGCTGACTGACTGGTGAGAGGACAGGCTGGCTGACTGACTGGTGAGCTGACAGGCTGGCTGACTGACTGGTGAGAGGACAGGCTGGCTGACTGACTGGTGAGCTGACAGGCTGGTTGGCTGACTGACTGGTGAGAGGACAGGCTGGTTGACTGACTGGTGAGCAGACAGGCTGGTTGGTTGACTGACTGGTGAGCAGACAGGCTGGTTGGTTGACTGACTGGTGAGCTGACAGGCTGGCTGACTGACTGGAGGACGGGGTGATTGGGGCGTAGAGTGGAACACAGTGTTACGGCTGAGAGCTCTAGAAATAACACAACAAGCTACACTGCAGCCGTGATGTTGCTCTGATTGCAATCAAGACCAAAACAAACAGACCACTCAAAGAATTCATGGACACACACGCCCACTACACATAATGTAGTGCACACACACACACACACGCACACGCACATGCACACACACACGCACACGCACACGCACACACACAAGTTTAGAGTGGTACTGAATAGAAGATACATCTAAACTTAAAAACATGGAGGCACAATGATTATGCTGTGTTAACAGTGTGCCATTGTTCTCTGCCCACCATGCACACGCATGTGTACACAGACACACACACACACACACACAAGCGTGAATGACCTCCTCTGCTCCTCAGTAACATCAACACCCAGGTGACCTTAAAGCCACATTATTATTTCACTTTCATACAACATGCAGTTTTTTTTCCAACCATTTATTCCCCCCTGTGGGCTCAGGAGCAGCAGGCCATCTATTCATGTCATCTCGGTTTAGCCGCAGCGATGCTACTCACTTCATCCGATGTCGCTGCAGGTGGTGCATAGTGGGGAGAATAGAATTATATTTCATAAACAGCAAGTGGGCAGGGCCGTCGCTGTGGGACTAGAACTAGACGCCACAAAAGGTGGTCACTCAATCATACAGGGACGTTTTGAGAGAGACGTTCTGAGAGGGAAGCTTTGAGAGGGAAGCTTTGAGAGGGACGTTCTGTGAGGGACGTTCTGAGAGGGAAGCTTTGAGAGGGACGTTCTGAGAGGGAAGCTTTGAGAGGGACGTTCTGTGAGGGACGTTTTGAGAGGACGCTTTGTAAGGGACGTTTTGTGGGACATTTTGTGGGACATTTTGCGAGGGATGTTTTGTGAGGGATGTTCTGTGAGGGACATTTTAAAAGAGATGTTCTGTGAGGGACATTTTAAAAGAGATGTTCTGTGAGGGACGCTTTCAGAGGGACGTTCTGTGAGGGATGTTTTGTGAGGGACGTTCTGTGGGGGATGTTCTGTGAGCAACGTTCTGTGAGGGACGTTTTGTGAGGGATGTTTTGTGAGGGACGTTCTGTGGGGGATGTTCTGTGAGCAACGTTCTGTGAGGGACGTTTTGAGAGGGACATCTTGTGAGGGATGTTCCGTGGGACGTATGCCCAGCCAGGTCATGTTGGTGCTTCTAGCAACACCTTTCACTATAACCGCTTGCAAACTATGAACACCACAACAGCCTACAGAGACGCCATCGCCCCGTGGGTCTAGATGCTCGTCAAGCAGCCAACACCAGAGGCCAACATGTCCACTGGGTTGGGTCCGTCCAGGTAACGTCCCTGCTTTCCTAACCTTGTATTCCCGTCGTCTCCCTCCTCTCCTCCATCTCTCCTCCTTGCTCTCCTCCATTCCCTAAAATCACACCACACCCAGGGTTCCCACAGACATTGCAAAATGAAATTCAAGGACTTTCAAGTACTTTTCTAAGCATT
Source organism: Notolepis coatsorum (assembly GCF_963971535.1). Classification (NCBI taxonomy): domain Eukaryota; kingdom Metazoa; phylum Chordata; class Actinopteri; order Aulopiformes; family Paralepididae; genus Notolepis; species Notolepis coatsorum. The sequence goes on along the minus strand of NC_140168.1, from coordinate 22,633,509 downwards.
ATTTTCCATTTTATATTGGGCATTTTAAAAGGATACAATTCACTGTTAAATGCTGTTAAATCGGATCCAATATGTATGGCTTGTTAAAACCAATTTCCGACAATTAGTTACACTTTAAATAAAAAAAGTATATTTCTTGATTCAGAACTATTCATTTTTATCATGGATGAATAAAACGTTCAATGCGAATGGTTGATTTGAATTTCAATGACTTTTTAAGCACATTGTTAAAAAATTGGCTGTTTTCAAGGAATTCCAGGCCTGGACTTTTTTTTGTAAAAAATCAAGCACTTCAAGGACCTTGAGCGAACCCTGCACACCGCCTCCCCTCCTCTGTCCTCCTCTCCATTATACTCCCCCTCTCCTTCCCTCGGTCACCTCTCCTCCTACACCCCCTGTCTCCCAGTCCCTGTGTCCACACACACGTGTCCCTTCCTTCCTTCTCTCGCTCCTTCCTCCAGTCAGCTGATAAATGGAGGAGGTCCGGGTACAGTTAGCCCGCCCAGTCGCTCACCCCTCACCTCCGCTCTCCCTCACGCCCTCTCTCCCTCACGCCCTCTCTCCCTCACCTCCTCTCTCCCTCACCTCCTCTCTCCCTCACGCCCTCTCTCCCTCACCTCCTCTCTCCCTCACCTCCTCTCTCCCTCACGCCCTCTCTCCCTCACGCCCTCTCTCCCTCACGCCCTCTCTCCCTCACCTCCTCTCTCCCTCACCTCCTCTCTCCCTCACGCCCTCTCTCCCTCACCTCCTCTCTCCCTCACCCCTCACCTCCGCTCACCCTCTAGCCCTCTGGTAGATCAGAGTAGATCAGAGCCCATGCTAACCTGCCCTGTCACTCAATTCTGCCACCCACTCAGCTTGCTCCATCTCCCTCCCTCTTCCCTATGGCTTTCTCCATCTCTCCCTCGTCCTCCCGCTCCCTCCCCAGTCTCTCCCGGGCCTCCGGATGAAGCTGAACACACCCACCCTCAGCCCATTACACCCAGAGAGACACCTGCCCCGCCCGCACCCTCCAGTCCTCCGTCCACCCCCCCCCCCCCCCCCTCTCCTGCCGCCCTCTCTAATAAACTCCACAGATCAGGTCCCATGCTGGCATGTTAACCTGCTTCTCCCACTCACTCCATTACATCCTCCATCACCCACACAGCTCTGTCCCTCCCTCCCTCTCTCCTCCTCCCTCCCTCCCTCCCTCCCTCCCTCCCTCTCTTCCCCCGCCCCCCCCTCTCTCTCTCTCTCTCTCTCTCTCTCTCTCTCGCTCCCTAACCCTCGGCCAAGTTACTAACACCCTTTTATTATGGATAGTCCTCTCTGTGGGGGGTTCTCACTTCAAAGACCCCCCAGTCTAGTCGTCCATGTGTGTGTGTGTGTGTGTTATGTGAGAGGGTGGGTATACAGATGGAGGGGAGTGGTGGGTGGGTAGGGGGGGGGGGGTTCATAAAGTGACTGAGCCGGAGCCGGGCGATTTATGTATTTATTCATCACCTAGGAAGCCGCGCATTAAAAGGTCGAGCAATTTTCCAGGTCACTGACCAAACTCACATGGCAGGGGAGAGAGGTGGGGTGGGGTGGGGAGGAGAGAGAGAGAGAGAGAGAGACAGAGAGAGAGAGAGAGACAGAGAGAGACAGAGAGAGACAGAGACAGAGACAGAGAGAGAGAGAGAGAGAGAGAGAGAGAGAGAGAGAGAGACACGCATCCATGCATTCATGTCTCACCGGAGTGTGTGTGTGTGTGTGTGTGTGTGTGTGTGTGTGTGTGTGTGTGTGTGTGTGTGTCTCCGTGTCTGTGTGTGCACCCTGGCTGTGGTTAATGAGTTTGAAAGGTCAAAAGCCTCTCAGAGAGATTAATGGTGAACGCCCGGCACAGAGGGAGTGGTTTAGCCCACAGCCCAGCCGGACACGTTTCCAACATGACGGTCATTATCACCGCCAGTAAAACAGGCAGGACCACACGCAAAGACAAGGACGGCACAAGAACGCTGGTGCATGGTGCGTGGTGCATGGCGTGTGCCGTGTGGCGCACGTATGTACTTTTGGGGAATGTGGAGACATTTTGATCAGACCTCACTTTGAAAGCAGACATTTTAACGTTAGGGCTTTGGTTAGCTTATAAGATATGGGTTGCGGTTATAGGGTTAACTTAAGATAAGGGTTGAGGTTAGGGTTGTCGTCAATGGATGGTGTGTGTGTGTGTGTGTGTGTGTGTGTGTGTGTGTGTGTGTGTGTGTGTGTGTCACAAGGCTGAACAGTATGCCGAGTATCTGAGTGAGAGCACGCAAGTGTGTGTGTGTGTGTGTGTGTGTGTGTGTGTGTGTGTGTGTGTGTGTGTGTGTGTGTGTGTGTGTGTGTGTGTAGTGTGTGTACACCTGTGTGTCTATGCGCATGCAGCATGTGTTCACACCGTGGTTATATCACGGTCATGTCGGGACGCCGGGCTCATTCCTTGTCGAAGCCTCCCGCGATCAGCGTGATGAACGACCTCATCAAAGCGGCATCGGCCCCGCGGTGAGGCGAGTTTCTGTCTCTCCCTCCAAAACCTCTAATCAATCCGGCGGCGGCGGCGCCTCCCCGCGCGGCTCACGGTACACTAATCAGCTGTTCCATCACAGCCGCTGCCGGGGTCTGGAATCGCCAGCCAGACGTCGCCCCCGGGGGCCGGGAGGGAGGCTGACCCCTCTTAAAGCCACGGCCGCAGACTGAGCGCCACTCAGGGCGAACAGACTAAATCAAACGAGCACATTCACAGACTACTAAGAGATGTGAGAAGAGCCCTGCCGACTTGAGTGTCGTGTGGGTGTTTTATATTTGATTTTTTTTTTCTGTTCATTTTTGTGAAGTTTGTAAAAATCGTACAAATGCAAATAAACAGATTTATTATAAAAAAGAAAACCCACACATGACTACTGTTGGTGCGCCAGCGTGGGAATGTCTACACAGTAGGGTTGGGTACCGTTCACATTTGAACCGATACCCGTGTGAACCGATACCGGTACCGGTACAATTTGTATCCACCTACCTCAGTTGTGAAATAATTTGTCCAAAATGTTCTATTATAATTATTATTTATTTAGAACAATTAGTTAATACTGTATACATATAGGCTGTGCTTGACCAGGTGTTTCCTCAAGTTACTGTTACCCTGCCCAGCTTTGCATTGTGCGCTACAAATATTGCCGCGAGCGTATGTCTGCATCTAGCTTGGTAAAGTGTGTATTGTGCGCGTGAACGTTGACGTGAACGTGCGGCACACTTCATACTGGTTTGTTCGTTTCACGGTAAACGAAACGTTAACAAATGTGGCACCGGTGGTGGATCTCGATGTGAATCGGCACTCGGTAGTACCGACGTGATTCGGTCGATACCCTTCAAAGTACCGGATTCGGTACCCATCCATCCTCCCCTACTACACAGACACTGCTCCGGTACACTGAGGGATACAGAGAGAGTCCCCTGGCGGTGATGATGGGCTTAATCAGCATTGGGTGTAAACATGGTTTGGCAACGGCTTTAAATGTCATTTATATGTGAAAGTTCCAGACTGCAGCTTTAAACCCTTTCACTGCAACACACTGCCAAACGGTTAACCCTTTCACTGCGACAACACACAGAAGGTTAACCCTTTCACTGCCACACAACAGCAGGTTAACCCTTTCACTGCCACACACTACAGAAGGTTAACCCTTTACTATCACCGTAACCGTATACGGTAACCGTCGGTAGTGTGATAGTAAAGGGTTAACCTTCTGTAGCGTGTGGCAGTGAAAGGGTTAAGTCGAGTCGACCAAGGTTTGGTCAGTGGATTAGTCGGTTTCAATGCTTTCCTTCCGTCCACGCTGAACCAGTTGTCTCCTGAAGCATCACGTCTGTTAAACACACACGACACATACATCTTACAGATTTGTCTATTGAATCAACTAATTGATTAGTCGACTATGGCCATTCGTCAACTAAGAATTTCTTAAGCCGAGGAGAGACCTAGTTGCTACCAACAGACGTGCTCTTGAATCCCTGTGCATTTTCATAAAAGATTCGTCAGTATTTTCTTAACCCCGAATTTCTCTTTCATGTGCTTCAATAATGCGTTTATTTTTTTCCTTGAACTCGGGGGGCGTGTGTTTATCAAAAGGTTAAATATAGCTCTGCTTTTAGGCTGACTCAGTGCTTAGTGCAGCGTTTTAATTATGAATGACGAACCATAAAATGAAAACACAAGAAAGAAATTGTGCATGGGGCATACCGAGTTTAGCTGCGTTTATCCCTACCACCTAATGCATGGAGCGTGTGTGTACTACAAACAGCAGTTTGTGTTTGTGTGCTTGTGTGTATGTGTGTGTGTGTGTGTGTGTGTATGTGTGTGTGTGTACATGGGATACATGCAAGTGTACAGTACATGTGCTCCTATAAATACGTAGCTCGTTTCCGCCCTCTACGGTACTCCTGGTGGCCACATGAATATGACATGATGCCGTGCTTTTAGCCGGTTGGAAACCCTTTAGAGGAGTGCGCTGTGTCTGTGTGTAGGCAGCAGGCTGCAGGAACACCACGGGGAGAGAGAGGGCTGCAGCCGGAACCCTCTGGACGAATTAAACTTTAAAGTCACGATGATGTCACCGCTGCCCAGCTGCGCTAGCGAGGGGATTGGAGGAGGAGGTGCTGGAGAATCTAGAGGTGTGATGTGTGATGAAGAAGAGGCCCAAGTCAGGTCCTTCAAAGGATGAAGCATGGAGGCAGACACATATACTATAATAATAATAATAATAAATGGTGCATTTATATAGCGCTTTTATCCAAAGCACTTTACAATTTTGTACCTCACATTCACTCACAGTCACACACCGACAGCGGAGGCGACCATGCAAGGTGCCGACCTGCTCATCGGGAGCAGTTAGCGGTTAAGTGTCTTGCTCAAGGACACTTCGACACGCTGCCCAGGAGTTCCGATTACCAGACGACTGCTCTCCCTCCTGAGCCACTGTCACCCCCATAATAATAATAATAATAATAATATTGAACTTCATCTGTGTAGCGAACCTTTCATATAAGATTTGCAGCCCAAAGTGCTTCACAGCAGGATGTAGACACAAAATAGACACAGAATTATAGCATAATTATAGACTGGCACAACATTTGCAGATAATTTACATTAAAACCTCCCTGAAAACTTGCGATTCATTAAAATATATAAAAAGGATTGTGATAGATTTCTGTGTTCCGCAGAGATGTACAATCCTGTGGCATCTGCGTAGCTATGGAAACAGACATTGTGTTTTCTAACAATGTCCCCAAGTGGCTCCGCAATAAGTGTCTAATACGTTTCTCAGAAGCATTATCTCCAAGCCTGACCTTATATTTTCTCCCTTTGATATATGTTCTGAACCAGATTAATACACATAGTCAGAAAGACCAACTAACGTTTCTAGAAAATGTATTAGGATATCCTGGTCAACCGTGTCCAGCGCTGCGCTTAGGTCTAATAGGACGAGAATTGAGACTTTATTTGCATCAGAGTTCAGTCTGAGGTCGCTAATTATTGTAGTAGGAGCAGTTTCAGTGCTGTGGTATGTTCTCAAGCCTGGTTGAAATTCCTCCATATATTCAGTAGAGGTGGGCAATATGGCTTACTTTTCATATCATGATAATAATGTAAATCTTAAAGTTTCGAATGGTAAAGATCAGGAATACATTCGGTGTGTATTCTGGTTAATTATCCATATTTTCACATTTAGATGTGTAGCTAAAAGATGGGAAAGGGGTTTGTTAACTCAGACTACTGGCTACCTCATGGAAAGAGGTTTGTTAACTCAGACTACTAGCTACCTCATGGAAAGGGGTTTGTTAACTAAGACTACTAGCTACCTCATTGTTAACTCAGACTACTAGCTAGCTAGTAGCTACCTCATGGAAAGAGGTTTGTTAACTCGGACTACTAGCTATCTACATCATGGAAAGGGGTTTGTTAACTCAGACTACTAGCTACATCATTGTTAACTCAGACTACTAGCTAGCTAGTAGCTACCTCATGGAAAGGGGTTTGTTAACTCAGACTGCTAGCTACCTCATGGACTAACATTACGACTGGAGCTTTGCAATGAGGAATTTCCATCTGTCCCTCCGACTCAGGCAAAGGCTTCAAGGAGTCGAGATAACCGTCTGTTACTTTTGCCCCATCTATTTAGGTCCCTGGCATCTCCATACCTCTGCTTACCACGTTCCTACCTCTAATCGTTCATTTTTATCACCAGTGGGGATATGATTTATCCCCCCTTCTGGTAGAGACTATCGTTCATTCTATCATTGCATTAAATACATTAATTTCCCCAAAACGTCAGCGCGCGGCCCACTCAGCGGTGTCTCCCTGCTTGCCGGTGCCTCTCACTGGGACAGAGAAACGAGCCGCTGGCCCCTGCGAGCCGTGATATCGAGCACTTTGCTGCTTCACTGGCTGAAAATGCACTCTACTACGGCGAGTGCTGGAGTGTGGATGTTGTGGAGAGTGAGTTTGAAGTCAAATAAGTATGAATTATTATGTTATATATTATATAGTATGATCTGATGATGAGTAAAAAGGGGTGGGATTAAATAAGTGTATACTTCTTCTCACTCCTTTTCAAATATGCAATGAAAAAAAATAAGTGTTTGACTTTTTTATATATACATTATTTGAATGGCTTATGGCTATATCTGTACTTGTTTGTTGTTGTTGCATATTTGAAATAAACTTCAATCAAATCAAAGTGAATTTCCCTCTGCTATGCCAAGAGAAATACACATGCTCTTCGTCAGAAGGCTCTATGCAGAAGGTCCAGCGAGAAATAAGTTCCTCAAAAAGCCTGTGGCGCGGTGCCCTGTCCAGGGTGCTGAAAGATCAGATTTACCACATTGTGTTTTAGGAGAGGTAACCTTGGGCGCAGTTTAACAATCCGATACGACGAAACTGCTCAACCGGACGAGCCGAGCAGTAACGTTCCTCATTCCAGGTTCGTTCTTCCCGTGGCCGCGTCGTAGAACGCCAGTAATGACACTCTGGTTTACGGAGAACCGGTGGTGTTTTGTAACTCACAGGTGTCAAGAGATATTGAGGAAAACCGCCAGACAAAATATTTCAGTTCCACTAACATTTCAGTTCACATTTTTTAAAGATTATTGTAGGCACACAGTTAATATCTCAAAATAACCTGTGAATAAAGGGCTGTGTTTGATACATACAATAAATACATCTGCCTATCATTATTATACACGTAACTACACTGTAGCTTATTTTTCTAGGCCCTGCAAAAAAACAAATAAGCTGATAATGTACTTGTATATCACTGCAGAAATATGTATGTCCTTTACATTATTTCACTACTCATGATGTAACGAGGACTGTCCCATTTCCTAGGTAAAGATTTCAGCAACTACCCCGCAATCAAGAACAAAACTAGGAGTAGGGCCAATGGAAGGGGATTGGGATGGGTGCCTAATATGTCCAAATAATAATGGCAGTGGCTAGAATGCACTCCTGATGGCGACAGCATTGTGTGTGGTGTGTGTGATGAGAGCCTGTATTCAGCACTGTCGTGTAAGAGTGGGATGAAACCCACACAACAACAACAACAACAAAAAAAGAAAACAAGAAAAAGGACTTCTTCACCAACTTCCCCCACTCTCACCCGCCCGCCTGGGATCGCTTTCGGAGCAGCGGATGACTGTACTGTACTCTACCAGTCCATCACTACCATCAGCCTGCTTATACAAGCTGACTGTACTCTATCGGTCCATCTTTCAGATGGTTAGTGGACATAGAGGTGGCAAACAGAGACACAAAGCGCGATATCAGGTGTCTGGAGGAAGCTTCAGGAGATCATAGAATGAGCAACTCTCTGGCATGGTTTCAAAATGTGGAATTCTTTCTTTGTCCGATTTGGAGATATCGAGGGGGGAAAAAGTGCGAGTTAGGGATGTTACATTTTGTTTTCAGTTGATTGAAGGATGCAAACTGTTTGTCTCTACTGTATGTAGAAATCTCCAAGGGTCGCGAGTCCCCTGTCCCTCCAGAGAAGCAAACGTGCCATCCGTCCGAGATGGCAAAAAGGAGTGGTTATGACATGTAGGAGTGAACTATACAGACTCTTATCTGGTTCCAAATCCTAAGTGAGTTCCTTAAGATAAAATAATGACCAATTAGTTAGTTTGTGAGGAGATTCTGTTTCAGAAAAAAGTAAAGTACAGAGAGAGAGGAACCTTTTATTGCTATAGCTTCAATGTTTAGCCACATGGGGGGAATTATTAGACGGTGTCTCGCCTGAGGATCCCCTCTGCCGAGAGGTCAAAGCTCTAACATTATAGCTCTGACCAATAATACTTCCTAAATACAGGGAGGCTTAGGCATTAAAAAAAAAACGTTTCTAAAATACTAATTTTCAGTGGGATTTTTATCAACTTTGGACTGTATGACTATAAGAATTCAGGCTATGGAACAGTTATGTTTTCCAGCTCCTACCTCTCCTCTGGAAAACAGACATCTGGCAACAAGTCAACACAGAATTAAAGGAGCAAACCTCTGTTTCTCTATTACTAGATGTCTCTGAAGTTTGGACAATTTTTTTACAACTGAGGTAGGTAGATAACATTTTTTTCAGACTAAAGTACAGGAAAAAAAGGTATTGTATGGGTACCGGTATCGTTTCAAATGTGAACGGTACCCAACCCTAGTTATTATTGCCCCCGATTCCACTGGTGCTCCCACTCTAGTAGTAGGAGAGGGTTTACTCAGTGCAGTTATTTGGGTTTATGACTGTCGAGTTGTTGTTGTTGTTGTTGTTGTTGTTGTTGTTGTTGTTGTTTCTTTAACCTTTTTCTACGCAGCAATGAATAACCCCTGCTAACCATCCACATCTGCCACAGAGAATTCGGGAACATTTCTTACGGTGACAGTATGGGGGAGGAAGAGGGGGTGTGGGATGTGCACGTGTGCGTGTGCGTGCGAGATGGAGTGTGATAGTGAAGCCTAAGGCAGGCTAGATTGAGGCTGATAGTCTCAAAGCCAAAAGCGAGGAGGAAGGGGCAACACATTTAACCTTTAGTAACACACACACACACACACACACACACACACACACACACACACACACACACACACACACACACACACACACACACACACACACACACACACACACACACACACACACACACACACACACACACACACACACACACACACACACACACACACACACACACACACACACACACACACACACACACACACACACACACACACTTGGATCGAGGTTAGATTTTCTTCAACCCAGCAGCCATCAGAAGAGCAATATAGTATACGGATCGTGTTAAATTCCCTGAGGTTGTGCATCAATGAATGGCAAATCAGTGCAGCCTGAATGCATTTCCCCCACCACCCGCACAAGGGTGGTGGGGGATCTTTTTTCCCCCCCATCAGAAAACTTAAATTAAGAAGGAAACGCCGGTGGGGGGGAAAAGGAGGGGCGAGAATGACTCAACATTTGTCTGCCGAGTTGTTGGTTCAATTCCCACCGTGACCGCCCACACACACATGCATGCAAATGAGTGTTTATCCATTTCAAAATCATCCCGCTTTAGCACATGCACGCGCACGCGCGCACACACGCACACACACACACGCACACACACACACACACACACACACACACAGTGTTTGTCATGTTCGGACAACTTGGGACAGAGGAGGCTGCCAAGAAAGCCCTCTAATCCATTAACATCCCAACAAAAGCACCACAGACAGATAAATTGCTGAAGGCGAGCTCGTTAAAGCAAGGCAGAGAACACAGAGACTCCACAGCTGTGGTCGGCGTCGCCTGGTGCGTTTAGTCGTAACTTTTTTTTTTACGTAAAACCTTTGAAGGATTGATTGATTGAAAACTTTATTAACAGATTGCAGAATGGGTACAACACAGTACGGCTCAATACACACAATTGTTAAGGGGATGGAGACCAGAGAAAGACTTTCGTCTTGTTTACATCAGGGTCCCCCATTTTCAATTCATATTGACATTAATGACATACGCAACATACAGATATTATCATGACATTTCTGACATACAGGTATAGAGTACTGTTACATTTGTGACATACAAAATATGCAAATATACAGTACTGTTAAACAGAGATCCTAACAGAAAATATATACATACGAGGGTGTTTTAGACAACTATGTAAGGAGGACACTGCTGGACATGGACTAAGTCATGGACTGGACAGGGGGACACCTTTTGGTGTGGGTTTAAAACTGTCTAGGACTGCAACCTCTTAACCCTTTCACTTCCACACTACAGAAGGTTAACCCTTTACTATCACACTACATTTTAGTGTGATAGTAAACTAGGGTTAAGGTTAACCTTCTGTAGTGTGGCAGTGAAAGGGTTAACCGGCTGCCGTGCGGCAGTGAAAGGGTTAACCTTCTGTGTATCGTCGCAGTGAAAGGGTTAACCGTTTGGTAGTGCGGCAGTGAAAGGGTTAAGTCAATTACTCGGAACACCAAGGCTTTTTTAGTCTGTTGGACTCGTCTTTGTTTTTGTTTTTATTCCATGATGAATGAGTTATGAACTGAAAAACTATGAGCACCGGGTACACAGAGACCCTTGGTGGGGAACAATTTGACAGATGTGTCGATTATAAATCAACTATACTGTATACTTTATAGTATATAAATATACTATATAAATCAACTATACCCGTCTGTACATACCTGCACATAATCCTTTTGCATATCTGTACTATATCTATATCTTACCTACTCTTACTAGTTACACTGCTGGCCAGTATGACTGCCACCATACTGTCTTTATACCTGTATCACTGTACATATTAATATTACATACATCGTATTAGTACACAATACACTCAGTAGTACCGATTTATATATTTTATACCCAGTTTAATCACCTGTACATTGTATATGACTATTTCACTTAACTATTTCACTTTAGTGTTACGTTTGGATGCCAAACGTATTGTTGTTGTAGTGTATAATAAATAAATACATTTGAATCGAATCTAAAAACGATTATTCAACACACACACACAATCTGTATTCCTCGGCTCTCTCCAAAACCATCTACATACAGTACCTTAACATATTAGCCTTATGAATACTGGCTGCTGACAATAGTGCAGGCCTAACACAGGCCCTATTATAGCCCGTACTGCAGCACGCGTGTTCCATGGGGTACATGTCCCATTAACCATGGATGCCGGTTCACTGAACTGCAGCTAGAGGGCTGAACAGCTGAGAGGAGTGATGGAGAATGAGGAAAGCATTTCGATGCATATTCTAACGCCACACTAGCACTGAGACCCCTCCCGCCTTGTTTCTGCATAATTCTAACGCCACGCTAGTACCGAGACCCCTCCCGCTCGTTTCTGCATAATTCTAACGCCACGCTAGTACCGACTAAGACCCCTCCCGCTTGTTTCCTGCTAGACATTTTTTTTTTTTTTTTTTTCTCACATCCAGAAATGGATAATATATATGGTGTACACTCAACAAACTGAGTGAGTGCAAGGCAAGCAAACAAAGTGTTTATGTACTGTACACATGTGGCATACTGTATATAGATACAGTAGTACACACACACACACACACACACACACACACACACACACACACACACACACACACACACACACACACACACATTTAGAATATTTTATTTATGTCCACATAAAAACAAGGTTTAAAGGACACAAATATTAACAGTGCGCTTGTACATTGTGGGATTATTCTGATACAATCGTGCCACAGTGGCAATCAAAGTTACAGACTCACACGGATGATGAACCTGACAATCAACACACAGCTCATGGGTACAGATAGCAGCGTCTTCTCCAAATTGCCCGGCTGCCAATAATTGCTGACACTGAGCAATATTTAGATAATTGTTTGGCTCTTCTCTTCGGAAGACCGGCCAACTGAAGGCCTCTAACACCCAACTTATGGACATGACCCAGGCTTCCAAATATGAAGACTAAAAGTTTACAGTTGTAGCCGAGTTGTGAAATGGTATGGTCTAACAATTGATATTTTAACATTTTGGTTGTAAATGCACACACACACACACACACACACACACACACACACACACACACACACACACACACACACACACACACACACACACACACACACACACACACACACACACACACACACACACACACACACACACACACACACACACACACACACACACACACACACACACACACACACACACACACACACACACACACACACACACACACACACACACACACACACACACACACACACAAGGAAGCAGCTGAGAGAGATGCTTCTCCCTCAGTCCATCAATAATAGTTGGGTCCAAATCCATCTGCATTGTCTGGCCCAGCCTACTACTGCATGGCAATCCTCCCTAACGCTAACGCTGTCCTATATTATTAAAATACCTTCTAAAACCCTGAGCCGTCTCTCCCTAAAGCACACACACACACACACACACACACACACACACACACACACACACACACACTCAGTCCTCCTCTCTCAATCACACTCCACACAAAAACACAGCAAATCTTCTCTAAAGCACACACACAGGCCACCATAGAAACACACACACACAGGCCACCATAGAAACACACACACACAGGCCACCATAGAAACACACACACACAGCCACCATAGAAACACACACACACAGGCCACCATAGAAACACACACACAGGCCACCATAGAAACACACACACAGGCCACCATAGAAACACACACACAGGCCACCATAGAAACACACACACAGGCCACCATAGAAACACACACACAAGCTACCATAGAAACACACACACACACACACACACACACACACACACACACACACACACACACACACACACACACACACACACACACACACACACACACACACACACACACACACACACACACACACACACACACACACACACACACACACACACACACACACACACACACACACACACACACACACACACACACACACACACACACACCCCCTGTCCCCTCCCTCCTACAGTACGTGCTCAGTGTTGATGATACAGCAGAATAGCCAAGGATACTGTAGACCGTCCTTCCACAGAACAAAGACAATCAGGTCATCCTATTGGGATCCAATAAACAAAGAAACCAACACCCACCCACCCACACCCACACCCACACCCACACACCCACACACACACACACACAGATCAATTAATGTGCTGGGGTCAATGTGTGTCAGGGGGAGTGGGGGGTGTACAGTAAATAAGAATTGACCAACTGTATGTGTTACTGTACTCCATTACATGTACAGTAACACACAAACCGCAGCTGGAGCAAAGCCACTGTGATGTCTTAAAGATGCTGTATACAATGACAATATTGTTTGTTTACCTCTTTGCATTACATTTTGTTCTTTTATAGAAGGTATCATGTAACATTACCCAAAATGTTAGAATTGTTGTTGTGGCGGTTGTTGCTATGGAAAAGGTGACTAAAACCCAGTTGATCTCCATCCTCCCGGATATCAACAGAGTGAAGTCATTTCAGATATCCAATCTGCTTTCCTGAAGAGATTGCATAATCTACTCAGGTTAAGTGATTGGCCCATCGGTCAGTCTGTCATTTTCTCAGTACAGTTGTAAAGGATACCAGCTAGTCCACACAGACGAGTAACTCGTGTTCCACTAGGCATGGGTGGTATTGAAATTCCCTACTGACGATATTGCTTTAGGAAAAACAACGATACATAGGGCGGCTAAGTGGCGCAGTGGGCAAGGCGCTCGCCACTAACGCAGGAGATGCTGGGTTCGAGCCCAGCTCTCGTGTTGCTTCCGGCTTGTCTGGTCGTTCATACTACTACAATTGGCAGTATTAGAGGGTGGGAAAGCCGGTGGGTGGGGATCGGACGTTGTGGACAGCGACTCCTACAGGTCGTTTGGGTGACACCGGTACAGCAGAATCAGGAAGTATCGGGGGCAGCGTGAGCCTCCCACGCGTTACTCCTCGCCACTGAGAGATCACGCTGTTCAGGTGAAAAGATGCGACGGCTGCCTCCTCGCGTACCGGAGGGGACACGTGATGCAAGGCTTTGTCCACATTGCAGCCGACCAGTGGGAGGCATGGTCTAACAAACGTTCGAGACAGGGGAGGGGAGAATTGGATAATACAAAATTGGGATGGGAGAAAAATAGAAAAATGGGGAGAAAAAGTAGACAATAGTGTTGTCAAAAATATCGAAATATCGATACTGAATATTTAAAACGGTTTCGATACTCATTTCCTGAAATATCGATACTTTCTGCAGTATCGATACCAGCTGGCTTGCTCGCAGTGTTCTACCGCAAGTTGTTGACAGACAGACAGACGCTGTTGCAGAGCACGCTTGCCCCTCCTCCTCCTCACAGACCCGTCTTCAGTTTGTAAACAAAGATTTTAGCTCTGAATATGGCCAGTGCAGAGCCTCCGCAACTTGTGCTTGTGGATAAAGAAAACAGCAGAAGTGCTGTTTGGAAGTACTTTGGGTTTGAAGTAAACAACGAAGGAAAAGCTAAAGCGTTGTTACAGAGCAGTGCCAACGATACAGCTATTAGCTAACGTTAGCTTATTTTAGCTAGCTGGCCACCTTTATAATTACTTCATGGAAACGGAGTAACGTTAAGTCGAGTTCATACTAACTACACTAGTACACGTATGAACTCGACATAACGTTACCCCGTTTCTGGAAAAGCTAAAGATGCCCAGTTGCAAGCGTTGTTACAGAGTAGTGCCAACGATACAGCTATTAGCTAACGTTAGCTTATGCTAGCTAGCTGGCCACCTTTATAATTACTTCATGGAAACAGAGTAACGTTAAGTCTCTCTCTCTCTCTCTCACCTTTATTCTCTCTCTCTCTCTCTCTCTCTCTCTCTCTCTCTTGAAAATTGTTGTAGTTGTTGTTTTAACCAAATAAAAAGCAGCAGCACTATTGCATAACTGAGTCACGTTTGCTATGTATTTCTTTCTTTAGGAGAGTTTGTTTCACAGTTTTAGCATGATGTTTTATAGATGGCTAGGTTAAACAGGTTTTTGTTTTTAAGAGGGGTTTGATTTAGATAATTTAGTTATTTTTAAATGTCTGATCTAAAGATAAACAAAGGGTTTTAAAAGTGTTATATTTATCTTCTCTTATAGTTCCAGAGAGAAGCTGAGGAGAATCAACCAGCAACAAAAGCAAAATTTGTTTAAAAAAAAAAAAAAATATATATATATATATATATATATATATATATATATATAAATTATATATATATATATATATTATTATTATTATTTTTTTTTTTTTTGGTATCGAAATGGTATCGAAATATCGATACTTTTCAAGGTATCGTATCGAAGTCGAAATTCCAGTATCGTGACAACACTAGTAGATAATAATAAAAAAAAAAAAAAAAAAAAACTATACATTATAGTATCGTCCAAAAAAGAAAGCTGAAATGCATATGTGGCAGCTTTTATTATGAAAGATTCTGACAGGAAGTCTTATTGTTGTTGTTGTTGTTGTTGTTGTCGCTAGCTTGACACAGGCCTTTGCTACAAAGTTATAATGTCACAATCTTGAGGAGGTTTCAAGCATTTTGATTCCACCTTCCAATCAGAATTGATAAAGCGAGCGGTGATGGACAGATATCGCTGTAAATTAACACTTGACCACATGTCTGGTCAGCACATAAAACTATACTAACTATACTATACTGAGAGTTAGAAACACTTAGGCCTATATATAACAAATCAAATTATACATATCTGAAGCTGAGGGAAATGACACTCCTGACATTAACATTTCTACGCTAAGCTTTACTGACTGCATTAACATCATTGTACTGGTTCTTTAATAACACACACCCTGCCGTCGCTCTCTCCGCCTTTCTCACCCGTCACTCCTTCCTCCTCCTCCTCCTCCTCCTCCTCCTCATCTTAACCAGTCTTCTTTGATCTCTCTTGCTGTCTTGTTGTCCCTCCATTGTGACTTTTTGGACGTGACATTTCTTTTTCTTTTCCCGCCCCTTTTCGCCGTTGTCTTTGTTGATGACTGTCCCTCCTGTTCCGTCTCTGTTGCGCTCCTTCTTCCTCCTCCTTTCCCTCCTCTCTACTTTCCCTCCTCTCTACCTTTCTTCATCTCCTCCTTTCCCTCCTCTCTACCTTTCTTCATCTCCTCCTTTCCCACCTCTCTACCTTTCTTCATCTCCTCCTTTCCCTCCTCTCTACCTTTCTCCATCTCCTCCTTTCCCTCCTCTCAACCTTTCTTTATCTCCTCCTTTCCCTCATCTCTACCTTTCTCCATCTCCTCCTTTCCCTCCTCTCTACCCTTCTCCATCTCCTCCTTTCCCTCCTCTCAACCTTTCTTTATCTCCTCCTTTCCCTCCTCTCTACCTTTCTCCATCTCCCCCTTTCCCTCCTCTCTACCTTTCTTTATCTCCTCCTTTCCCCCATCTCTACCTTTCTTCATCTCCTCCTTTCCTTCCTTTCTCCCTTTCTTCATCTCCTCCTTTCCCTCCTCTCTACCGTTCTTCATCTCCTCCTTTCCCTCCTCTCTACCTTTCTTCATCTCCTCCTTTCCTTCCCCTCTACCTTTCTTCATCTCCTCCTTTCCCTCCTATCTACCTTTCTCTATCTCCTCCTTCTCCTCCTCTCTACCTTTCTTCATCTCCTCCTTCTCCTCCTCTCTACCTTTCTTCATCTCCTCCTTTCCCTCCTCTCTACCTTTCTTCATCTCCTCTCTACTTGATACTTTGACTTTCTTCATCTCCTCCTTTCCCTCCTCTCTACTTGATACTTTGACTTTCTTCATCTCCTCCTTTCCCTCCTCTCTACTTGATACTTTGACTTTCTTCATCTCCTCCTCTCCCCCTCTCGTCTCCGTCCCCCCCCCCACACGCTTATCTCTCCCTCCCTCCCCCTCCCCCTCTCTTTTCTGTGAGAATGACAGTGTGCCTGAGTCCTCTGAAGGGAGGATGCCGTCGACAGTCGACACGCCTGCCAACTTCGCAAATCACTCTGACCTTTCAAACACATCAAGGTCACACGCACGCGCGCGCGCGCAAACACTCACCGGTCCCGAGCCCTTTCTCGTCAGCCAACAGTGGGAGCAGCACTTTGAGCCTAGCGCTGGCAAATGACAAGCAAGAGCACGGCATCAATCACACACAATTTGTCGAAATTGATGCCTGGGAGTTTGGCAGTGGCAGTACTTGTCAGGGCCGGGCCGCCGCAGCCATTTATTTAGCATATCATCAGATCACTTCTGAAGTATTTCTTAGGGGATGCATTAGCCTATCAGATCCATTTCTAAGTATTACAGGAGACGCTGCTTACCGTATGTGTAGAGTTGGCTAAGAGGATGCTTTTAGGGTTTGTGTCGGCTTGTCGATGTGCTTTTTTTCCTTTTTTTCTCCCCCTCAAGCTTTCTGTCCCTCGCAAGTAAGCCGATTAAAAGCCTAGGATTTTAGGGCTGGCTTTACACGGTGAAACCTTCACACAACTGTAGTTACTAGAAACTTAGATGAAACTAGGGATGCAACGTATCACACAAAACTCACGGTTGGGATCATATCGCGGTTTTGAGTCACGGATCGGATACTTTTTTTCGAATTAACAGAAAAGAAAGAAAAACTATTCGTTGAAAGCATAAGGAACACACACATGTCTTTTATCAATTAGGCATATTTGTTAATTATAGGCTATCATAAGGGGGAGTGTCTGAAGAGTGTTTCTCACTCGGGGGTGTAATGAGAAAGTTGTAGACAGTCTGGTAACTTTGCTCTGGAGGTCCATCCCTCTGTGTACTGTACCTAGTAGTGCAGCCTGTAGTGTAGACCTCATAGTGTAGCCTAGAGTGCAGGGGTAGGCAACCCTAGGCACGCGTGCCTGCATAGGCACGCGGGGGCATTTGCATAGACACAGGGGGCAGCAGTATATATATAAAAAAATATATATATATAATATTTTTTTCTTTTTTTTTTTTTCCTTTGAAATATTATAGTGAAATATTTTGCACTGTTGTCGCATTTATCTTGTTGAAATCCTCCCACAGGTTCTTTTTACTACCACATATTTAATTGAGACCCTTTATTTGTTTATTATTTCAATTTAGCTGGAAATACATTGCTACATCATTCAGTAACATTTGCAGAGCCTTATAACAAAAACATTATTACGGTCACCATTGTGACCAGTGGGATTAATCAACAAATTTTATTATTTATTTTTCTATTTCATTGAACATTGCACATGTTAAAAGCCATTTTTTTTACTCAAAATGTGAGTATTACCAAGTCAACTTGTGTTCTTAAAACAATGACAATAAACATAGTTTTATTAGGTTGAAATAATGTGGTTGTGTACTTATTTTTCTGTTAACTTATTATGGATTGAAAACTGAAAACCTTAATGCGCAGTAACTGAACTCAATATTTTTAAGTTCTGGTAACTTATTATTATAATTTTTTTTACAGTGTAGTCTTGCGATCAATCAAAATTTATTTACACGATATACCTCACATTCACCCTCCATTCACATCCTGGTGTTCTCCTGGTGTTCTCCATTAGGCCTGTACGTACAGTACACAAACCGATGGTGTGTGATGTGTCCAAAAATGAATGGGCAAATGTGAGTGAAATGGTCGCACTGTATGCAGCTGTTTGTCTGCATTGCATCCCCCCCCCCCCCCCCCCCAACTCAGATTTAGGGTTGATACAACCATCATAATAATATTGTTAATAATAACAATAAGAATAATGATGTAATAATGTAAAAATTATCATTAAAAATACCCGATTATGAGAAAAAGAAATTACGATGCATGGAATATTGTTGAGGCACACTAGTTACAACTATATTTCAAACAGGCACTCCATGTCAAAAAGGTTGCTGACCCCTGCTATAGTGTGTAGACCTAGTAGTGTAGCCTATAGTGTAGACCTAGTAGTGTAGACCTAGTAGCCTATAGTGTGTAGACCTAGTAGTGTAGCCTATAGTGTAGACCTAGTAGTGTAGCCTATAGTGTAGACCTAGTAGTGTAGCCTATAGTGTAGACCTAGTAGTGTAGCCTATAGTGTAGACCTAGTAGTGTAGCCTATAGTGTAGACCTAGTAGTGTAGCCTATAGTGTAGACCTAGTAGTGTAGCCTATAGTGTAGACCTAGTAGTGTAGCCTATAGTGTAGACCTAGTAGTGTAGACCTAGTAGTGTAGACCTAGTAGTGTAGCCTATAGATTAGACCTAGTAGTGTAGACCTAGTAGTGTAGCCTATAGTGTAGACCTAGTTGTGTAGCCTATAGTGTAGACCTAGTAGTGTAGCCTATAGTGTAGCCTATAGTGTAGACCTAGTTGTGTAGCCTATAGTGTAGCCTATAGTGTAGACCTAGTTGTGTAGCCTATAGTGTAGACCTAGTAGTGTAGCCTATAGTGTAGCCTATAGTGTAGACCTAGTTGTGTAGCCTATAGTGTAGACCTAGTAGTGTAGCCTATAGTGTAGCCTATAGTGTAGACCTAGTAGTGTAGCCTATAGTGTAGCCTATAGTGTAGACCTAGTAGTGTAGCCTATAGTGTAGACCTAGTAGTGTAGACTATAGTGGACGTGTTGGATAATTCTTTGATAATTCCGCTTTGCGTCTGTTCATGTTTGGAAATTACCTTGTTGCTGAAGTGACTATGAAAGGAAATATTAACGTTGTGGCTCAACATTGTGTCCCACTACCACAACTACCCACGACTGCATTGGGCTGCATAGTTTGCTTTCGCGATAAATAACAACATTAAGACTTTAATTATGATTTATTTGGTTACCAAATAACATACGTCCACTAAAAGTTGTTGTTTTTGCCATTGAAACAGATCTCTAGTGCAAAAAAGAAGTCCGTCGTTCTGAAATCCCTTGAGACATGCGTGTGTGTGCGTGTGTGCGTGTGTGTGTGTGTGTGTTTACCTTGCGATGCATGCAGGATGATTATGATTGGTTTAAAGAAATACAAACAAGCCAGAGTGTTTTTCCCCCTATAGTGGAATGATAATAGGTCCAACCAGACCCATCTCTGGCAACGACACGGCGCTAACGTAGTGTAACGTAGTGTGGAAAGAGGTATAGCTACGCAAGACTACCTCCAATATGACAAAGCATTTGCTTCAACCCTCTTTCCGCCACTTTTTGACGTGTTGCAGCCTCCAGTTGGTGGTACAAACGTTAGCACTCAGGTTATAATAGTATCTCCTGTGCTGGCACAAACACTAACGTAGCGTGGATGTGTGGAGAGAGGTCTGGCTATGCGAGACATTCGAGTGTAACAACAAGACTGACATTTGTCTTTTTATAATAAATCTACCCTAACAAACAATAATCTAATTTAATTAGATTGAATGTGTACAGCTTACATTCCTTGGCAACAGTTGCCTCCTTCCTTAGGTAATAGAGGAGCTAAATGCCTTATCCTCCACAACAATAGTAATGAATTGAATAAGCCTTCTTTGATATATTCCTACCATAATGCATCAGAAACGGACGGCAAAAACGGAAGGCTAAGTTACAGCAGGTTATAAGAGACAAATATACCTTCATGTCACGGTTCACAATTTACTGACTAGACTAGAGCCTAAATCTGCCACGGATGAAAAGTAGAATCGTTTTGGTTCTCGATGTTTAATCATCTCCCCCACCAAAAATAAATATTAGAACGGGAACAGAGATTCAAGAAGAACCGGATTCGATCAAATCTAAACGATACCCAGCGCTACTGAAAATAGTATCGGTACGATACATGTTTCACTCTGCTCTTAAATCGTTTAATTTAGGAACACATGTGGGGGGAAAAAAGGAAGAGCCAAGCCCTGCATGCAGACTGTCGACTCCGGCACCTTTCCTCCTGGTCCTGTCCACTCCAGCTGAAATAATACCAATCTAGCTCGCTCATTTTAACCTTAGTGGAATAACAATAATAATAATAATAATAATAATAATAATAATAATAATAATAATAATAATAATAATAATAATAATAATAATAATAATAATAATAATAATAACTGGACTTTGGAGAAGTCTTTATTCGGCATGCAGTGACAAACATGCGATGGGCGGCACACACACACATGCAATTAGTTGGGTCGCCGATGCGATTGAGTCTAGCTGTGCTTGACCCATCCTGTCGTCCGTCCCCCCAGGGGCAGCCGGGAGCAGATAGGGGCCGCGACCCGGCGACCAATCCAAGTGCTCCTGTCCGTCTTCGTCAGGGAACGCGACAGCGTTAGCGATCTGTGTTGTGCATGTTTTTCCATTGGGTTTCTCTTATCGGGCTGGGGGGAAACCCCGGGGGGGAATCGAACCCTGGACCTTTTAGCTGTGAGGCGGCAGTGTTAACCACTACACCACCGTGCCACTTAATACACACATTTGAGCTCTTAGCGACTATTTTGTGTTTTTTGCCTATTTTATTTGTGTGTTTCTGTGTACAACGATGGCTGTGTTGATGATTATGTCATGAAATTGGGTCCGTTTGGTCATTTTCGATATATGGTCATCATTAGAATAGCTCTAAAAAAAAGTTATACACTGTAGCTTGCCAATTAACCATAAGGTTTTTTTTCTTCCCATTGACTCCAATGTTAAACGCTGTTCCTTGATTCTGTAATTATACATATACTTATTCATTTCAAGGCATATAAACAAGATATTATGCATATTTAGAGCTATACACTGTAGCTTGCCAATTAACCATAAGGTTTTTTTTCTTCCCATTGACTCCAATGTTAAACGCTGTTCCTTGATTCTGTAATTATACATATACTTATTCATTTCAAGGCATATAAACAAGATATTATGCATATTTAGAGCAATCACCTGCTTTTTTACAGAAGATGGCACCGTTGCTCTATGTTCCCCTTGTAGCAGGGAGACAGAGTAGGCGAGGCTGAATAATCTACCCGCACCGGCGCTGGGCCGTCTCACCTGTGTGTGTGTGTGTGTGTGTGTGTGTGTGTGTGTGTGTGTGTGTGTGTGTGTCTGTCTCACACACACACACACACACAAACACACACACAGGTGCATGCATGGACAGATCAGAGACACTTTCAAACACATACGGGGGGGGGGGGGGGGGGGTGAGAGAGTGTTTGTGGACAGTGGCTTCAAAACAATTTTCGGGCAAGGCGATGTTTGTTTACACAGGTGTGA
This sequence comes from Notolepis coatsorum, assembly GCF_963971535.1. Lineage (NCBI taxonomy): Eukaryota > Metazoa > Chordata > Actinopteri > Aulopiformes > Paralepididae > Notolepis > Notolepis coatsorum. The sequence goes on along the minus strand of NC_140168.1, from coordinate 22,611,288 downwards.
CTGATCAGTCACTGATGGCAGTAATCACATAGAAGGTCTACCCCGGTTAGAATTACGTGGTCGTCCTCCGGGAGTGTGTTGCGTGCAATTTTGATGATCTTTTAATTGCTTCGTGTAACTTATCTAGGTGCATGGAAATGATGGCTCATGCAATTTGTAACCTGCAACCAGGGCCGCCTGGGAGAAATGCGAGGCCCTGTGCGAGATTTAACGCGAGCCCCCCCCCCCCCCCCCCCCCCAAAAGGTAAAAAAAAAAAAAAAAAAAAAATTATATATATATATATATTATTTTTTTTTTTTTTTTTTTTTTATTATACAGTCAACATATTCTTAAATAATAGCGCTGCCCGAGGCGGGGCATGATACAGTCAACATATAGCAAAAGAGAGAGCGAGAGAGAGCTCCCGTTCTACAGTCAATATACAGTGTACAGAGAGAGAGAGAGAGAGAGAGAGAGACACATTGGAAAGAAATTGAAATGCTATTTGGCCCTAAACAGAGAGTACACAGTGGCAGAATACCTGAGCACTGTGACTGAAGATCCTTGAGCACAGCCTAGCCATCGAGAAAGGCCGCCATAGGCAGACTGTGTGTGTTAGAAAGAGAGAGAGAGAGAGAGAGAACATGTGTGTTTGTCATGTGTGTGTGTGTTAGAGAGAGACTATAGCATGTATGAGAGATTCAAAAGGACAAAGATCAACAATCCAACAAGAAGAGCGTCTATACCAGAGAAACCAAAGCAGCAAGGAGCCAATGGCCGACATCAGCTAAATAGGCTAGCCAGGTACTGTGACACCAGGCCACGTGACACACAGCTTTGGCCAACGGCCCAACGCTACCCAAGCTACACAAACGACCATTCACACACAGCACATGTCGTATCTCCAAATGTTGTGAAGTAGCATATGTTTTGCCTGGAAAAAAACATCGTTATTAACAAAACATTCGGGAGGGGAAGGAAGGAAGAGTGGGGTAATGTCATGACATTTTACCTGCACGAGGAACACAGGTCTCCACGTTGACGAAAGGCCTCTCGCTGTCGGGACAAAGCTATGGCCAGAGCCTTGTCATGGTGCAGGCCCGACTACATCTTCTGTCAAAGATGATGTCGTAGTCAGAGTGCCAGGGCCTGCTATTCTCAAGGCTAACTGATAGCATCAAACGAACGTTCCCAGCTGACGCTAAACAGCTAACTGGCTAACAGTTAGCTCAATCAGGCACCTGGCTGCATGTAGTAGCCGCATAGCTTGCTTCTGCGTTAGCTAACAGCTAACAAGCTATGCGGCTACTGTCTACATACAGCCAGGTGCTCTCAGCAGGCACACACAGTTAGCTACTAGTAGTACTATATATTAGCTAGTCGACCAGTTTGGCTCCAGAAAGAGAGAAAGATAGATAGGTCAGGACAGGTCCACGGCGGGTATTTAATCATAGGTTGACTCACATAACGCAGTATCAATGAATGCGGCGCGGCCGGCGCCAATGGTGAAGTTGGAAGGAGACTTGGCCCACGGTGTAATTCTTCTTCTTCTTCTTCTTCGAGTACTTTCCGGCAGACTGGACACCTTTCGGCATATTGCTGCCTAACAGATTTATCTGCTCACAAGTTCTCTTCTCCTTCTTTTGAAAAGACATCCACTCGCCTCGCTCCTCTGAATAGCGCTGAATTATCTACCTCGTGTGTCTTCTTCTTCTATTTGGTATTACGGCGGTCGGCGGACAGGCCGGAAACACTATCCTAAAATCTGTAGAGCAGCAAATCCGCAGAAACCGGAAAACTGCAGTCTGCAGAGCCAGGAAGTCAGACACATTCTACAAACGTGTCTAATGTGAAATATATAAGCATATAAGCAAAACTAGATTTTAGGTCTGTGATGAAAAAGGGCCTCGCGGGAAGGGGGGCCTCGCAAAAAATAAAAAAAAAATAAAAAAAATAATAAAAAATAATAAAAAAATAAATAAAAAAATTTTTTTTTATTTTTTTTTTATTTTTTTTTGCGAGGCCCCCCTTCCCGCGAGGCCCTGTGCGACCGCACTGCTCGCACACCCCCTGAGGCGGCCCTGCCTGCAACTATAGTTGTGTGAAAGTTTCACCGTGTAAAACCGGCGAGAGATGGCTCACCCGGGCAGTGAGCAGTAGCGTAACTATGAATGAATTTTAAAGGTTCTTTTTGTGCATTTCTAATAGTGATTATAGGCTAGATGTGAGAACGAGAGGGGAGGGGGTGGAGGGCGGGGGAGGGGGGCGGGTCAAAAGATCAAGAACTGGACTCAGTCATATTATACTCGTGCTGCAAGCTTGTATAAAAAGAATAGTAACTATTCAGAAGGAGGCGGCTGGGTGGCGCAGCGGACATTGCGCTCTTCACCAATGCAAGGGACACCGGGTTCGACTCCGGCTGTCGGCGTTGCCTCCGGCTTGGACCGGCCGTCATACTAACTCAATTGGCGGGGTCAGCGGGTGGAAGTCGATGGGTGGTAATCTGGACGTTGTGGGGACAGCGACTCCTACAGGTCGGTTGGGGGATGCCTGCACAGCAGAGACAGGAAATGGCGGGGGTAGTGTGAGCCTCCCACACGTTACACCTCGCCAATGAGAGTCCACGCTGGCAGGTGAAAAGATGCGACAGGCTGCCTCCTCGTGTATCGGAGGGGACGCGTGATGCAAGGCTTCTATCCTCCCTACAACCGGCCAGTGGGGGGCATATGCGAGCAACGTTCAAGACAGGGGAGGGGTGAATTGGCACAATGGAATTGGGATGGGAGGAAAATAGAAAATGAGGAGAAAAAGTGGATAAAAAAAAATAGAAACTATTCAGAAGGAGATAAATGAAAGCTCGGCCCCTGTTTGTGTGGGTCACCGTGGTTACACTGCTGCAGTCAGGCCAGCCAGGCCACGCTGACGCGACAAGGCGCTCTACCCCACAAACACAATGAACCCACCGGCTACGCTGCAGTTTCTCAGGCGCTCTCCCTCTCTCTCTGTCTCTCTCTCTCTCTCGCTTCTGTTGTTCTCTACCTTGCTCTTCCTTTCTTTCCCTTTCTCACAGCTTGCTGCAAAATGGATGGATACAGGAAGGAAGGAAGGAAGGAAGGAGAGAGAGGGAGAGAAGGAGGGGGAGGAGGGAGGGAGGGAGGAGAGGGAAGTAAATGAGATCCCGATGAGATGCCAAGGTGTGTTAGCATTGAGGCGTGGGGAATGAGAAAGCGGCCTGAAGGGAGGGGAGCAGCCTAGATTGACTATGCGTGCGTGCGTGCGTGCGTGCGTGTGTGTGGGGGGGGGGGGGGGGGGGGGGGGGCGCGGGGGTGACACCATGCTTTGCCTACGGCGCCCCCAGCTGTATTAGCGCTCGCTAACTCGCTTAGGATGTGAGATGCATAGCAATGGTACAGGAGGAGGGGAGGGGAGGGGAGAGGAGAGGAGAGGAGAGGAGAGGAGAGGAGAGAGAGGAGAGGAGAGGAGAGGAGAGTAAGAGTAAGAGGTAAGAGTCTGCACACACACACACACACACACACACACACACACACACACACACACACACACACACAGGAGAAACCCAGGTAAATGTTGCCGGCATGGGAGGAGAAATGTAACAATAGAGGAGTGAGCGTGCCGAGAGGCAGATATACGAACACAAGGGGGCAGACAGAATTACCTATGAAAAGCCACGAGGATTAATATAAGACAGACACAAGGCGGGACCAGGAAGAAGGGAATTCACGCATGATGATCAAAGGCACGGAATAAATACTCCCAATAAGAACCATGAAAGTAGCTATTAAAAATCCGACAACGTACAAACATACATACCGATTCTCTGGAAACGCTGATATCCGCTCTTTACAACTCTTTCAAAAAAGAAAAAAGGGTAAAAAAGCAGGGTTTCTAATAGGGGGTAGACGGGTAGATACAGTATAAGCGCTGCAAATTGCCTCGTTTAAAATGTAGACAGAATGCATTCCTTTTGTTTCCTCGAGTCGAGCCCAGATCCTTCCACACGGCGAGGAGCCACCTTCAGAAGCACACTGCTTTCACAGCAATTAACCGTCACAACATCAATTAAATTGAAACTCGCTTCCAATACACAGTATTCCATGGAACCCAATCAAGCTGGTAATGAGAGAACCTGAGTGTGTGTGTGTGTGTGAGAGAGCGAGAGAGAAAGAGAGAAAGAAAGAGTATGTCAATAACGTTGAAGTGTGTGTCGTTATGTTTCTGAGTATTAAGTAGTGTGCGCTAATGCATAATGCGTGAGTGTGTGTGTGTGTGTGTGTGTGTGTGTGTGTGTGTGTGTGTGTGTGTGTGTGTGTGTGTGTGTGTGTGTGTGCAGGAAATCACCCTGTGGCGCTGGTGAATCTCATTGACATTGAGCACGATATATAGCATGCATGTCGTGTGTGTGTGTGTGTGTGTGTGTGTGTGTGTGTGTAAGAGGCGTTAAGTAAAGCTTGCATGCGAGTGCAACATAAGATGTCACGTGATGGTGCTCATACAACCATGAGTGAAGTGTGTGTGTGTGTGTGTGTGTGTGTGTGTGTGTGTGTGTGGTGTGTGTGTGTGTGTGTGTGTGTGTGTGTGTGTGTGTGTGTGTGTGAGTAACGGTGACATGTGCACAATCAGTGTTGCATGTCAGTGAGTGATGTTTACGGTGTGCCATGTCAGTCTGTTCTTTTCTTGAGTACAGTTGTGTGTGTGTGTATGTGCGCGTGTGTGTGTGTGTGTGTATGTGCGCGCGCGTGTGTGTGTATAATAGTTGTACTTGGCTGAGCTGTGGACAGTTGGCAGTGCCAACACCCCCACACCCCCTCCCTCTCTAAGGAGATGTCTGTTCCTCCTCTCTGACTAGAGTGATTAGGATCGCTTTACCACACACACACGCACACGCACACGCACACACACACATGCCGGTAAATACATCTGAATCCACGGATGTGATTACAGTAACACCAGAATCAAATAATGTGAGGTTTTTCCACCACATTTTGGACACTCAAGTGCACAGAAAACTCCATATCCACAGCCAGGGCACTCAACCCTGTTAGCAGTGACAGCTGTAATCGAATAGAATAATTTCCCAGAACACTGGCGAGCGCAGATCATCCGCAGACACACAGACAGACGGGACAGCCCAATAAGCCAGGCGGTCCAATGGAACCACATCAGTTTGCACTCCAGTTTACGGTGCCAAGGACCCCACATACACACATTAACCCTTTCACTACCGTCGGTAGTGTGATAGTAAAGGGTTAACCTTCTGTAGTGTGGCAGTGAAAGGGTTAACCACCTGCTGTCGTGTGGCAGTGAAAGTGTTAACCTTCTGTGTATTGTCGCAGTGAAAGGGTTAACCGTTTTGGTGGTGCAGCAGTGAACGGGTTAATAACTCGATTGACGGATACCGTGACATCATCAGTTAACTATATAAGAATTGACATCATGCCTAGACATGCCTAGACATGCCCGGGGGTGCCGGTGAAGATCAAACAAAAACAGTGTTGAGGAGGAATGTATATACTCTCAACTCTATACTCTCTTTTTTAGACTCTTTTTGAATCACAAACAGTACTGTGTTTGTAGATCTGGTATGTCATAAATGTCTAGATGTAACAGTACTGTCTATCATGTATGTCATATATTATGTTATGATGAATTGAAAACGGGGGACCCTGATGTAAACAAGACGAAAGTCTTTCTCAGGTCTGCATCCCTTAACAATTGTGTGTATTGAGCCGTACTGTATTGTACCCATTCTGCAATCTGTTAATAACGTTTTCAAATCAATCAATTCAATCAATCAATCAAGAGACCGATGTGACAGCGAAGAGGGGAGGGCAAGGAGGGAGAGAACCTGCAGGCAGTAACTACCACTAATACCCCTGGCTGCCAGAGCAGTGGTGACTTTAGGGGTACGAGGAGGCAAAGGAGACCAGTTTGAGTTGCTCTGAGCACGTGACAACAGCCTATATACCAGACAATAAGAGGGCATGGTCGATTACCTCTAAAAAAAATATATATATATAAACAAACTAATACAAAATTAAACGAAATCAAATGCAATTATGTGGTTCACACTGAATCATAAATGGATCCGAATAGTGAAATATTAAGCTCAGTAGGCTATAGGTCGAAACATTTTGCAATAGCCTATCATAGCATCATTTTTCCTAATAATAATAATAATAATAATAATAATCTCATATCAACTTTCCTCATCTTAAATGACAAGACTAACGTCTATCTGTTGGACAAAAAATCTGAGCAGGCTGAGTGATTCTATTCACAAGTCGCCTGGCAGTGGCAGATAGCCTAAAAGTGTGAGAATCAATAATTGGCTTTAGTTTTTGGAACAACACCGGCCACCCATTAATAATAATAACCTGTGTGCAGTTATTGGTGCCGATGTCGCCAAAAACACCGCCTGCAAGCCCCGTGAACAGGAGTGCGTAAAGATGCCAAAAGGGACAGCGGTTTCAAAACGCGCTTTATAGAATAGAATAGAATAGAATAGAAAGTACTTTATTGATCCCGAGGGAAAATCAGCACCACATGATCGCTCACAATAGACATTTAGGTAGTCAAAGATAATAATACACAGTCAAATATACATTCTAGAATATGAATACTGTTTTGGAGTCTTATTGCTGTTAAGAATATAGGGACAGGCATAAGCATTATGCTTCAGTAGTCTGTACCTTTTCAGTCATTGTAAAATCAAATATTGTTATTAAATGATGGTGTATATTGTATTGTGTGTGAAATGATGACTGAATAAACTACTACTACTACTACTACTACACTATTATACATTTTAATTACTATTTGGATACTATCGCTTATATACGAATGGAGACTAATCATATTATTTATTTTATTCTGTAAAGACATAACTGAGGGTCTTATTGTTGTCTCACTGTTCTGTCCTGTTTTGCACTTATTTATTATATTATGTTATTCTTATTTGTGGAAAAAAAAACATGCACTGTAATGTCGAATCACGTTCCATTTGTATACAATATGGTGAATAAAGTCATCTGAATGTGAATCTGAATCAAGTTGACCAACAAACACCACCAACACCACTCATCACGTCAAACCGTTACACCTGCTTCCAGAGGAGAGAGAGGACCGCAGCAGCGGTGGAACACAAACACACCGATATGTCCCCGGCAGAGAGAGATGCGCGTTTCGAGCGATGATCCTCTATAAAAAGCAGGTCGAATAATCCCCAAATTATTATTAACAAATACTAAACAAGACCGTTACACCGTACCTTCCTCTGCGCGACAGTCCCCCTGCGTGTTGAGCAATAATATCCAAAGCAGCGGGAGTAGCGTTATAAGAAGATCCATGTTTAGTCTCTGGTCATGTCTCTCCAAGCAGCCTGCGCGCTACACACGCACCACGGCGGTACTGAAGGGGGAGGATGGAGCGGTGCGGAGCGGAGCGGCCGCGTCTTGGCATCAAGTTGTGGATTCAGAGGGACGGGATGGGGGGGTATTTGATATCTCGGGGGAGGGCTTTGCGAGCGAGATTGACAGCAGGCGAGTGCAATGGAGTGAGAGTCCGCCTCGAGGGTAACGGAAGGTCGACCTATCAACGCGCGGCGGTGGTGGTCTGGTACTGTGCGACTCTCTCTGCACCAGCAGGTGTCTGCACTATATTTTATCTATTTATTACTCAAAATATGTGCACTACATCCCTACCTACTTTTTTTAGCATTTTAGCATTTTAAAAGTTAGCATTTTGTACTTCATTGTTTGCATTTGTACTTTAGATTGTGCTTTAGTTGTATATTGTATCATTTGTTTTAACTTTTTTTTTTTACTGTATGAAGCACAATCTCATGGGCTCATACAGAACCAAGCATTTCACTGTAATGTATACATGGGGGCGACAGTGGCTCGGGAGGTAGAGCAGTCGTCTGGCAATCCGGAGGTTCCCGGTTCGATTCCCGCTCCTCCCGGGCAGCGTGTCGACGTGTCCTTGAGCAAGACACACACTTAACCCCCTAATTGCTCCGATGAGCAGGTTGGCACCTTGCATGGTCGCCTCCGCTGTCGGTGTGTGAATGAATGGGTAAAAATGTGAGCAACAAATTGTAAAGCGCTTTGGATAAAAGCGCAATATATATATAAAAAAATAAATTACTTTATATATGTAACGGATGGTATCGTGAAGCGCATTCATGAAGGGTGAGTAGCGGTGCTATGGTTTAAACTCACTCTCACATCCTCAAAAGACACATAGACACGGTACAAAGAAGTGAATTCACCTCTTGGTATGGCGGTCTGTGCTGTTGCCCGGGACCCGGGTTCGAAACTCCCTCAGGGCATCGAAGTTTAAGGTGACTATATGTCACAACCGTTACATATATGACAAGTAAAACAAAACTTGAACTTGAACTTGAAGCCGAATCATCCCTGCAGTCCTCTTATTATGGACACCATATATATATTATACCGGTAGTTGTTGGACAGGTGTGTGGCTACAGAGTAGCCTTGTTGTTCACAATTTGTTAGTCGCTTTGGAATAAAGGCGTCAGCTAAATGACAACAATGTAAATGTAGAGTGTAATAGCCAACTCTGAAGTTATTCGTGTTTATTTATTTCCATTTTGGAACCAAAGGAAAATGTGCCCGGAAAAAAGTTTGACAAAAATTAAAATAGGCTATAGTCTAACATATAATATCGTTTCAGTTTTTTTTTGTCAGCCTATTGACGTAATATGAATTGGGAACAAAATATGCTGTATTTTATTGACTGCTCCACTGATGAGAGACAGGGGTGAGGAGTTGTTGAGCACTGATCATTAAGCTGCCTTTTCACCACGAGTGTGGGGGTGGGGTGGTCATTTCGAAATGATGAATTGTATTAGTAAAAAATGCTGTTTCAAGGGTTTGCATCATTGTAACCCACACCTTCAATGTACACACATACACACACACACATACACACACACACAGTATAATTGTACACTGATTGACATTGTTGGCCTGAATTGATCGTCATCCGTGTTTAGCTGAGAGGGCAATACAGCCTATATTGGTGATAGTCAAGAAAGGTATAATATTCGAGCGAAGAGAAAACACCCAAAGCGGGCGAAGGGAGCCAGCGACTTGAATCTCCGCTGTGCAGAAGTGATGAAAAGCCTAGCTTCCTCCACGACAGACTGCTGCGGTCTCAGAAAAAAAACTCTTTTCATGTCGACGTTATTCCAATTGTGTGTTATTGAACAGCCCACCTGCGGTGCTACTTAAAGGGCTTCCATGTGGAGTGGTGCTTGGCGTGCATGGCAATGTTGCTTTTTATTCCTGCGTGGTTTTAAAGAGAGAGAATATTCCTGTTTGGAAGAGATTTAATATTTTATTGTGACATTTTAACACGTGGAGTTTTTGCATATTTTCATGTAATAGTTGTTAACCCTTCTTGAATAAGAAAGGGAAAGTCGGTTTACAGAAGCAAAAATAATAAACAAGTATCAAAACGTTCTTTTTAATCCTAATGTTAACCCTTTCACTACCACACTACAGAAGGTTAACCCTTTCACTACCACACAGCCGTCTGTAGTGTGGTAGTGAAAGGGTTAACCTTCTGTAGTGTGGTTGTGGAAGGGGTAACCCTTTATCGTGTGGCAGTGAAAGGGTTAACCTTCTGTATTGTCGCAGTGAAAGGGTTAACCCTTTGGTAGTGTGGCAGTGAAGGGTTAAGTGCCTGTGTCGCCAACTCAAAGATTAACAAACCTAAAGCAAAAAGGGCCTTTAACCCTTTCACTACCACACTACCAAAGGGTTAACCCTTTCACTGCAACGATACAGCAGGTTAACCCTTTCAAGCCACACGACAAAGGGTTAACCCTTTCACGGCCACACTACAGAAGGTTAACCCTTCGCTACCACACTACAGAAGGTTAACCCTTTTCACTACCACACGACAGAAGGTTAACCTTCCACTACCACACTACAGAAGGTTAACCTTCCACTACCACACTACAGAAGGTTAACCTTCCACTACCACACTACAGACGGTAGTGAAAGGTTAACCGTCTGCAGTGTGGTAGTGGAAGGGTTAAAACACGAGCATGTGCATGTGGCGGCCGTGTGATATATTGATATGCTGTGCTGCCAGCCTGCGCTATTTAGCCACT
>NC_140168.1:22544438-22600946 GCF_963971535.1 Notolepis coatsorum | reverse complement strand
CACACATGTAGTTGAGAGTTTCCGTGCCCCTAACATCCCCGCTATCACGCAGTCCTCAGCCGTTTTAAACATTCAGTGCAATGAATGTGCGTGTTTTTCAATCGCGTTGCGTTCTTTTACAGAAGCATATATGTCGATGTAAAATGTTAGAACTGTTATACAATAACTACAGCCCTTTGATGTCTATCCCCCTGGATATATATATATATATAATTGTATAACAGTTCTAACATTTTACATATATATATATATAACAGGATTAAACGCTTCAGATAACCACTCATTTCATGTACAGCATTATGATACTAACTTAACATCTCCTTCCTTCCAATGAACACACTGAGAGTCGGCTGTGCTCAGAAAGGGATGTACCAAAACAATTAGAACACTTTACAGTAAATGACACTCCACTAACATTCCTACACTGAGCCTTTTGGGACTGAAGCAACATCATTGTATACTGGAATCTTTATCTCATTCTCATCTGCCATAAAGCAGAAAAAACAACAAACATCACTCTACAGCCCTGGGGGGGTCGAACAGAAACATAATTTTTATACAAATACATAATGTATCAACTGTTTAGGTTTAGAGGCCTGTGGTGCATCATACCCGTATATATCCCACCCACTGTTCTCCTCAAACGGGCGGGCGGGTGGTGGTGATCTACGGAGATCTAATTGCAGAGGGCTCGGTCACGGGGGAGGTACGGTATGTTGGCTCGGTGGAGGCAGGTGGAAGTGGATGAATGAATAAATGATGGATTTCAACTCAACGTTAACTTCAAACCCGGCAACCCCCATGCGAGCTGACCTCAGGAGGTAACGGCACGCATGCAGCCCCCTCCTCCCCCCCCCCCCCCCCCCCCCCCCCCGCGCTAAATATACACATCCTCCTCTCTCTCTCTCTCTCTCTCTCTCTCTCTCTCTCTCTCTCTCTCTCTCTCTCTCTCTCTCTCTCTCTCTCTCTCTCTCTCTCTCTCTCATCCTCACACATGGCATCCCTGTTTCATTTCTCTCTCACAATCACACACACACACAGACACACACACACACACGCACACACACAAACAAACACATACGCACAGGCTTAAGAATACACAAAATATGCATGCGCCTGTAATACGTGCAGAGGCAGACCCAGTGCTGTATCACAGGCCCTTTAGTGTCAAGGGACCCAAAAAGAGGCCCCTCCCAGTAATACTTGCCCTTAAGATGCCTACAGCCTCAACATTATCATTTGTCAATTATACGTTAGACCCTAGTATGAAGAACTGTGTGATTTAATGTGCTGTGCCTTACCTTGACTTTGTCTATTTTGCTGCTGTCTATTTTATGCTAATGTTATGTCTGGACTTTATGCATTGCTACATCTAAAATACTGCGTTGATGTGTCTATTTTATGTGTATCTGCCAATTTCAAGATGCCTTACCGTGACTTTGTCTATTTTGCTGCTACTGTATCTATTTTATGCTAATTGTATGCCTAATCTTATGTCTGCACTTTATGCAATGCTCTTGATCTGCCAATTTTGTGCTCATTTCATGGCTATATCTTTTTTATTGTTGTGAAGCACTTTGAGCTGCAATTCTTGCATGAAAGGTGCTCTACAAATAAAGTTATTATCATTATTATTATTCAGAAGAGAATATGTACGGTAGTCAACGGTGAGAGACAAGTAATTATTTAGTTACACACATAATAATAATAATAATAATAATAATAATAATAATAATAATAATAATAATAAATAATAATAATAATAATAATAATAATAATAATAATAATAATAATAATAATAATAATAATAATAATAATAATAATAATAATAATAATAATAATAATAATAATAATAATAATAATAATAATAATAATAATAACTTTATTTGTATAGCACTTTTCATACAGAGGTTGCAGTTCAAAGTGCTTCACAACAGTAAAAAATACAGGCATAAGATGACGTTTGTCAACTTCAAAGATAGCAGAGATCGACAGCTTTTGATTCTATGACGTAACGTTAGCTAGCTGACAATTACACTTTTCAATTGACAAACGTCATATGTGTAATTCATGGCACGATTCAAATGAAATCAAAAAAGGATTTGTCTTTACAAATAAAGTGTATTATTATTATTATTATTATTATTATTATTATTATTATTATTATTATTATATTATTATTATTATTATTATTATTATTATTATTATTATTATTATTATTATTATTATTATTATTATTATTATTATTATTATTATTATTATTATTATTATTATTATTATTATTATTATTATTATTATTATTATTATTATTATTATTATTATTATTATTATTATTATTATTATTATTATTATTATATTAAGGAAGGGGCTCTGAAAAAAGGCTTTGCACCCAGGCTCGCTGTGACCCCAGCTCCACCACGCCACACGCTGAATGGGCGACAATACCTTTACATTCCACGTGCGGAGAACAAAGAGGGAGCGTTCCCTCCGCCTTTGTCCACTGAACTGGAGGCTAATATGGAGGTGTAGTGGTTACTTCATTGCTGTTTCCCGCGCGTCCACCCTCCTTGAAATTGCCATGTATTTCCAATGGACCCATTTCTAAATCGTCTCGTTTAAAACAAATAAAGCATGAACATTGGCATGGCATGGCCAAAAGGCATGGCATGGCCAAAAGGCCAGGAAGGAGCATCACCTCCCCTGGTGGGACCAAAGCTGCAGTTCACTACTACGGCTTAGGGACTCACTCCTTAAACAAAGCCTGAAATCTGGGCTGTCGACAGATAGGCAGAAATTTACCCATGCACGCAATAAGGTGACTCGGACCTTAAGAAAGGCCAAAGCCAACTTTTTTATCAGTGTAATTGAAGATGCAAAAGGAAACTGTAAAAAGGTATGGCATATCTTAAATAAATTACTAGGTAAACAGAACAAACAGGTAAATGACATCCTGGAATTAAAAGTCAACGACATCCTGATTAAAGACCCCACTGTAGATGTGTACTTTTTTTTTTTAATTTTTTTTTTCTCCTCTTTTTCCGATTTTTCTCCCATCCCACTGTTAGTCGTTATGGACCTATCTCAAACCCTGCCCCTTTTCTTGATCCTCCAATCACAGCTGTCGCTTACCGAGGAAGTCCGAGGTAAGCGACAGCTGTGATTGGAGGATCAAGAAAAGAGGGCAGGGTTTGAGACAGGTCTATTCCCAACTCCCTTCCTGGTTGTTGCGCACCCCCCCTACTGTTGGTCCGGGATGGTGTCAAATCTCCTTATCTTGACAATCCAGTCGGTGTGCCGCAGGGATCGATCCTTGGGCCATTGCTGTTTTCCCTGTACATCAATGACCTGCCGGACATATGCCCTGACTCAGAGGTGTGGACTCGAGTCACATGACTTGGACTCGAGTCAGACTCGACGGATTCAGTGGAAAATTATACCAAAGATTGCTTCGTTTGCTTATAAAAACTATGTGGTGGTGGTCAACAAAAAACGAATTGCAGTATGCAAAAACGTGCGGCCCGAAAATCACAGATGGAGAAGCAACAACTTCCAACTTCGTTCGACATTTGATTGAAGCTGCACAAATCGGTAAGTAACTTGGCTTGCTATTGATTGATTGATTGAAAACTTTATTAACAGATTCCAGAATGGGTACAGTACAGCTCAATACACACAATTGTTAAGGGGATGCAGACCAGAGAAAGACTTTCGTCTTGTTTACATCAGGGTCCCCCATTTTCAATTCATCATAACATATATGACATACATGACATACAGATAGACAGTACTGCTACATCTATACATTTATGACATACTAGATTTACAAATACAGTACTGTTTGTGATACAAAAAGAGTCCAGAAAAGAGAGTATATACATTTGACGTAGAAACTGTACATTGGAGGAGGTTGGGTAGGAGGGGGGGGGGGGGGGGGGGGGGTAGGAGGGGTGGGGGAAACTACAACTGTACAGGCAAAACTGTACATTGGAATATTGTCGAAACCATACTTGGTTCCAAGAAGAGGGTCTCGTGTATTCTTGGGTTAGGTCATTTACTGTACATTGGAGGGGGTTGGGTTAGGACTTTTACAGGGGCCAGTTTCGAATAGCAGTTTCCCGTAGGTGTTCTTTGAGAGTGGTTTTGAAAGTGGGTAGTGATTCACATTCCTTTACAGCTGTGGGTAGGGCGTTCCACATTGATGTGGCATAATTGCTAAACGTGTTTAGTCCCTTGTTTGAGCCGAATCTGGGTTTAACATGATTTGTGGAGCTCCCTCTGGTGTTGTGGTCGTGGTATTCACTGACCTTTGGGAAGTATTTTGACATGTACATGGGTATCTTAGTCGTGTAGTGTATCTTGTAGACCAGGCCTGTCATCTACTCTAAGCCATCCTAGGTAGTCAAAGTGGGCAGGGGTGAGGTGGGTTCTAGGAGTAAGGTCAAGTAGTAGTCTGACCAGTTTGTTTTGTGATGTTTGTAATCTTGTTTTTAGCGCCTTTGAGGTACTTTGGTACCATGAGGTGCAAGCATAGTCGTAGTACCCTTGAATGAGTGCTCCTGCCAGAGTCTTCAGGGTATTCTTGTTTACCAGAGAGGAGATCCGGTACAAGAATCTAGTTTGTTGGTTGACCTTTTTGATTACATTGGACGCAATTTTGTCACAGGAAAGATTTGCCTCTAGGATGGAACCTAGGTATGTAATTTAGTCTTTCCTTGTGACAATATTGTCACCCACTGTAACTGAGAGAGCCATCGACACAGTCAGTGTGGTAACGTTATCATTACATCCTAGATTGATACACGGCTGGCTAGGCAGTTGTAGTCATAGTCTTGTCTTATAAAATAAAACAATCAGCAATGTCTCGGTTGATGAATGTCCAGCAGTAGTCTAACAGTACTGCTGCTCCTTAATTTTTTTTATTGATTGACATTTGTTTTGCAGAATGGGTACAATACAGTATGGCTCAATACAAACAATTGAAAAATACTTTCATCATTGATCCAAGGTAGAGAGAGAGAACTCGGACACGAATTAGGCCCTACCTAATTCTAATACCTAATAAACTACCTAATATACGAAATGCAGAGATGCCTTGTCATTTCAGTACAGATTTTTTATACCCCAAAATGTATAGATATGATTTTTTATACCCCAAAATGTAGACTAGTTAGTTGAACCGAGGTCTGCTATTATGGATCATGTGCCATAGACTGTATACAGGGCAGGGAGACGTTAAATAAATTATTGGTCCAAGTGGGAAGACAATATGTTGGTTATTGTTATCCTACCTTTCAAATGGATATGGTGATCCTTATTCTTTTTTTTCTCAATATACTCCTGAACTGGTTTTCTCAAGCAGCTCTTGCTCAAATGTATCTAGTTGTGAGACTAACCTGATAATGTTGATAATGATTTTATTTGGTGAAGCGCGTATTATGACTTGTTTAGGACTCGAAACTCAAAGGTTAGGACTTGGGACTCGACTTGGGACTTGTCAGTCTTGACTTGGGACTTGACTCGGGACTTGCCTGTCTTGACTTGGGACTTGACTCAGGACTTGATTACCAAGACTTGAGACTGACTTGAGACTCGCAAAACAATGACTTGGTCCCACCTCTGGGTAATAGCAGTACAACTCTTTACACACCTATGTTCTCCAACTGGGGTTTCAGAGACACGTCCAAAAGTCTATACGTTGTCTGTCAATCTCCAGCTTTGAGATGGAGAGTTCCTCTTCATATTCCTCTCTTGTTCTTCCAAACATCTCAAAGATCTCTCCCGCAGCCCAGGTCAGCCGCTCGTTGATCACCCGTCTCAACATTTGTATTTTGGACATCTGTATGACATTAAGGTCCCCCGTGTTGTTCTCTACTTTGATGTGTGGTTTCAACAGAGACACGTCCAACGACAGTCTACATTGTCTGTCAATCTCCAGCTTTGAGATGGAAAGTTCCTCTTCATACTCTACTATTGTTCTTCCTAAGATCTCGAACACCTCAGTGTTCAGTCGAGGCAGTCGAGGTTAGCCACTCGTCGATTAGCGTTCGCAACATTTGTGTTTTGGAATTTTTTTTATTTGTCAATAAAATCCCGCCGCAACCACGGAGGACACTATCCGCACGTCGGTTTGTTAACATCGTTTTGCTCTCAAGACAGACTTCCGTATCAACGAGTGGATGTTTCTTGTCAGGAGCGCAGTAGCAAAGACAAATGTCGAGTTTTACCGCCACCTGCTGGAGTGGAGAGTTCAAGTCAGAGGAGCAGCGTCAACGAGGCTCTCTCAAGTTCAAGTGTCTTTATTAGTTGTCATACAGAAGTACAGAATACTTTTATACAAAATGCTTCTTTCTGTTTCGCTCCAGAGACTGTGCTAGGCAAAAATAGATAATAAAATAAGTATAGCAAGTATAAAAAAGTCAAGTACGTACTGTACCAAGTACGTACCAAGGAAACTATAAAATATCTATCTACAGTACACTATGTTTTATAGGTTCCTTGCTCAGTACAAGGAAGCTTCAAGCTACTAGCCACTGCCAGGCATAAGTTAATAGTGGTTCGATGTTTTATTGATAAAAATACAAAGAAAGTGTGGAGGCCACTGCAAAAGGTCACCTAGTAGTTACAATTATTTATTGTACTGTATGCGTAATTGATAGCATAAAAAAAACTCAACAAGGAGCAGGAAACAATTCAGGTTAACATGTAATCTTTCTTTGCTCGTCAATGGACACTGTTGAAACATTTGACAACTATAGATAAAAAAACAAATGATGTAGAGTAATAATTTAAAACAAAATAAATAACATAATTTAAAAATAATGTTGCAGGTCCAAAATGTATGTTGTTTACATGTTGCAGGCATATATCCCCTCCTTACTTCCCATTTCCTAACGTGGAATGCATATAAATGACATGCTGCCTGGTACTGAATGTTATCTATAGCACCTTTGACCATCTGTCATGGTCAAATATAATAATTAATCTCTAGATACAATGACCAAAAGCAACAAAGAATGATAAAGTAAAGTTAGGGAAACCACAAAAACAATTGTCTGAGTTATATGTATTTCAGAATAGGGACAAGGCTCAGCAAATATTGTCTGATCCTTTGCATCCCCTTCATGGTGAGTTTGACAAGCTTCCACCTGGAAGGCGCTCGGCTATAGAGTTCCTCTAGCCCCAAAAAAACATATTTAAGAAGTCTTTCATCCCACAGGCCATTGCTCTGATGGATTTTAACAATGGTACTGGATAGGTACCTGAAGCTCTGTCTGCGTTTTTGTTGTTTCTCTATGTATTGGGCTGTTTGGGGCCAATGTATTTTGTGCCTGTATGGTGTTTGTACTGTGTCGCCTTGTTCATTGCAACCATGGTGGAGCCAGACAAATGTCCATGAAAGTGGACAAATAAAAATATCTATATCTATCTATAGATCTATAATAGACTTATGGATAACATTCAGCCAACATCAGCGGCTGATGATCAGCCGATGACGACGATAAGATAATCTATCTTTTATTTTCCCAACACAAATGTCAACAACGGACCAATAGACAAACTTCACAAAATGTTCCCCCTTGATCCATTCAAGTGCAGGTGTTTCAGCATCATAATGTGTCAATCAGTGCATCCTCGTCACTGGACCAGATCTCATGGTCTCTAGAGAGCTTCGATATTTGTTTCCGCTAAGCTCAATTGTTGAATTTAGCCTTATGTTTGCATGACACTGCACTCTTCAAAACCAGACACCGTTCACAACCTGGCCAAACTGTCTGGGACTGTATCATCATGTTTTAGCTTGTGTACCACAGTTGGTGGTGTGAATTTAGAATTTTGAGTTTTAAGAAACACAATGGAGACACAAACCCAATCGTACCATACCATGCTAGACCATGGCTAGCCCCAGCCACACTGAACATAGCTAATGGAGACACAAACACAACCATACCATGCTAGACCATGGCTAGCCCTAGCCAGGCTGAACATAGCTAATGGAGACACAAACCCAACCATACCGTACCATGCTAGACCATGGCTAGCCCCAGCCAGGCTGAATATAGCTAATGGAAACACAAACCCAACCATACCATACCATACCATGCTAGACCATAGATAACCCCAGCCAGGTTGAACATAATGGAGACAAGGCAATAGTGTGCTCCAGTTAGTTGATAATACAGAGATTTCCACACTACATTGTAAAGCGCTTTGATTGTCTAGAAGAGTTATATAAATGCAATGATTTGTTTATTCATTGAGACATTCAGAGCTGTGAAAAGGGCAGAGGGAAAGGTTATGGACGTGTTCCTCGAGAGTCTTGGAGAAGATGAGGATGTCGTCCAGGTATACCACCACAAACTCCTTGAGCATGTCACGGAGGACGTCGTTCATGAGCGCCTGGAATACCGCCGGAGCGTTGGTGAGGCCGAACGGCATCACCAGATACTCGTAATGACCCCTGGGAGTCTTGAAGGCGGTCTTCCATTCATCGCCCTCTCGGATACGGACCAGATGGTAGGCACTCCGGAGGTCCATTTTGGTGAAGACGGTAGCCTGGGTGAGGGGCTCGAAGGTGGAGTTCATGAGAGGAAGAGGATATTTGTTCTTAATGGTGATCTCGTTGAGTTGGCGATAGACAATGCAGGGCCGAAGGTCTCCATCCTTCTTCCCAACAAAAAAGAAACCGGCCTCCACCGGGGAGGACGAGGGCCGAATGAGGCCAAGGACTCAGAGATGTACTTATCCATCGCTGCCTTCTCAGGGACGGTCAGACTGTAGAGGCGGCTGCCGGGAAGGGGGGCCCCTGAGCGGAGGTCGATGGCACAGTCGTAAGGCCGGTGAGGAGGAAGGGCCTGAGCCCGGGACTTGCTGAAAACCTCCCAGAGGTCGTGGTACTCTGGGGGAATAGTTGAGAGGTCCGAGGGCGGCACACATGGGGAACTCCGGGGCGAAGGACTGGATGCCGCCTGAAGACACTGGGCATGACAGGAGGAGCTCCACCCCATGATGGTGCCGGAGGACCAGGCGATGTGGGGCTCATGCAGCGTGAGCCAGGGCCGACCCAGGACTACTGGGACAAGAGGGGATCTGGTAATAAAGAACTGGAGTCTCTCAACGTGGTTACCAGCAGTGATGCCGGTAACGCGTTACTAAGTAACGCGTTATTGTAATCTGATTACTTTTCCCCGAAAATAGTAATCTAACGCGTTAATCTTTAAAAGCCAGTAATCTGATTGCAGTTACTTGTCCAAGTGGCTGTGCATTACTATTTCGTTACTATCTCATCATAAATTCATAATGCAGGCGGAATGCAGTATTTTATTTCGTTTTCGACAGTCAAAAATACATTTTTGAGCTGTTTTTCTTATTTGGGAGTGACGTGGTGTGGCAGTGAAAGGGTTACACAAGAATGTGGCCCGCGGCGTGACTGGACTCTCTGTCTGTGAGTGACTCTGCTTTGGCCCAATCACATTCCCCATCCACAGTCTGCGAATCAGAGGCAGAGTAGGGCGGGTCTTCACAGCACGTCATGTGACATATGCGCCAATCGTGTGACAGCAGGGCTCCGTTGCATTCGTCTGAGAATTCCACCCCAAAACGCTTACAGGAAGAAAAAACGCGGCTTATTATTATTACCGAGGCGCGCGGCTTATTATATTATTAAAACAGCTACTTGTGGGCACTCATAAAAACACCGTGGTCTACAAGTTGTTTAGCGAGAGGATGGTGGTAATGTGCTTCAATAGAACAATGGATCAATGCCATGTCAAAACTCGCCTCCGCTGATCTGAAGGGCTCCGCAGTACACACACAGACACACACGCGCGCGCGCACACACGGGATCACAGCAGCCACACACACATTTCCACTGTCCAATAGACAAGCGCCCTTTTCGACCGCGTGACATTGTTCAGATGTTTCAACTTCACCCCCAGAACCGCACAGAGTCCACCAAAACTATATGTGAAAGCGACCTAAACGTAAATACTGTCTACCGCTAAAAACAGCACATCCAATTGCATTGAAAGCATCTGGAATCACAACACTACGACGCTTCGACTAGGTACAGGAGGACTCGGAGGCCAGCCAAACAGCAAAAGAGAGAGATTGTTTCTTTCCCTATTGATTAATGTATATTTGATGGTGGCAGAGCAAAAGCTCTTATTTGCCAGATTTACAGTTAATTTACATGTTAAAGAGAGACTGATTGTATGTTTATAGAGAGACATTTATAAAAACAATTTAATAGTTACAGTTGATATAATTGAATAGTTCAGCCTGCATTTGTTAGATGTGAATGGATACACTGGTTTTGTAAAACCACTGGCTGGCTGCTCTAATGCTGTGAGCATCATAGACTGTTGCTTTACCATACTTGATGGTACAGAAGCTGAAGCACTAGTTTAACAATTTACGTTATGTGCAGAGAAACAAGTTAAAAACAATTTATGCACTTTCAATAAAGCGTTTTAAAAAAACTGTTGGGGGAACGACGACGACTTCGTAACCTAGTTACTTTCAAAGTAACTAAGTTACTCTGATAATCAAGTAATCAGTAAAGTAACTTGGATTACTTTTTAAAGGAGTAATCAGTAATCAGTAATCGGATTACTTTTACAAGTAATCTGTGGCATCACTGGTTACCAGCAATGGTGAGGAGGACAGGACAGGTGCGTTGAGTGATGTCAGCCAGGCGGTGCTGATCCAGCGCGAAAACCTCCAAGGGCCTCTCGAGGTCCTCAAGTGGAATGTTGGCCTGGGTGGCAAACTCAACGTCCAAGAAACTCTCATCAGCACCAGAGTCAATGAGTGCACCCACCGTCGCCCGCTGGTCCGCCCGGGCTAGGGTGACGCTCGTCAGACGGTTAGGTGGTGCACGGGTGTGGGAACAGGAAAAACGGCTCACCAGGATCTCCCGGGGTCCCGGCGAGCCTTGGCCCTCATGTATCAACCTGACTTACGCACAGATATGTGCTTAAGCCGTGCGTACGACCATTCCTAAGCAAAGTGTGGGATTTATCTATTTGAACTTGTGCTTGACTTTGTGCGTATATTTAAGCACAGGTCGGACCATGCGTAGGTGGCGCCGGTGGTAGAATATTTTAACAACGCGGAAATAAGCACTGACTGCGCTCCGCGTAACTCAACTCGTTATTATTTTGCGCATATATTGCAGAAATATGGGAACGTTTGGATTATATTTAAAAGGCTTTGCCATTGTTAAACGTAATAAGTGGAAGCTGTAAGCAGAATACAAGTCATATGAACACCCACGATATAAAAACGCATTTCAATTAGAACAGACAGAGGTTATTTGTTGAGTGTATGTGTATACAAAACCCTTGCAATAAATGTGTCTTATGAATGAAAAGCATACATGCTCTGGACACAGAGCATATATCGTGTGGGTGATATTACAGAATTTCACTTATTTAGTTTTACAATGTCAAAGCCTAAATCAAAACGTTCCCGTATTTCTGCAATCTATGCGCAAAATAATAACGAGTTGAGTTCTAACAAAGAACATATTACATGCTGGTAGGCTGATAGAGTAAACTATGATATGAATATGAATATGATATGATCATATAAATACTGGTCCGTCCGCGAGGATATCGAGGACTCGGATAGCCATTAAGCCATTTGAGAATATAGGCGGCCTATAGCCTATACATATTATTTAATGTTTTCATAAGCGTAAAGATACAACAGCTAGATTAATGATCAAGTTCTGTATCGTTAGTGGCTTAGCTTGGCATCACACTGCACTATCTCGCGTACGTGCACGCGTACTGAATAAACCACAAATGTACCTCTAATACCAGTATTAGTCTGACCACACCCCTCATCAGCTTACCTTCATAAGCAGGTGTGTGGTCACCTGCTCTCCTCCTTCTCGCTTTCACCACAAGGAAGAAGTGCCTCGGTAGATCCCCACACTTGACACCATGATGGAAGAAATTGGATTAGGAACAGCTTGGGAAACAAGGATACGTTGACATCATATCTTTATTTTCTCTCTCACTATTTTCGAGAAAATACGGCGATATTGTCTTCGTACTGGAGTGTCTGGAAGATGTTGATCATTCTAAAAATCCTCCACCGGTTTTCGTATTGGGAGCACGCCGCTGCATGCTTCTCAACTGCAGTTCCTTGCTGTGTTTGTTGGGGTGAAACCTGTCAGGCCACAGCTGAACTGTTGGACATGCCGCTGTTGTGAGAAGCGGTGCGTTCCAGGTTGGGTGAGTAGTGTTTGCTGGCGGGCTCCACTTGTCTGTTAGTGCTATGGGGGCTACTTGACAAAGTTTATGGAAACCGGCCCCAGGCTAGGGTCCTTTGTTTAGCCACCTAGGCGACAGAAGACCTTGGTCTGAAGACCATTATAGTTTTAACTAGTGGGCCGCGACCATTGACACTGGTGATCCCTGTGTGTTCTGGACGAGTGGATTCTCTCTGTCACCGTGTTAAGGCCCCATCTTTCATATCCAAATGAGAGTATTCCTTCACGAGGGGATATGTGCATGTAATGTGCGATAGCGGCAGATTCATGTTCAAAGTCAGCTACACAGGCCAGTTGGTACTGTGCTGATTCCGCCGGATGTGGTAATGTCACCGTTGTGAAGCGGTGTTGACATCTTGTTTTCTCTTTTCTCTTAAAAAGTGAGGAGAGGTTCAGAACGGCGGCCTGTCTGGGTGAGTGTTATGTCATTGTTTACATGTTCATAGCTTACGGTTAGCCAGTCAGCTGTTAACTGCTGCGTTAGCCTGCTGGATCGCTGCATGGCCTGCTTAGAGCAGCTGTTAGCTGCGGGGCTAGCATGTCGTGGTCGCTAGGTAACGTTAGCTTGCTGCTATGGCCATGGCCTGGCGCGGGGTAGCTTAGCTTCTCGCGCGCCGCCGTGAGCTCGCTTCTGATCGCGTGCGTCGTTAGATCGGCGTCTCGCGAGCGGAAGCAGTAGCACCCGAACGGTTGGAGCGGCCGTTAGCTTGATAGCTATTCTGTTGAACGTGCTTTGATTTTAACATGTTTTACACTCTTGACTACGACGTCATCCTTGACAGGGGATGTTTCGTCGACCCTGCCCTGAGCCAGGACGGCAAGGTTGCATCAACAAGGGACTGTAGTGCGGGTTGGAGCGGCGACGCTGCCCAGTTCGAACAACACAGGAGCGGCTGTGTTTCCTACGGTGTCTGTGACTGCACTTCGCTGATCTGCGTTCCGGGTAGGAACGGGGTTGACCAGACCTCATAACACGTCTTCTGGTTTTACTTTGCTAAATGTATTGTGAATAACGGTGTTTTTCCCAAAACGTGTGTTGCTACAATGCATTTAGGATACGTTGCGGGTTATGTGTGAGCTGTTTTTGTCACTGGCAGTTAGCTTCTCCGTGCAAACGGGATGTAATGATCTGGTTGTTGTGTGAGAAACACGGCCGTGTACTCACAACTAAGGTA
Source organism: Notolepis coatsorum (assembly GCF_963971535.1). Classification (NCBI taxonomy): domain Eukaryota; kingdom Metazoa; phylum Chordata; class Actinopteri; order Aulopiformes; family Paralepididae; genus Notolepis; species Notolepis coatsorum. The sequence continues at coordinate 22,587,491 of NC_140168.1, read as the reverse complement.
ACTAACCTATGAAGCTATGCTTGGTGACAAGTGAGTAAAAGAATGTTCTTTCTCAGACTGTAATGACAATGAACAGTGTGTTCACACATTAACAGGTTTTCCTGTTTTAACTGGCCGTATTGAGGGTAAAATAGGAGGATTGTGTTTTCCCCCCCGGTTCCCTGGGGACTTTTTCATCCTCCTGTCAGACATGTTGTGCATTAATTGTGTCTTTTGTGTGGTAGGGATACGATGTAACTCTTAGCTTGATTGCTGAGGTTGTGCTAAATCTGCTGGAGAAACTTATTTCCTAAAGGGAAATTGGTTTGGTTGCTGTCATGTGTGCTTAGCAAGGCCTGTGGTCGATACTAATCAAGAATGATGTATTCTCTCATTGTGAAAAAAACTGCGTTCCTCTGTTGAGTGTTTTTGCCATTTTTTGTAGGTGATGATGGGTTGTGTGTGTCATGTGACCTACAACTGGGTTGTACTGGCCACAGAAGCACATGTGTATGTTGGACCGGGGTTCTTAGAGCCCTCTCTATTCTGTGTTTTTCCTTAGTAAAAATCAGATAGCAGGTTAGCTCATGCGCTGTGTGGAGCTGTGAAACGCTTCATAGAGCTGACTATGACTGTGTCATATTCTCTTTTTGTCGTTACATCGTATCATGGGTGTGGGGTCGTAAAGGGGTGAACTGGTAACCTTTCCTCTCCCCATTGTTCTGTCGGTCAGGGGTACACCCCCTGTCCTTCAAGGTTCCTGTCACGTGGCGGTTCGGCACGTTACGGGGGGGGGGGGGGGGGGCGAGGGAGTTCCTGGTCCCACGGCCTGGTATATTGGGCGTGTGCACCGCAGGAATTCCCCCGCCATAGAGTACGTCACCGTGCGCGTCTCTGTTGGTAGGACTTCCGTGTGCTGTTCAGGTCCATGTGATGGATCTGTTTTCAGGGGGGGTGGTCAGGGCTCCTCCTCACCAAGCGCCTATTCAGGCCTTCTGTGAGTTCGGACTCCTTCTTCCATGTGAGGAAGCCTCCATCAGAGTACAGAGCCTTCCTCCTCAGATTGTCAAAGTGAGTGGACCCTCTAGAAGGGTCCTTTTCTATTGTATGTATATTCGATTCAATTCGTTTATTGAGTGTGTATGGGTTCAGTGCCTCTTCCCCGGAGGCCCTAAAACCAGTTTTTTACATGGCTCAAGGTGCAATATATTCTTTTCAATCTGTACAGCTCGCGTGGGAAGTCTCTCTGGGGATCCCCGTCTCTTTCCTATGGGAGGGTGGTGGGATGTAAAAATGTGAACATTTTTTACCCCGGCTGTGTAGACTGGGATACATACTGTTGATGCTTCCTTCTTTCTATTCCAGAAGTGTTGGAGTTAGGGAGTGTCACACCCCTCTTGTCGTTCCCCTGGGCGCCTTGGGGATTCAATGACAGGTCTAATTAGCCTGTTCATTGATGGGGGTGTGTCCCGACGCACGTATAGTGCTAGCTCGCTGTAAACAGGCGATTGACTGGCACGCCTTGGTTGCTTGTGGTTGAAACGGCGTTTTTATAAAGCAACTGAGATGGGGGTTTTTCCTCTTCCGACGACCACATCCTATGACCTGGGTGGGTTGTCGACGGATTCTCGTTCATGTCTGGGGGATGATGACGGGATGGATCTGAACATATGTGGTGGGGTCTCACGCCCTTGGGGTGGGCCACCAGGCGCGGTTCGTCCGAACGTCTGGGTGGCGCCTTCTTTTCATGTTAAGATCAACACGCATATCTGCCCTTCTCCTGGAGTAGGCATGTCGGCGTGGTTAGGGCACGGGACTGGTTCTGGTCACGCTGGTCCAGATCAGTTGAACCCGTTGTCCGCCGGGGATGCAGATCTGCTGTTCTGGTACCCTGAGGGACTTGGGCTTTTTTCAGGGGGAAAAATGCCAGGTCGGTCTGGGTGTCACAGGGTTAAGCGCTATGGAGACCCTGGTTGGGTATGTTTTTACTCAGCACTGTCGTCATGGCTTACAGCCATGCCATTCTGTACGCGCTCGATCTCGTCGGATCTCGGCCGCTACACAGGTTGGTCCTGGTTAGTACTTGGTTGGGAGACCGCCGGGGAATACCAGGTACGGTGTGCTTAGGGGCTGGTTCTCCATTATTTTTCGCTCCTCTCTCACGCATGGCGAAGAGGGGCCTGTGGGGGTGGTTTTTTGACCTCCTCTGGTGACCCTGTGCTTCCCGTACCGCCAGGCCCGGTCCGAAGTGATGTTTGCGACCCGTAGGCCTGGGTTAACCCTTTTTGGAAACTGAAACACTTGTACTGCGGTATAGCCGGTGTATACCCGCAGGTGTGTTTTGGAGTTTTTTCTTGAGGGGTTATAGGAACAACCACCGCATTGGGTAACACCGAGGTGGTTGATTCCCTGGTGTGTTGGAGCAGTGTCAACTCCCGGGTTCACCGTTTGAGGGTGCCCCTGCACGTTCATGACGTCTGCCAATCGTGTCAGCCTTCTCTGCCTCGACCCCTCTGGGTGGGGGTTTTTAAATGGAGGCTTGGTCATGCAACACCGCCAGCTTACGCTCCTTCCGCCGGGGCGGCTGTGTTCAGCTGTCCCCTCTGGCGCCTGTCTCGTCCGCAGTCTCCAGGCTAGGGTTAACAGCCTGTTGCCTGGTTTTTCCCCGGTGCGCTGCCTGCTTCCGTTGGTTAACCTTTTTTGTGTGCTTACGGCCATGCTGACTGCCTGTTCTGCAGGGTCAGTGTGCCAGGCGGTGTACTATTGGGGGGACGGGGCCCGCTCGGCTTACGGCCATACCAACCTGAACACGCCCGATCTCGTCCGATCTCGGAAGCTAAGCAGGTTCTGGCCTGGTTAGTACTTGGATGGGATTCCGCCTGGGAATACCAGGTGCAGTAACTGAGGGGCCTTTGTCCGAATACGCTGGCGATGTGGGGGGCGGGGCACTACGTGCCCACCTGGTGGGGTCTTGATGCTGGCATCATGGACTTCTCCGGGCCCCCATTCTAGGGAGTCCAGTCCTTTTGGTGGGTCTGGGTCTTCCTTCGTGCTCCGCTGCTACGGCCTTGCCACGGGGTTGGGTTTGCCCTTGACCCCGTGATTCTGGGGGCAGTAACGAGGTTGTTCCTCCGTTCGTTCCCGGGTGGCATGCGGGTTGTGCGTGTGTGTAGTCGTGGGGTCAAGCCACGGTCTGCTCACCCTGTGCGTTGAGTTGCTTGAGTGCCTCTTCGCACGGTCGGGTCCGTCGCCCTCCCGTGACGTCCCTAATAGGGGGGCTACCCGCCATTAGGGGGGGTCGGGGGGGCTCGGCCCTCCCTGTTCTGATGGTTGTGGGGGGGCTGTCAGCGGGGTGTATTTGTCAGCCAGTGGCTCCGCTTGGCCTCCCTTGTGCAGTGTGATGCCAAGCTAAGCCACTAACGATACAGAACGATAGGTTATGACTATAACCAAGTTCTGTTAGTTAGGGGCGATGCTTGGCATCAGACGGCCGCTGCAGCCCTTGTCCTCACCTTGTGGTGAAAGCTTGGGAAGGAGGAGAGCAGGTGACCACACACCTGCTTATGAAGGTAAGCTGATGAGGGGTGTGGTCAGACTAATACTGGTATTAGAGGTACATTTGTGGTTTATTCAGTACGCGTGCACGTACGCGAGATAGTGCAGTGTGATGCCAAGCATCGCCCCTAACTAACAGAACTTGGTTATAGTCATAACCTATCGTTAGTTTACTGTATGCAGGCTTCGCAGGGCTGTGTGTTATATATGCGCAAGCAGGCACGTGCATACATAGGGGTGAAGGGGTGCCCGGGCACCTGCCTTTTTCGTTTCTCATTAGAAAGTGCCCTTTTTATGCCACCCTTTTTTTTTTTTTTTTTTTTACAGTTGCACATATATATATATACTGCCCTGCCCTTCCAAATGAAAGATGTCACGATAGAATCTAAATATTAGGTAAAGAAAGAGAGAGAAATGCCACCCCTCTCGTAAATAATAGGTCCTTCCAGCCAACATGTAAACCGCGCAGGGCCAGCAGTGCACTGAACAGGAAATTGATATCCAGCTGTTGTTGAGCTCACGGTGCCCTCACACTCGAGTCGAGACCTCTTTTTTTACAGTTACTATTTCAACTAAAACAAAGCAAGAGTACACATCAGGTAAGGTATTTGCCCAACAAAATAAAATGTCGGGTTTGCAGTGCACTGTATATTTTCGTGAAACACGTCGCCAGCCCCTCCCTGTCTGCTGCTGCTAGTGCAGGAAAATCACGGAGCATACTCTCTCTCTCTCTCTCTCTCTCTCTCTCTCTCTCTCTCTCTCTCTCTCTCTCTCTCTCTCTCTATCTCTCTCTCTCTCTCTCTCTCTCTCTCTCTCTCTCTCTCTCTCTCGCAGCTGTTGGTCTGGAGCGCATATTGTGTTATTAAAGGGACACTATGTAGTTTTGGTGACATCTATCGGTGAAACTGAATGTACCATGATATACTTGTATTAACCCCAAAAATCGGGCTCGCGCGCTGCGCGCGCTCGCATTACATTTACTAAATAATGCCCTTTTATGATTTCAGGCACCTGCCTTTCTAAGGTCTTGTGCACGTCCCTGTGCGCAAGTTACTGTTGCATAATAATGTAGGCTGGCTGCTATTATATGTAATTCATAGGCTACCTAATACCAACAACAAAATGGATTGTATCATATGCCTCTACACACATTATATTATACACATCATATTATATCTCTGTTCGGCAGCGCCTCTGTGAACAATCTCTCAGAGTTTGCTCCATCAATAAACGCGCATTTTGGCTGATAATGTGCCGGTGGCCGGAGTCTCATTCAGGCCTAATTGTATTTAATTCAATTGTAATGTTATTACTGGGGTATCTAAAACATCACAATGTAGATCAGGGTTATCCACTGAAGCCATAATGACTCTGATCAGAACCACAGGCTCATGACGAGCGCACACAATAGGCATTGTAGAGCGCAGAGTTGGCGTGCTGAAATTGATTTAATTTCAGTCATTACAGTGCTTAATGTCGGGTCATCTCTTGTCATTTATTTCTGTCAATGTGCTGGTTCTGTAGCAGGACTGGGTCAGTCAACATCCTTGGCTCCCGGCGCACCGAAGATTATACGTTCAAGTTCGGTTGGACCTCTGTGATCAATCTCGCTCTCAGTGAAGTCTCTCAGAGTTCGCTTGGGTTAGTCCACTTTTCCACATTTCATGGGGGTGTGCCATTACCGTATATGGTTCATCGGGGCGGTTCTGGTATGCAAATACGTGAAAGTGTGCACAAGCCTCGGCGTAGGACCAAGGTGATATTTATCATGACAGGTGTGCGTAGGACCTGTGTACGCACGTGTGATGAATCCCGTTTTTTTTGTGCGTGCACACATTCTAAATTCTGTGCTTAAGTATGGAAATAGAACATTTTCTACGTCACGTTGATGAATGAGGGCCCTGGTCTTTTGGCCGGGTAGGGCAATTGGAGATACGGTGTCCATCCCGGCCGCAGTAGAGACAAAGGCCGGACCTGAGCCTGGACTCCCGTTCGGCCGGGCTAAGGAGGGTGCGTCCCAGCTGCATGGGTTCCTCCTTGGTCACAGCTCGGGAGGGAAAAAGGCCACCGGTCGCGGAGGGGGCAGGACGGTCAGCAGAACAGTCACGAGTACGGGGGGTCTGGAGAACCTCTGGGGGTCCCAGTCGTCCTCTCTCACGCCTTCTCTCCCGGAGGCGTCCGTCGATGCGAATGGCGAGGCTGATTAGGCCCTCGAGAGAATCGGGCTCCTCTCGTGGGTCGCAAGCTGGTCCCTTACAGCGTCGTTGAGCCCCTTCAGGAAGGTGAGATGAAGCGCCCGATCATTCCAACCGCTCTCGGTTGCGGCCAGTCTGAACTCCAGCGCGTAGTCTGTGACACTGCCACTGCCCTGCTGGAAGGTGCCCAACCGAGCTCCCGGGTCCTGGCCACAAGCTGGGTAGTGGAAAACAGAGAAGAGCAAAAACAACAAAAAGCACAAGGGGAGAATGTCCTTGGGCAGAGTAGGCTCTGCGGCTCTGCAGCTCGGCTCAGAGCAGAGACGGCACTGTGGCGTTGCGCCTCTGACTCTGCGGCTCTGCAGCTACTTGGACATCCACTCGGGGAGGAACAGAGAGAGAGAGAGAATGTCAACAAACGAGCGTATGGAATACGAGGCAGTCCAGTATTATTTTGCTGAGTCCAGTACTAATACAAGCGACACATCTTCAGTGTTTACCCAAACACACAAAAAACAGAAAGGTCCCGAGTCCAGGAAAATGCGAGGAAAAAACAGAGCATCCAAAAAAGTACGTTTCCAAAACTCACCAAGGCGCAATTGCGCAAAGCGGTCTACGAGGCACAGATCCAACGGATGGCAGAAAGGAGCAAACAGCGGCGACTTCCAAGGACGTTCTGGAGAACAGACAGGGAACAACACGGGAGGAAACAAGCAGCAGCTAGTGGTAAGCCAAAACGACCCGACACAGAATGTACAGAACCCCAGAGTATATAAGGGCTCCACCGAGCTGATTTGAAACTCACTTCAGGTGCGTGAGGGCAATTGGTACCAGGAAGCGTGCGGTATTGGACCAATCCTCACAGTCCTTTTATCAAAAGTAGGCGGGTTTGGTTGCAGACCCCTTTTCTCATCGGCTGACGCCTTGTCTGTGAAACCAGCTGTTAGGAGGTATCGATGGTTATTTTAACTTTCTTTAAATCACTTACCCATGGCTATTATTTATCTTGTTTAGTCTCAAACGGACCAATACAATAATCTAAACAGATCTAGTCTATATTTTATATTTAATTATGTATTATTTTCTAGTTAACTGTTCTCTAAACTTAGACAATTAATTTCTCCTTTGTTTAAGTGTAAACAAAGGAGTTCCTGTGACTAGCAGGCAACCAGCTGCTCCTTTTGAAGTTGGGCCCTCAAGATAGGCTTGTGATCTAATCACCTATTTTAACAGTTGGTTTCCTGAATTACCTTTTGGGTCCTGGCTAGAGTAAATAGATGACCTGTTGAAATGTTATCTTTAGTTTGTCTCCCGGCCTAAATATGGTCTAGAGTATTTACAGTTGGCCTAATCATCCATTGTGGGGGAAGGTCTGGTTCCACAGCCATCTGTTACTTACTGGCCTCAAGGCCTGCTGCTATCTAAATAGCCTTGTGGCCTCCTATAGAAGATATGTGAAGGGGGAGGGTTTTACCACTATCTTTAGGCTTTGTGCCAGAGTTACAGATAGATGATTTGATCCAGATTCCCTACAACCACTTACCACAGCATTCGTCCTGTAGAATTGTACATTCCTTGGGATGTTTCATTTTGATAATTTACGACAGTCACTTTAAGAATAGTATAGTATAGCTTGAGATTGTAAAATATAGCATTGTATAGCAGTGTACATAAAGACCCAGTGCCTCATCCGTAGCTAACAGTGTATTGCACTATCACAGGACCTAGCATATAGTGGCACGGTGGTGTAGTGGTTAAACACTGTCGCCTCACAGCAAGAAGGTCCAGGGTTCGATTCCCGCTTGGGGACCAGGTTTCCATGATGCCAGTTACCCAGGTGGGGTATCTCCCAGGCCTTTCTGTGTGGAGTTTGCATGTTCTCCCCGTGCTCGCAAGGGTTTCCCCCCCGATAAGATAAACCCAATGGAAAAACATGCACAACAACAAGATCGCTAACGCTGTGGCGTCCTTGACAAAGACGGACAGGAGCACTTGGATTGGTCCCCTGGCGCGGCTCACGTTGACGCCTGTCTGCTCCCGGCTGCCCTTGGGGGGGAAGGACAACGGGATGGGTTAATCGCAGAGACGAATCGCATACATGCATCGCATGCATGCCGATTAATGACCTCTGAGCAGGTCCTAAATTATTATTATTATTTATTACCACAGGACCTAGCATGTCCTACCATGCTCTGTAAATAACTCATGTACATATACCGATATACCCTATTTTGTTACTTGTTATTGCACAATGTCGTTCTATTGGATTCTTATTATATATTACTATTGTAATTATGCACATCGTTGCGGGCAAGACCCCCCGCATTTCATTGTATACTTGTATGCCGTGACAAATACATTTACATTTACATTTACATTTAGTCATTTAGCTGAAAGATTGGACGTGTTTCCGCTGTCCTAACTGGGGTGGGTAGTTCATTCCACCATTGTGGGGCAAGGACTGAGAATAGGCGACTTCTCTTTGATGACCCTCCCGGAGCTTGGATAGGAGTAGGTCTGAGGCGGCCAGAAGATGCAGAGCGTAGGGGTCTTGAGGGTGTGTAGTTAGAGACCATTGACCGGAGGTAGGCGGGAGTGGTTCCCTTTGCCGCACGGTATGCTTGGTCAAGGGCCTTGAAGCGGATTCGTGCAGCAATGGGGAGCCAGTGCAGGTCCCTAAGAAGTGGGGTGACATGGGCTGACCTCGGTAGGTTTGAGATCAGGCGGGCCGCTGCGTTCTGAATGAGTTGAAGAGGCTTAGTGGCAGTGGCCGGGAGGCCAGCGAGCAGTGCGTTGCAGTAGTCAAGGCGGGAGATGACTGTTGATTGGACGAGGAGTTGGGTGGCTTCTTTTGTCAGGAAGGGGCGGATCCTTCTGACATTGCTCAGGAGGAATCGGCAGGTTCTGGTTGTTGCTGCGATGTGAGCAGAGAAGTTCAACTGGTCGTCGAGGACAACACCAAGGTTCTTGGCGGTCGGGGACGCGGTCACAGCTGCATTCTCGACTGTGATGGAAAGGTCGGTCAGGGGGGAGGATTTGGCCGGCAGGTGGAGCAATTCTGGTTTGCTTAGAATAAAACTCTTGTATCTTGTATCTTGTATCTTGTTCCTTGGTGCAGGTAAGATGTCCAATGGACATTACCCCACTCTTCCTTCCTTCCCCTCCCGAATGTTTTTGTTAATAACGATGTCTTTGTCTACAAAACATATGTTACTTCACTACATTTGGAGATATGACGGGTGCTGTGTGTGAATTGTCTTGGTCGCTTTGTATAGCTTAGCGTTAGCGTTGGCCAAGGCTTGTGCCTTTCTCTCTACCTAGGAACAGCGTTGTTTTTTACGTGAGTAAAAATGAACTGGGTTTTTTGTTGTATGATGAGAAGTTGTTTGTCTTCATGTAACGTTTAGACAACGTGGCTGAGCCCACAACTGGCTGGGTTACCCTACAATGCTGTGCATAGTGGCATGTGATCGAGGGCTGAGTCCCTCTCTTAGCTTGTTATTCTTACTTGTGGGTAATGATGAAAATAACAAGTGGCAAGTTTTTTTCACACATAAGCAGAGCTGTGGGAAACCTGTTCAAACATGGTCTTCGGCTGTGCTGGCGTGCATGATGTAAAGCTTGGGGGTGGGTGAAATTATTCCCCGGTTTGCCCCTGCCCCCCCCCCCCCCCCTCCCCTCAAATATGATTTTGTTTACAAAATGTGTGTTGATTCACTATATTTTTGGGGATTCTCTCATCATAAAAAACGGCGTTCCTCTTACAGTAGTGAGTGTACTTTTTGCCCTTTTTTGTTGTGATGGAGGGTTGTGTGTAACGTATTTGTTATGGTTTGTAACCGACCCCAATCGCACAACACAAGACAGGTATGATGGTTTGCCAAGAAACAGATATTTATTGAACAACAGGGAAATACAGGGAAAGGGCACTGTCCCTTTAAGGGAGAATCACAAATACAGGAATATAATATGAGGGGAAGGAAAGGTGCCTTTAAGAGGCGGGCAGGAAAAGGGAACACTAAGGGAAAGTAAGGGAACGCCTAAGGGAAGGTTAAGGGAACGCCTTGGGACAGAGGAACTAGAGACAAGGTAAACCAGGGACAAGGAGAACTAGGGAAAGAGGACTAGGGACTAGGAGAGCTAGGGATAGAGGACTAGGGACTAGGAGAACTAGGGAAAGAGGACTAGGGACTAGGAGAGCTAGGGATAGAGGACTAGGGACTAGGAGAACTAGGGAAAGAGGACTAGGGACTAGGAGAGCTAGGGATAGAGGACTAGGGACTAGGAGAACTAGGGAGAGAGGACTAGGGACTGAGGGGACTGAGGCCCGCGGAGGCGGGCTGGGGAAACAGGGAGGAACTGGGAGGACTGGTGGAAATCATCTGGGCCGCTCTGCAGGACAGAGGAGATAGTTAATGCACAAGGGGAAAAACAGAGCAGGTGCAGAACAGTCCAAAGTAACAAAGTGAACAAAGTAATAATATCTTCGTGTGACAAACACACAGGGGGAGATGTAAAGTCCAAAAATACTATTCTAAGTGAGAACCAAAAACAGAGGCAATACGCTGGGAGAGTGACATCACAATCAAAACTCACCCAGCGTATGCGTAATGGTAAGGGGACAGCAACGGGGCGAGGGCATCGCCACCGGGTGGCTGGCTGTCCGAGCCGAGGACAGAGTGGTGCTGGAACAGGCGGCGGAGGCGATGGCGGTGGCGAGGGTATCGCCACCGGGGAGCCGGCAGTCCGAGCCGAGGACAGAGTGGTGCTGGAACAGGCGGCGGTGGCGAAGGTGTCGTCACCGGGTAGCCGACTGTCGGAGCCGAGGACAGAGTGGTGCTGGAACAGGCGGCGGTGGCGAAGGTGTCGTCACCGGGTAGCCGACTGTCGGAGCCGAGGAACAGAGTGGTGCGCCACTGCTTGAGTGCGCACCGGAACCGAGAGACGCGTCGGGGTGCGTCTGCGAGGAGGAGTGTGCCAAGCACGAAGGTCTAGAAGATGCGCGTTGCGCGCTGGTCTGGAGAGCGTGCCAAGCTCGAGGGTTCTTGGAAGATGCGCGTTGCGCGCTGGTCTGGAGAGCGTGCCAAGCTCGAGCGTCCTTGGAAGATGCGCGTTGCGCGCTGGTCTGGAGAGCGTGCCAAGCTCGAGGGTTCTTGGAAGATGCGCGTTGCGCGCTGGTCTGGAGAGCGTGCCAAGCTCGAGCGTCCTTGGAAGATGCGCGTTGCGCGCTGGTCTGGAGAGCGTGCCAAGCTCGAGGGTTCTTGGAAGATGCGCGTTGCGCGCTGGTCTGGAGAGCGTGCCAAGCTCGAGCGTCCTTGGAAGATGCGCGTTGCGCGCTGGTCTGGAGAGCGTGCCAAGCTCGAGCGTCCTTGGAAGATGCGCGTTGCGCGCTGAGGACTGGAGAGCGTCTGCGCTGGTCTGGATGTGCGTCAGGACGAACAGCTGCGCGGGGGTCTGCAGTGGAACGCTGGGGTGCCTCCCGTGGAAGTACAGGGAGCGCAGACCAGTCTCCCCCACAGGCAACGGCGACAGCTGGCGAAGGCTGGAGCAAACATCTCGACGCCGGAGAATGGAACAGCATAGGCAGACAGAGGATCTCCCGAAAGAGTCTAGATGTTTAGAGAATATGACTCGGCAAGTATACAACACGACCCCAAGCCAAAACGAGGGGAAGCGCCCTGGTATTTAAAGCCCACAGGGGGACTAATTAGCCTGCCACCACAGGTGCGAGAGATAATAGAATATCAAACAGGTGTGGCCACTAAGGGTAAAGAACGAGAGGGTGGGGGCTAGAGAGAGTGAGTAGGGAATTCCTAACAGTAGGCTTAAAGAAGACAGAGAATAGGGAATTCCTAACAGTAGGCTTAAAGAAGACAGAGAAAAGGTAGTGAGCAGCGGGCAAAACCTCACAGTATCCCCCCCTCCAACGGGAGCCACCCGGCGACCCAAAACAAATACAGACAGAGTGGCAGGGGCAAAACAAGACGGTACTGGCCAAGCCAGCAGGGGAAGCCACCACAAGAGTGGGGCTAGCAAAAGAAACAGGGTCGCCGAGGGGTAACTAGGGTAGCAGAGGGGCAACTGGGGGAACTGGTCTAGAGGAACTGGGTCTAGAGAACTGGTCTAGAGAACTGGTCTAGAGAACTGGTCTAGAGGAACTGGTCTAGAGGAACTGGGTCTAGAGAACTGGTCTAGAGCAACTGGTCTAGAGGAACTGAGGGGCAAGCAGGGTAGCAAAGGGGTAACCATGGTAGCACCGGGAAAGGGCTAGCAGAGGGAAGGTTGCTGCCAGGGCACTGATAGCTACAGGGCCTATGCTAGCTGTACTGCTACATCAACATAGAGGCTGCGCTAGCTGCCGAGCTAGGCTAGCAGAGGGAAAGGGTAGCTGCCAAGGCACTGATAGCTACAGGGCCTATGCTAGCTGTACTGCTACATCTACATAGAGGCTGCGCTAGCTGCCGGAGCTAGGCTGGCAGACAGGGCTGGACCAGCATGAGAGAACAAGCTAGCTGGAAGGACAGTCCTAGCTGTGGGAATACTGACCTTGCTAGCTGAAGGGCAGTCCTAGCAGTGGGAGAAACTACACAAAAAAGTGGAGGCCATGCAGAGGGACCGGGTTAGCTGCTTGGGCCTGGCTAGCTACAGGGCCTATGCCAGCTGCAAGGCTGCATTAACATAGAGGCTGTGCTAACAGCCGGGGCCAAGCTAGCAGACCGGGGCCATGCAGAGGGAAACTGGGTTAGCTGCCAGGGCATGGCTAGCTACAGGGCCCATGCCAGCAGCAAGGGCTGCATAAACATAGAGGCTGTGCTAGCAGCCGGGGCAAGACTAGCAGACAGGGGCTCTGCTGAGGGACTGGGTTAGCCGCCAGGGCATGGCTAGCTACAGGGGGGTCAAACAGGGCAAAACGGGAAGCAAACAGGGGAGCTAACCGGGGAGACTAACAAGCTAAACAGGGAAGCTAAACTGGGCTAAACAGGGAAGCTAACAGGGCTAACAGGGGAGCTAGAGGGGACAAGAAAAAAAAAGGCAAACTCAACATACACAGTCTGTGCTGGCTGGGGTCGTAGACTTGGTGGGGTCGTACTGTTATGGTTTGTAACCGACCCCAATCGCACAACACAAGACAGGTATGATGGTTTGCCAAGAAACAGATATTTATTGAACAACAGGGAAATACAGGGAAAGGGCACTGTCCCTTTAAGGGAGAATCACAAATACAGGAATATAATATGAGGGGAAGGAAAGGTGCCTTTAAGAGGCGGGCAGGAAAAGGGAACACTAAGGGAAAGTAAGGGAACGCCTAAGGGAAGGTTAAGGGAACGCCTTGGGACAGAGGAACTAGAGACAAGGTAAACCAGGGACAAGGAGAACTAGGGAAAGAGGACTAGGGACTAGGAGAGCTAGGGATAGAGGACTAGGGACTAGGAGAACTAGGGAAAGAGGACTAGGGACTAGGAGAGCTAGGGATAGAGGACTAGGGACTAGGAGAACTAGGGAAAGAGGACTAGGGACTAGGAGAGCTAGGGATAGAGGACTAGGGACTAGGAGAACTAGGGAGAGAGGACTAGGGACTGAGGGGACTGAGGCCCGCGGAGGCGGGCTGGGGAAACAGGGAGGAACTGGGAGGACTGGTGGAAATCATCTGGGCCGCTCTGCAGGACAGAGGAGATAGTTAATGCACAAGGGGAAAAACAGAGCAGGTGCAGAACAGTCCAAAGTAACAAAGTGAACAAAGTAATAATATCTTCGTGTGACAAACACACAGGGGGAGATGTAAAGTCCAAAAATACTATTCTAAGTGAGAACCAAAAACAGAGGCAATACGCTGGGAGAGTGACATCACAATCAAAACTCACCCAGCGTATGCGTAATGGTAAGGGGACAGCAACGGGGCGAGGGCATCGCCACCGGGTGGCTGGCTGTCCGAGCCGAGGACAGAGTGGTGCTGGAACAGGCGGCGGAGGCGATGGCGGTGGCGAGGGTATCGCCACCGGGGAGCCGGCAGTCCGAGCCGATGACAGAGTGGTGCTGGAACAGGCGGCGGTGGCGAAGGTGTCGTCACCGGGTAGCCGACTGTCGGAGCCGAGGACAGAGTGGTGCTGGAACAGGCGGCGGTGGCGAAGGTGTCGTCACCGGGTAGCCGACTGTCGGAGCCGAGGAACAGAGTGGTGCGCCACTGCTTGAGTGCGCACCGGAACCGAGAGACGCGTCGGGGTGCGTCTGCGAGGAGGAGTGTGCCAAGCACGAAGGTCTAGAAGATGCGCGTTGCGCGCTGGTCTGGAGAGCGTGCCAAGCTCGAGGGTTCTTGGAAGATGCGCGTTGCGCGCTGGTCTGGAGAGCGTGCCAAGCTCGAGCGTCCTTGGAAGATGCGCGTTGCGCGCTGGTCTGGAGAGCGTGCCAAGCTCGAGGGTTCTTGGAAGATGCGCGTTGCGCGCTGGTCTGGAGAGCGTGCCAAGCTCGAGCGTCCTTGGAAGATGCGCGTTGCGCGCTGGTCTGGAGAGCGTGCCAAGCTCGAGGGTTCTTGGAAGATGCGCGTTGCGCGCTGGTCTGGAGAGCGTGCCAAGCTCGAGCGTCCTTGGAAGATGCGCGTTGCGCGCTGGTCTGGAGAGCGTGCCAAGCTCGAGCGTCCTTGGAAGATGCGCGTTGCGCGCTGAGGACTGGAGAGCGTCTGCGCTGGTCTGGATGTGCGTCAGGACGAACAGCTGCGCGGGGGTCTGCAGTGGAACGCTGGGGTGCCTCCCGTGGAAGTACAGGGAGCGCAGACCAGTCTCCCCCACAGGCAACGGCGACAGCTGGCGAAGGCTGGAGCAAACATCTCGACGCCGGAGAATGGAACAGCATAGGCAGACAGAGGATCTCCCGAAAGAGTCTAGATGTTTAGAGAATATGACTCGGCAAGTATACAACACGACCCCAAGCCAAAACGAGGGGAAGCGCCCTGGTATTTAAAGCCCACAGGGGGACTAATTAGCCTGCCACCACAGGTGCGAGAGATAATAGAATATCAAACAGGTGTGGCCACTAAGGGTAAAGAACGAGAGGGTGGGGGCTAGAGAGAGTGAGTAGGGAATTCCTAACAGTAGGCTTAAAGAAGACAGAGAATAGGGAATTCCTAACAGTAGGCTTAAAGAAGACAGAGAAAAGGTAGTGAGCAGCGGGCAAAACCTCACAGTATTCACCTTTAGGATCCACAACTGGGTTAGGTGTTGGCCTACAGAAGTTACATGTGTAGCTCTTGTACCAGGGCCCTTGGCCGCTCTCTTGGTCTGTGTTTTTTCTTCCTTTAGGTAAAGGTGTAAAAATTCAGGTGGCAGGTTCGCACATGAGCCTGAAGCCATGTATAAAACCAGTTTTTGCACAAGCAAGGTTATCGTCTGTGGCTGGCGTGCAGAATGTGAAGCTGTTACCCTGTTACCCTATAAATGCGCTTCATGTAGCACGCTATGACTGGTGTCATGGCTCTGCTTTGTCGTTGCATCGTATCAGGGGTGAGGGGTCATGAGGGGTGGGCTGATAAAATCCTCCCCCCTCTTTACTGATTGGTCGGGAGGTGGGACCTCCTGTCTGGCAGTTTTCCCTGTCGGCTGAGGGGCAGCGCATCACAGGGAGGGGGAAGGGGGGGGGGGTTCCCTTGTTCCACTCCCTGTTACGATGGGTGGGTCACGGGATTTTCCCCCCGGCCATGGGATACGTCACTGGGTGCGTTTCCTATTGGCCAGGAGACGTCCATGAGGTTACAGGCTCTGTGCTGCAGACCGCTGTCTTTGTCAAAGTTGGATGATGCGTTGCATTAGAAAACTGTTCGTTTTCTGCTCTGCTCTCTATTACAGTGTGTATTGGGCTGTTGGTCACTTGGCCCAATTATTATTGCATGTATATTTTTCAATTGTACTCACGTAGAGGTCTCTCTGGGGGAACTTCTGTATTTCCCCTCTTATGTGAGGAGCGGAATTGACGGGGTTGCCCTCAGTCGCGTCATATAAGGCCCGTGTCTGTGTCTTATTGACCGGCTTCCTGCTGCTCGTCCCAGACAGCAAGGAGGGGACGTCGTCTGGTGTTTTCTTGTTAGAATTCACCAATGATGTGTTTCGGGTTCTTGACGTGCATATAGCGTTCCTATGTGGAACCACTGTTTTGGGCCGGCGCGCCTTGGTTGCCCAATTCGTAGAAATGGCGTTTTTTATGCGTGCGACTAGGAAGGAGATTTTTTGTCTCTACCGAGCGCCAGTGCAAGACTCGATGACTCGCGTGCATCTCCGGGGGGAGATGACGGAGTAGATCATTACATTGGCGGAGGGGTCTCGCCAGGTGCAGTGCATTCAGGTTCTGTCCATCTTGGTGGCACCCTCTGTGATGTTTTAGATCGACACACGTACCTACCCCCCTCTTACGACTGGGGATGGCGGCGTGACTAGGAGGCTGGACTGGTTCTGGTCACGCCGGACCAAGTCAGTTAACCCGTTGTCCACCGGGGCGCAGATCTGCTGTTCTGGTACCCCGAAGGACTTTGTGCTTTTCCGGGGGGAAAATGCCGGGTCGGTCCGGGCTTCGCGGGGATTGATGTTGTGGATATGTGTGTCATGTGTATGCCACTACGGCTTGCCCATAACAGTGACATGCTTGGTCCATACTGTGTTGTACCTTGCGCTGTGTTAGGTGGCCTGGTCCTTCTCTATTGTGTCACTCCTCCCTCCCCCTGCTGGGCAGGTATGGGAGGGGGCTGTCGAGGTGGTTGTTGTCAACCCCTCTAGGCATCCCTGTGTAGGTCCCGGTCCGCCAGGCCCAGGTCCGGACTCATTCCCGTCGACCTGTTGGCCTGGGTTAACCCTTTGAAAACTGAAACACTCTGTTTCTAGGTTTTTCTTGGTGGGTTAAGGGAACAACCACCTCCTGTTAAACTAAACATAGGGGGGTGGTTGGTTCCCCGGTGTGTTGATAGCGGAGTCGACCGTGTCTGTGTCTTATTGACCGGCGTCCTGCTGCTCGTCCCAGACAGCAAGGATGGGACGTCGTCTGGTGTTTTCTTGTTAGAATTCACCAATGATGTGTTTCGGGTTCTTGACGTGCATATAGCGTTCCTATGTGGAACCACTGTTTTGGGCCGGCGCGCCTTGGTTGCCCAATTCGTAGAAATGGCGTTTTTATGCGTGCGACTAGGAAGGAGATTTTTTTTCTCTACCGAGCGCCAGGGCAAGACTCGATGACTCGCGTGCATCTCCGGGGGAGATGACGGAGTAGATCATTACATTGGCGGAGGGGTCTCGCGCCCATGAGGTGGGCCACCAGGTGCAGTGCATTCACGTTCTGTCCATCTTGGTGGCACCCTCTGTGATGTTTTAGATCGACACACGTACCTACCCCCCTCTTACGACTGGGGATGGCGGCATGACTAGGAGGCGGGACTGGTTCTGGTCACGCCGGACCAAGTCAGTTAACCCGTTGTCCGCCGGGGCGCAGATCTGCTGTTCTGGTACCCCGAAGGACTTTGTGCTTTTCCGGGGGGAAAATGCCGGGTCGGTCCGGGCTTCGCAGGGATTGATATTGTGGATATGTGTGTCATGTGTATGCCACTACGGCTTGCCCATAACAGTGACATGCTTGGTCCATACTGTGTTGTACCTTGCGCTGTGTTAGGTGGCCTGGTCCTTCTCTATTGTGTCACTCCTCCCTCCCCCTGCTAGGCAGGTATGGGAGGGGGCTGTCGAGGTGGTTGTTGTCAACCCCTCTAGGCATCCCTGTGTAGGTCCCGGTCCGCCAGGCCCAGGTCCGGACTCATTCCCGTCGACCTGTTGGCCTGGGTTAACCCTTTGAAAACTGAAACACTCTGTTTCTCGGTTTTTCTTGGTGGGTTAAGGGAACAACCACCTCCTGTTAAACTAAACATAGGGGGGTGGTTGGTTCCCCGGTGTGTTGATAGCGGAGTCGACCCTCGGGTTAGGCCGGGCTTGACCCCGTCTGCCTGCGAGTGTGCCCCCGCACTTTTCATGATGTCTGCCAATCATGTCAGCCTTCTCTGCCTCGGCCTCTCTAGGGGGTCAGGTTTTTGTGGAGGCTGCGACATGGTGCACAGCATACCGAACGCCCCTTCCGCCGGGGTGCTGTTCTCAGTAGACCCCTTAGGCGCCTGTCTAGTCCGCAGTGCTCCGGGCACAGGTCGAGTTACGTTTTTGACCTGTTGCCAGGATTGAGGGATCAACCTATTTGGGGGTTGTCTCCCCGGTGCGCCGACTGGCCCCACAGTGTTGTGGGGGTGTAGCCTCTGTGGAGTGCTTCAGCGCGGCGTGCTGTAGGGGGGAAGGGCCTGCTCTTGGATTGGGCCCTGTCTGATACGCTGGCGATGTGGGGGGTGGTGTCACTAGTGACCGTCTGGTGGGGTCTCGATGCTGCGGCATCGTTGGCCTCACCAGGCCCCCTTTTCCGGGGGGTCCTGGCCCTCAGGCTGTTCCTGGGGCTGGGTCCTCCTTCGCGCTCCGCTGCTACGGCCTTGCCACGGGGTTGGGTTCTTGGTCTCTGACCCCGTGATGTTAGGGGCTGTAACAGGGTTTTTTTCCTTCCCGTTCGTTCCCTAGTGGCATATGGGATGCGCGCCTGAGTAGTCGCGGGTCCTTCTGTGTGAAGGTAAGTCTCACGATCTGCTCACCCTGTGCGTTGAGTTACTAAACCCTCTTCGCACAGTCGGATCCGATTCCCTCCCGTCCCCCTCTATGAGGGTCCGGGGGCTCGGGTCCTCCCCGGTTCAGATGGTTGTGGGGGGCCTCAGCGGGTACATTTGTCGAGCTTCCGCTCTGCTCAGCTCCTGTGTTCCACTAGAGCGCAGAGCGTAAGCTATACAATATATAACATACGGTTATCCTATAACCATAGTTATATGAGTATAGCGAGCGCTCTGCGCTGACTCACTAAGGACCCCGTGGTCTTCGCCTTCGGTGGTGAAAGACTTGGGAAGGAGCTGTCAGTATGGCCACGACCCTGCTTATGTAGAGGAGCGGATGTGGGTGTGGCCAGGCGGATGGGTGTGTACATGTGGAGAAAAATTATTCAGTGCTAGATTGGATAAAGGGATAGTTCCACTAGAGCGCAGAGCGCTCGCTATACTCATATAACTATGGTTATAGGATAACCGTATGTTATCGGCTGTGGCTGGCGTGCAGGATGTAAATCTATTACCCTAACAGGTATATGCGCTTTGTAGCGTGCTGCAACTGGTGTCACGGCTCTGCTTTGTTATTGCATCGTATCTGGGGTGAGGGGTTCAGAGGGGTGGACAAATACCCCCCCCCCCCCCCCCCCCCCTTCGGATATAGTTATATCCTTTGCGAAACTGATTGGCCAGGAGGTTGTACCTTCTACCTGTCAGTCTCCCTGTCGGGCTGAGAGAGAAAGCGCGTCACAGGGAGGGGGATGGGGGGGGATTTCCCTGTTTCCCACACCATATTAGGATGGGTGGGTCACAGGATTTCCCCGGCCATAGAAGATGTCACTAGGTGCGTTTTCTTATTGGCCATGAGACATATCCGTGAGTTTCAGGGCCTGTGCTGCAGACCGCTGTCATTGTCAAAGTTGGATGATGCATTGCAATCGAGACTGTTTGTCTTCTGCTCTGCTCTCTATCAAAAGTGTATATTGGGCCGTTGGTCACTTGGTCCAATTATTACATGAATCTTTTTCAATAGTTTTTACTCACGTAGATGTCTCTCTGGGAAAACCGCTGCCTTCCCCCTGGCGGTTGGTCCTTCTCCATTTGTTTTCACCCCTCCCTCCCTGCTAAACAAGAGATGGGAGGGGGCTGTCGGCAGGGCCGGACTGGGGAAATAATTCATACCGGGAGATATAGCGCGAAATATAGCCCCAATCGGGCCACTTTTTAAGTGGGGGGTTTGGGGGTCCCGCACCCGGATTTTTTTGTTACAAAGACTTAATTTCCTGCATTCTGCTGAATTTTAGTGCATGTGAATCACAAACTAATGAGCCAACAATTGCTTAGTACAATGTACTGTTATGAACCTCAAATAAAACTGTTGTGGCACTAGCAATGGTACTCTCTCCACCTTCAAAAAGAAAAAAGCAAGAGCACAACATATTTTTCTATTTACTATTATAATACAGTTAACCACTCTTTCCACCTATTCAAACAGAGCAAGAGCACAATACCATATTCACTTTACTGATGCACTACCCATCAACAGTTAAAATAGCCCTTTACACAAACATTAAATAACAGACCTTTCATTACAATACTATAATAACAGTAGCCACTGCCAGAATAGTGACACATGTATCGCGTGTGGTGAGCACACGCATGCATGCACAACGAAGACAGAAGATTGTGTTGTCTCAATCATTTTAACTATAAAATGAGGTCAAAGTATGAGCTCACTGACTGAAATTTCCAACAAAAAGCATCAATTGTCAAATAATATTGATCACATTAACTAGACTAGATGTTTTTGAGGAAATTAGAAAGGGAACAACAACTTAACCCTTGTGTCTGATCAGATTCTTATTTTTTTGATAACTTTGCAGTGATTATGTGTGTAGCCAATGTGGCAAAGGTGTGTAATCTTTGAATTATCTTGGAATTATTTTGACTCTCTCTTTCATAAATTGTTTATTCAACTTCAGCCCCAATCATAACCACCACATATAGTTTTTTGTAATGTCAGATTTAACAACTCCTTTCAGAAAAGTGGAAGTGTGCCATCTGCCATTCCATTCGCCGCTTCCGTTGTCAATCAGTTGTATCGCCTGGTCCCGCCTCCACCAATCACAAGCGGCAGCACGGCTCTATTGTGTGTGTGTGTGTCCGCGTGAGGGAGAGAGAGTCAGATAATTCTCCAACTCTGTCGCAGACAGTGAAATCCTGGTTGTTCCCCACCCACCTAGGTTATCTAAAAACTATCGCGCCGCGCTGCCGCCACAACTAGAAACAATGGCCTGACAAAAAAAAAATAATAATTACAATACAAAAAATATATAATTTTTCTTTTTTATATAATTTTTTTTTATCTGTGCAGGCCAGGCCACCGGGAAAACTCCCGGTGCTCCCGATGGCCAGTCCGGGCCTGCGGGGAGGCTGCTTCTGTCAACTCCTCTATGCATCCCTGTGTAGGTCCCGGTCCGCCAGGCCCAGGTCGGGCCTTGCCCTCAATGACCTGTTGGCCTTGGTTAACCCTTTTTAAACCTGAAACGCTTGAACTGCATTGTATAGCCTGTGTATACGCGCAGTTATGTTTCTGGGGTTTCTTAGTGGGTTAAGGGAGCAACCACCTCCTGTTAATAAACATAGGGGGGTGGTTGTCTCCCCGGTGTGTTGGTAGCAGAGTCGACTCTCGGGTTGAGGCCAGGCCTGACCCCGTCTGCCCGAGAGTATGCCCCCACATCTTTCATGACGTCTGCCAATTGTGTCAAACTATTTCTCTGAACCTCGACCCCGCAGGATGAATAAATTGGCAGGGTCGGGGTTCGTGGAGATTGTGACATGGTGCACAGCATACGAACACCCTTTCCGCCGGGATACTGTTCTTACAGTAATCCCCTTAGGCGCCTGTCTAGTCCGCAGTGCTCCGGGCGCAGGTCGAGTTCTGCTCTTGGGACCTGTCGGCCTGGATTGAGGGATCAACCTCCTTGGAGGGTTGTCTCCCCAGCGCGCCGGCTGGCCCCTCCTTGGGAGCGCTTCGGAGTGGCGTGCCAAGGGGAGAAGGGCCTTCACCTGATTTAGGCCGTGTCCGATACGCTGGCGATGTGGGGGGTGGTGTCACCAGTGACCGTCTGGTTGAGTCTCGATGCCGCAGCCTCGTTGACCTCACCAGGCCCCTTTTTTCAGGGGGTCCTAGCCCCCGGGATGTGGCCTGGGGCTGGGACCTCCTCTGCGCCCGCTGCTACGGCCTTTCCACGGGGTTGGGTTTTTTATAACCCCGACCCGCGTTGTTCGGGGCTGTGACAGGTTTTTTTTGCTTCGCATCAGTTCCCTGGTGGCGTGTGGGATGCGCGTCCGAGTAGTCGCGGACCCTTCTAAACAAAGGTAAGTCCCACGGTCTGCTCACCCTGTGTGTTTGAGGCGCTAAACCCTCTTCGCGCAGTCGGGTCCAATCTCCCTCCCGTCCCTCGCTAGGGGGGGCACGGATCCTCCCCGGTATTCTGATGGTTGTAGGGGACCTCAGCGGGTACATCTGTCGAGCTTTTCGCTCTGCTCAGCTCTTGTGTTCCAATAGTTCCAAACCCTAGTTATATGAATTATGGCGAGCGTTCTGCTCTGACTCACTGAGGGCCCCACGGTCTTCCGTTTCGGCGGTGAAAGACTAGGGAAGGAGCTGATAGTGTGGCCATGACCCCGCTTATATAGGAGCGGATGTGGGAGTGGTCAGGCAGGTGAGTAGGTTTTTCATGATAGTATATGATTAAAGGGATAGTTCGAATAGAGCAGAGCGCTTGCCATAATTCATATAACTAGGGTTATAGGATAACCTTCGTTCTCCTACATGCCTCAAAAGCTAACCCTAACTTATTAATTTACGTAAACCGTTCCAACTGTAGTTTGTTAGCTGGCCTGCTGACATGACTCAATAAAAGGTTAGATTCAGAATAAACTATTCATTATGACAACGTTGTTTTGCACTTGATTTGACCAGAACAGTCTCCGCTCTGTGGAAATTACTTTTTATTCACCCTCCACTGATCAGTTTAAAGTTAGAAACCACACTGTTCAATGATTTGGTCGAGAACTCCAGTACAACAGTACCTGGGTCAAACAAGAGATAACAACAGTTTACATACATGAGTTTGTCCAGTCCAACAGAGAGCAGTTTCTCTCTTGAATCTCCTGGGTTATTGGAGCTCAGGTCCAGCTCTCTCAGGTGGGAGGGGTTGGAACCGAGAGCTGTGGCTAGAGCAGCACAGCCTTCCCCAGTAACACAAGTCAAGTCAAGTCAAGTCAAGTCAAGAGTTTTTTTGTCACGGCATACAAGTATACAATGAAATGCGGGTGGTCTTGCCCGCAACGATGTGCATAATATAATAGTAATAACTAGGGCTGTCAGTTTATCGCATTAATTAGATTAATTAATTACACAGCAAATTATTGCGTTATGAAAATTAACTCAAAATTAATTACAATTTTTTTTTTTTTTATCTCATTCATTCCATAAGAATGTAGAATACACATTTACAGGCTTTTTTAATATGACCATTTGCATGTTCTTGGTATCTGATTCTAGGGATATCTATGAATCTCAGGGAATGTATTCCCAGTGTCAGAAATACTGTGGGCTAGATCCACAAATAATGGATTGCACGGTGCAAGTTGCACCCTTACTTACAATTCATTATGAATTGAAAATGGGGGACCCTGATGTAAACAAGACAAAAGTCTTTCTCTGGTCTGCATCCCCTTAACAATTGTGTGTATTGAGCCGTACTGTATTGTACCCATTCTGCAATCTGTTAATAACATTTTCATTCAATCAATCAATCTGCGCTGTGATTGATTGAATGAAATTTTTTTTTAGTAAATTGTAATGAACCAAATGAGAATATCAATACATTTTTTTTTATCTTTCACTGTGAATAACACCATGTTCAAATTGACCAGACCTGAAAAATCTAAGCTAATTAATAGATGGAAGATGATTAAACAGAAGGTTTTGTAGATACAGTACTGAATTCTGCCATCCGGACACATGCAATTTGAAATATGATTATAGAATATCAGGCATAAAATGGTTATGCGATTAAAATGCGATTAATTAGATTAATTAATTACAAATCCTGTAATTAATTAGATACATTTTTTTAATCGCCTGACAGCACTAGTAATAACATATAATAGAATCCAATAGAACAACATTGTGCAATAAAACAAGTAAACAGAGTAGGGCATATCGGTATATGTACATAAGTTATTTACAGAGCATGGTAGGACATGCTAGGTCCTGTGGTGATTTGATTTGATTTGATTTGATATTTTTTATTTTCGTGTCTTACATACAGATGTATGCCCAGCCCATATGGGCTTACAAGACACATAACAATAAGTATATAATAATATACTTTACAAATTACTTAACACATGACATAGACCAAGATGGCCATAAGAAAATACAAGAAAATACAGTTAAACATAATATAACACAAGCTGTACTCAATGTAAATAAACAGAAAAACAAGGTGAAATCAAATACAATTATATAGGATACAGTGTGTTTTGTCTCAGGTGCCATGCCTTCTCCAAAAATCCTGCAAAACCGAAGATGTCCTCCACAAAAAAGCAACTCAACATACAACTCTCAGACTGCCAAAACAAATCTGGGTTTACAATTTGGATTTTTTCAAATAAAGCCCTCCTCAAAGCGGTGTACAAAGGGCAATAAAAAACAAACTAGGTCCTGTGGTAGTGCAATACACTGTTAGCTACGGATGAGGCACTGGGTCTTTCTGTACATGCTATTTTATACAATCTCAGGTTATACTATACTATTCTTAAAGTGACCTTTCCTTAGTGGCCATAAGTGTGGGCGTGTGCAGCATGAGTGTGTGCTTGCTCATGTTAAAGTGGCTGCTAGTGTGTGAGTGTGTACAGTGTGTGTGTCGTGTGTGTGCTCATGTGTGCTTGTGTGTGGAGAGTTCAGTGATCAAGGCTCTGATGGCCTGGGGGAAGAAGCTGAGTCGAAGTCTCTCTGTCCTAGTAGCTGGTGTTCGCAGGCGTATGCCTGACCTCAGCAGCATGAACAGGCTGTTGTTGGGGTGGTGAGGGTCTTTCATTATTCTGCAGGCTCTGGATTTGCACCTCTTGTTGTATAGAACCTGCAGGGGTGGTAGTGCAATACCCGTGGTACGCTCGGCTGAGCGCACCACTCTCTGTAGGGCCTTCTTGTCCTGTGCCGTGCTGTTTCCATACCAGGCAGTGATGTTTGCAGTCAAGATGCTCTCTACAGCTCCGGAGTAGAAGGACTGCAGTATCTTCCCAGATACTCTGAACTTCCTTAACTGTCTCAGGTGGTAAAGGCGCTGATTCTCTGTAGGGCCTTCTTGGCCTGTGCCGTGCTGTTTCCATACCAGGCAGTGATGTTTCCAGTCAAGATGCTCTCTACAGCTCCGGAGTAGAAGGACTGGAGTATCGTCCCAGATACTCTGAACTTCCTTAACTGTCTCAGGTGGTAGAGGCGCTGCTTCGCCTTTTTTACGACTGAGTCTATGTGTGTTGTCCATGTCAGATCCTCTGCGATGTGGACCCCCAGGTACAGGTAAAGCTGCTCACCCTGTCCATGGTAGCCCTGTTTATCCTCAGTGGTGTGTGTGTCTCCTGCTGTCTTCTCCTATAATCCACGATCAGCTCCTTGGTTTTACCAATGTTCAGGAGCAGGCTGTTGTCCTGGCACCAGCGTTCCAGTACCTCAACCTCCTCCCGGTATGCCTTCTCGTCGTTGTCCGAGATCAGCCCCACCACCACTGTGTCGTCCGCAAACTTCACTATGGAGTTGGAGCTGAACTTGGCCACACAGTCATGTGTGTATAGTGAGTACAGCAGGGGGCTCAGAACACAGCCCTGGGGGGACCCGATGCTCAGGGTGATGGTGTTGGAGGTCTGATCCGCCACCCTGACCGCCTGGGGCCTTTCACTCAGAAAGTCCAGTATCCAGGCGCTCAGAGCAGAGCTCAGACCCAGCTCGATCAGCTTGTCCACCAGTCTGGTGGGGACTATGGTGTTGAACGCTGAGCTGTAGTCAATGAACAACAGTCTCACATAGCCCCCCTTCTGACGGTCTAACATTGGACCAGCCTGCAGAGTTCAGCATTATTAATACTATAAATATAATAAATATATTACAATTGATCATTTACAATTGAGCCATTTTGTTACTTTTTTATTTTGTAAAATGTGGCATGAATATTAAGTACATGAATATTAAGAAGGATTTATCAACAACCATATAACAAGGTGAAATTGTGTGAATAAAAAATGTATTACACCAGTGCACACAGTGAGAGGAAGCATTGTTTTCACTCCTGTCTGTGATTCTGTCTGTGTATCTGTTATACCAGCCATACAGTAGCTCCTTCCGTTCTGATCCAGTTTGGGTGAAATGTCACACATATTGTATAGGCCAACAATTCTCAAATATGTTTAAAATCAATCAACGACAAGTATTATATTTTAATTAATTTCCATCATTGTCAATTGAAATCAATATTAAGGGTAAACATGAACGCACAAGGGTGATGCTACACAAAGCCTCAGCTCTGGTAATAAGCTCTCTGGCAAGAGTTTACAATATGGAAATGACAGAGTGACCTTGTAATGTAGTTGATACACCTAGCTTTGGTTTTAAAATCACTTAATCTCATATATAAATATGCATTTATTTTCTTTTTCTTTTTACAATTCTACATTTTGTAAAATGTCTTTGAGTAAAATGTGTCTCAATATACTCTCTCTTCAGTCCAGCAGAGAGCAGCTTCACTCCTGCATCCTGCAGGTCGTTGTCACTCAGAGGTATACAGGTATCTCAGACTGGAGGAGGTAGAGCTGAGAACTGAGGCCAGAGCTTCACAGGATCTCTCTGAGAGGTTACAGTGCCTCAGCCTGAATGAAGATGGATGGGAAGGAAACCAGAACCCAGCATGTAGGAAATATTTCATTATTTATACAGGTAAAAAGTAGTGAGTAGTCATTAAACTAACCCTAACACTCAGTAGAGCAACTGATTTACAGAGTGTCCTGTCCTGCAGCAGAAATAAAATATATAGAATGTAAATAGAAAATAGAACGAAGATGACATATATATTTTTTTAATTGTCTTGGGAAAGAAAGGATGAGAAAGCACATGAATAAAATGTGGCATGAATATTAAGAAGGATTTATCAACAACCATAGAACAAGATGAAATTGTGTGAATAAAAAATGTATTACACCAGTGCACACAGTGAGAGGAAGCATTGTTTTCACTCCTGTCTGTGATTCTGTCTGTGTATCTGTTATACCAGCCATACAGTAGCTCCTTCAGTTCTGATCCAGTTTGGGTGAAATGTCACACATATTGTATATAGGCCAACAATTCTCAAATATGTTGCACATATAATGTAGGCCAACAATTCTCAAATATGTTTAAAATCAATCAACGACAAGTATTTTAATTTAATTAATTTCCATCATTGTCCATTGAAATCAATATTAAGGGTAAACATAAACGCACAAGGGTGATGCTACACAAAGCCTCAGATCTGGTAATCAGCTCTCTGGCAACAGTTTACAATATGGAAATGACAGAGCGAACCTTGTAATGTAGTTGATACACCTAGCTTTGGGTTTTAAAATCACTTAATTTCATATATATAAATATACATTTTTTTTTTTTACAATTCTACATTTTGTTACATTTCTTTGAGTAAAATGTATCTCAATATAAAACTGACCTGAGAGTCTCCAGTCTACAGTGTGGACTCTTCATTCCAGCAGAGAGCAGCTTCACTCCTGAATCCTGCAGGTCGTTGTGACTCAGGTCCAGCTCTCTCAGACTGGAGGAGGTAGAGCTGAGAACTGAGGCCAGAGCTTCACATGATCTCTCTGAGAGTTCACAGCCATCCAGCCTGAATGAAGATGGATGGGAAGGAAACCAGAATGAACCCAGCATGCAGGAAATATTTATTTATTTATACAGGTAAAAAGTAGTCAGTAGTCATTAAACTAACCCTAACCCTACTCAGTAGAGCAACTGATTTACAGAGTTTCCTGTCCTGCAGCAGAAATAAAATAATATAGAATGTAAATAGAAAATAGAACGAAGATGGAAATTGTCTTGGAAAAGAAAAGATTTATTAACAACCATAGAACAAGATGAGGTTGTGTGAATTATGAATGAATTACACCAGTGCACACAGTGAGAGGAAGCATTGTTTTCACTCCTGTCTGTGATTCTGTCTGTGTGTCTGTCTGTACCAGCCATAGCTCCTACAGTTCTGATCCAGTTTGGGTGAAATATCACACATATTGTATAGGCCAACAATTCTCAAATATGTTTAAAATCAATCAACGACAAGTATTTTAATTTAATTAATTTCCACCATTGTCCATTGAAATCAAGGGTAAACATAAACGCACAGGGGTGATGCTACACAAAGCCTCAGCTAGACTCTGGTAATCAGCTCTCTGGCAACAGTTTACAATATGTAAATGACAGAGTGAACCTACTTGTAATGTAGTTGATACACCTATAAGCTTTGGGTTTTAAAATCACTTCATTTCATATATAAATATACATTTATTTTCTTTTTCTTTTTACAATTCTACATTTTGTTAAATGTCTTTGAGTAAAATGTGTCTCAATATAATACTGACTCGAGTTTCTCCAGTTTACAGTGTGGACTCTTCAGTCCAACAGAGAGCAGCTTCACTCCTGAATCCTGCAGGTCGTTGTCAATCAGGCTCAGCTCTCTCAGACTGGAGGAGGTAGAGCTGATAACTGAGGCCAGAGCTTCACAGGATCTCTCTGAGAGTTCACAGAGGTACAGCCTGAATGAAGATGGATGGGAAGGAAACCAGAATGAACCCAGCATGCAGGAAATATTTATTTATTTATTTATTTATACAGGTAAAAAGTAGTCAGTAGTCATTAAACTAACCCTAACCCTACTCATTAGTACAACTGATTTACAGAGTTTCCTGTCCTGCAGCAGAAATAATGGATATAGAATGTAAATAGAAAATAGAATGAAGATGAAAATTGTCTTGGAAAAGAAAAGATTTATCAACAACCATAGAACAAGATGAGGTTGTGTGAATTATGAATGAATTACACCAGTGCACACAGTGAGCAGAAGCATTGTTTTCACTCCTGTCTGTGATTCTGTCTGTGTGTCTGTCTGTACCAGCCATAGTTCCTACAGTTCTGATCCAGTGTGGATGAAATGTCGCACATATACTGTAGGCCAACAATTCTCAAATATGTTTAAAATCAGTCAACGACAAGTATTTTAATTTAATTAATTTCCACTATTGTCCATTGAAATCAATATTAAGGGTAAACATAAACGCACAAGGGTGATGCTACACAAAGCCTCAGCTAGACTCTGGTAATCAGCTCTCTGGCAACAGTTTACAATATGGAAATGACAGAGTGAACCTTGTAATGTAGTTGATACACATAGCTTTGGGTTTTAAAAGCACTTAATTTCATATATACAAAAATACATTTATTTTCTTTTTCTTTTTACAATACTACATTTTGTTAAATTTCTTTGAGTAAAATGTGTCTCAATATAATACTGACTCGAGAATCTCCAGTCTACAGTGTGGACTCTTCAGTCCAGCAGAGAGCAGTTCCACTCCTGAATCCTGCAGGTTGTTGGAACTCAGGTCCAGCTCTCTCAGACTGGAGGAGGTAGAGCTGAGAACTGAGGCCAGAGCTTCACAGGATCTCTCTGAGAGTTCACAGCCATCCAGCCTGAATGAAGATGGATGGGAAGGAAACCAGAATGAACCTAGCATGCAGGAAATATTTCATTATTTATACAGGTAAAAAGTAGTCAGTAGTCATTAAACTAACCCTAACACTCAGTAGAGCAACTGACTTAAAGAGTTTCCTGTCTGTGATTCTGTCTGTGTATCTGTCTGTATCAGCCCATAGCTTCTACAGTTCTGATCCATTTTGGGTGAAATGTCGCACATATACTATACTGTAGGCCAACAATTCTCAAATATGTTTCAAATCAATCAACGACAAGTATTTTAATTTAATTAATTTCCACCATTGTCAATTGAAATCAATATTAAGGGTAAACATAAATGCACAAGGGTGATGCTACACAAAGCCTCAGCTCTGGTAATCAGCTCTCTGGCAACAGTTTACAATATAGAAATTACAGAGTGAACCTTGCAATGTAGTTGATACACCTTCTTTGGGTTTACAAATCACTTAATTTCATACATATAAATATACATTTATTTTCTTTTTACAATTCTACATTTTGTTACATTTCTTTGAGTAAAATGTGTCTCAATATAATACTGACCAGAGTTTCTCCAGTGTACAGTGTGGACTCTTCAGTCCAGCAGAGAGCAGCTCCACTCCTGAATCCTGCAGGTTGTTGTTACTCAGGTCCAGCTGTCTCAGACTGGAGGAGGTAGAGCTGATAACTGAGGCCAGAGCTTCACAGGATCTCTCTGAGAGTTCACAGCCATCCAGCCTGAATGAAGATGGATGGGAAGGAAACCAGAATGAACCCAGCATGCAGGAAATATTTCATTATTTATTTATTTATACAGGTACAAATGAGTCAGTAGTCATTAAATTAACCCTAACGCTACTCAGTAGAGCAACTGATTTACAGAGTTTCCTGTCCTGCAGCAGAAATAAAGGATATAGAATGTAAATAGAAAATAGAACGAAGATGAAAATTGTCTTGGAAAAGAAAAGATTTATCAACAACCATAGAACAAGATGAGGTTGTGTGAATTATGAATGAATTACACCAGTGCACACAGTGAGAGGAAGCATTGTTTTCACTCCTGTCTGTGATTCTGTCTGTGTGTCTGTCTGTACCAGCCATAGCTTCTACAGTTCTGATCCAGTGTGGATGAAATGTCGCACATATACTGTAGGCCAACAATTCTCAAATATGTTTAAAATCAGTCAACGACAAGTATTTTAATTTAATTAATTTCCACTATTGTCCATTGAAATCAATATTAAGGGTAAACATAAACGCACAAGGGTGATGCTACACAAAGCCTCAGCTAGACTCTGGTAATCAGCTCTCTGGCAACAGTTTACAATATGGAAATGACAGAGTGAACCTTGTAATGTAGTTGATACACATAGCTTTGGGTTTTAAAAGCACTTAATTTCATATATACAAAAATACATTTATTTTCTTTTTCTTTTTACAATACTACATTTTGTTAAATTTCTTTGAGTAAAATGTGTCTCAATATAATACTGACTCGAGAATCTCCAGTCTACAGTGTGGACTCTTCAGTCCAGCAGAGAGCAGTTCCACTCCTGAATCCTGCAGGTTGTTGGAACTCAGGTCCAGCTCTCTCAGACTGGAGGAGGTAGAGCTGAGAACTGAGGCCAGAGCTTCACAGGATCTCTCTGAGAGTTCACAGCCCTCCAGCCTGAATGAAGATGGATGGGAAGGAAACCAGAATGAACCCAGCATGCAGGAAATATTTATTTATTTATTTATTTATACAGGTAAAAAGTAGTCAGTAGTAATAATAATAATAATAATGGATTGGATTTATATAGCGCTCTTCTCTGACTGACTGTTTAAACTAACCCTAACACTCAGTAGAGCAACTGACTTAAAGAGTTTCCTGTCCTGCAGCAGAAATAAAATAATATAGAATGTAAATATAAAATAGAACGAAGATGAAAATAATAAGAAAATTAAATTAATTAATCTTGGAAAAGAAATGATGATAAAGTACATGCATATTAAGAAGGATTTATTAACCATAGAACAAGATGAGGTTGTGTGAATTATGAATTAATTACACCAGTGCACACAGTGAGAGGATGCATTGTTTTCACTCCTGTCTGTGATTCTGTCTGTGTATCTGTCTGTATCAGCCCATAGCTTCTACAGTTCTGATCCATTTTGGGTGAAATGTCGCACATATACTATACTGTAGGCCAACAATTCTCAAATATGTTTCAAATCAATCAACGACAAGTATTTTAATTTAATTAATTTCCACCATTGTCAATTGAAATCAATATTAAGGGTAAACATAAATGCACAAGGGTGATGCTACACAAAGCCTCAGCTCTGGTAATCAGCTCTCTGGCAACAGTTTACAATATAGAAATTACAGAGTGAACCTTGCAATGTAGTTGATACACCTTCTTTGGGTTTACAAATCACTTAATTTCATACATATAAATATACATTTATTTTCTTTTTACAATTCTACATTTTGTTACATTTCTTTGAGTAAAATGTGTCTCAATATAATACTGACCAGAGTTTCTCCAGTGTACAGTGTGGACTCTTCAGTCCAGCAGAGAGCAGCTCCACTCCTGAATCCTGCAGGTTGTTGTTACTCAGGTCCAGCTGTCTCAGACTGGAGGAGGTAGAGCTGAGAACTGAGGCCAGAGCTTCACAGGATCTCTCTGAGAGTTCACAGCCATCCAGCCTGAATGAAGATGGATGGGAAGGAAACCAGAATGAACCCAGCATGCAGGAAATATTTAATTATTTATTTATTTATACAGGTACAAATGAGTCAGTAGTCATTAAATTAACCCTAACCCTACTCAGTAGAGCAACTGATTTACAGAGTTTCCTGTCCTGCAGCAGAAATAAAGGATATAGAATGTAAATAGAAAATAGAACGAAGATGGAAATTGTCTTGGAAAAGAAAAGATTTATCAACAACCATAGAACAAGATGAGGTTGTGTGAATTATGAATGAATTACACCAGTGCACACAGTGAGAGGAAGCATTGTTTTCACTCCTGTCTGTGATTCTGTCTGTGTGTCTGTCTGTACCAGCCATAGCTTCTACAGTTCTGATCCAGTTTGGATGAAACTTAAGAAACGCACAATTCTCTAATATCTTTCAAATCCGTCAACAACAAGTATTTTATTTGAATACATATCCACCCCTGTCCATTCATACCTCTGGGCACCAGATGCCCTGCCATACACACGTACAGCAAGCAAATGCAACAGGACATTCCCAGACTCAAATGCACTTTTTTTTTTTAAACAAAACATCATGCACACAAAGAGCTACAGTAGGACAACTCCATTCTCATCCGATCAGCTGATAAAGGTGGAGCTGTAGTTGTTCTTCACACTACACTGACTACCAAGCAGAAGCCATGTGACAGCTGATACCAGTACATGGCATGTATAGGTCGGTAGTACTGGGAAATTGAGCAACAGACCCTGTACATCCACTCGCAATATCATCAAACCGGTTATTGGTGATGCTCTCAAATAAGACAAGAAGCACCTTTATTAGCCCCTGTAGGGAAATGCAGGTGTCAAAGCAGTAACAGCAATAAGAATAAGACAAAGGAGAGGTACAGTTGGGAATAAGAAACAAAATATGAATTAAATAGATCAAGTAAACACAGGGCTACTTCCTCTTAAAATATCTTGAGTGAGTGACTAGGTGAAGCATATGAATACTCAATATAATCAATGAATAATATAAATATGTGTGTATGTACAGCCCACCTTGGAATAAATATACAGACCTAACACTATCCTAAGTCTACCCTGGTACAAATATGCATAACTCCATACTATCCCAGGTCTACAAATCTCTATCTGTCTGCTTTGGTATAAATACAGAACATAACTCTATTCTAAGTCTGCCTCAGTTCAAATTTTTATACCTCTAACCTAAGCCTGGTACAAATATAACTAACTATCCTTGGTCTATTACTGGCACAATATTATATATAACTAACCTAAGTCTATCCTGTGCAAATATACAGTACTCCATACTGAGTCAACCCCAATTTAGTATTTACTCCCACAAATCCACAGGAACAAAACCCAGCCTAATTCACTAATGTTTCCTCATAAGAAGTTCGAATTTGCATACAGAAATGCCCAGCCAGCTACTTATGAGGGCATGAAGGGCCGTGTGCAAACAGATTCAACTGCTCCTTATATCGGAAAGGAGAGATTTGCGAATGAATTAATAGTATTTATTATTATTATAATTATTTAAATCCAATACATCTCCCTGCTACACCTCTCAAACTTGTTCTACCTGTATATATACCTGCTACACCTCTTAACCTTGTTCTACCTGTATATATACCTGCTACACCTCTTAACCTTGTTCTACCTGTATATATACCTGCTACACCTCTTAACCTTGTTCTACCTGTATATATATACCTGCTACACCTCTTAACCTTGTTCTACCTGTATATATACCTGCTACACCTCTTAACCTTGTTCTACCTGTATATCTCCCTGCTACACCTCTCAAACTTGTTTCCACCTATATATCTACCTGCTACACCTCTCAAACTTGGTCTACCTATATATCTACCTGCTACACCTCTTAACCTTGTTCTACCTGTATATATACCTGCTACACCTCTTAACCTTGTTCTACCTGTATACACCTCTTAACCTTGTTCTACCTGTATATATACCTGCTACACCTCTTAACCTTGTTCTACCTGTATATATACCTGCTACACCTCTTAACCTTGTTCTACCTGTATATCTCCCTGCTACACCTCTTAAACTTGTTCTACCTATATATCTACCTGCTACACCTCTCAAACTTGTTTCCACCTATATATCTACCTGCTATACCTCTCAAACTTGGTCTACCTATATATCTACCTGCTACACCTCTTAACCTTGTTCTACCTGTATATATACCTGCTACACCTCTTAACCTTGTTCTACCTATATATCTACCTGCTACACCTCTTAAACTTGTTCTACCTATATATCTACCTGCTACACCTCTCAAACTTGTTCTACCTATATATCTACCTGCTACACTTCTTAAACTTGTTCTACCTATATATCTACTTGCTACACCTCTTAACCTTGTTCTACCTGTATATCTACCTGCTACACCTCTTAAACTTGTTCTACCTATATATCTACCTGCTACACCTCTCAAACTTGTTTCCACCTATATATCTACCTGCTACACCTCTTAACCTTGTTCTACCTATATATCTACCTGCTACACCTCTCAAACTTGTTCTACCTATATATCTACCTGCTACACCTCTTAAACGTGTTCTACCTATATATCTCCCTGCTACACCTCTTAACCTTGTTCTACCTATAGGCTATATCTGCCTGCTACACCTCTCAAACTTGTTCTACCTATATATCTACCTGCTACACCTCTTAAACGTGTTCTACCTATATATCTCCCTGCTACACCTCTTAACCTTGTTCTACCTATAGGCTATATCTGCCTGCTACACCTCTCAAACTTGTTCTACCTATATAGATGGAGTTGAGTGGGGATAGGGGGAGGGGTTGATATTACTGGTCACACCTCAGCCTCCGGAGAAGATGTCTTGAGAAATTCACTGTATAATAAGTTAATAAACTCCAACCCACACATTAGATCAAAAACAAAAAATTTAAACAAAGTACAATACCAAACAGGGCTTTTTTCCTAGAGGTCGCTATTTAACATTACATTACAGAGCATCTTCAGAGTATTTTTTTCAGAAATTACTTTCAGAATTTAATCAAGGAAATATTACCCAGACAGCACACCTAATTATCTAGAATAGATAGTATCTAGATAGAACACTTCATTTTCTACATATTATCTAGACAGAACACTAAATGATCTAGATATTACAGAACACTTATCGAGCTGTTAATTATCTAGATATTATCTAGACAGAACAATTCATTATCTAAATATGACAGAACACTTACAGAGCTGTTAATTATCTAGACAGAATACTTACACAGCTCTACTGCAGGCGTTGACCAATGGCAGCAGTCCCAGAAGACCCTCCTCTGATGTAGAATATTTCTTCAGGTCAAACTCATCCAGTTTCCTTTCTGATGTCAGGCAGAAATGGACACTTTTATTCAGCAGACAGATCATTTCAGCAGACAGATCATTTACAAAAACCAATCACCACTAGAGTCTCTCCACCTACTGTACATCAGCATCAATTCATTTAGAATTAATATTTAATTTACCAGTTGTAATGGGTCCAGATGCTTTGGAGGTTGATCCTGTCTCATCACTGACTGCTGGAGAACAAATAAGACAAAATAAGTAAGAACACATCTACACAGAACAGAGAAGAGAGCTGGAACACATCTACACAGAACAGAGACGACAGCTGGAACACATCTACACAGAACAGAGAAGACAGCTGGAACACATCTACACAGAACAGAGAAGTCAGCTGGAACACATCTACACAGAACAGAGAAGACAGCTGGAACACATCTACACAGAACAGAGAAGACAGCTGGAACACATCTACACAGAACAGAGAAGACAGCTGGAACACATCTACACAGAACAGAGAAGACAGCTGGAACCCATCTAGACAGGCTGACAAGAATACCTGTTTGTAGATCTGTCACCAGATCATTCCTGCCAACCAGCTTCAGTATCTCCTCTGTAGTCTTCAGAGCTCCATCAGGACCATAGGTCTGCACCATCACCTCCATCGTATCCAGTCTGATAGCGTTCTCTAGCCGGCATGTTGGGATGGGAATGTAGCCATGCCCTTTATCCTTCAAATAAAACATGAACTTCTTCAGCTCCTCCTCCTTCATGTCATCCAGAATGGCGATGAGTTGATGTGACACCATTGTTGATCACTGGAGAAACAGAGCAGAGCTTGTAAATGTTCTCATCTTGAGACCCAAACTGAGTCAATTCAGTATTGAGAGCTTGGATCCAAGCTCTTTCATTCATTCTAGTTTGTTGTGTCAATTTCTACGCTATTTTCTATCAACAATGCAGTCATTAGAAGTGTGCATGTTTGTTTGAATTATGACCAAGATGCATAATCTTAATGAATGAATTGGGCAATAAAGAATTAGAATCTGAATATATACTATGAGTAAAGTATAGTATAGTAACAGTATGCACCAGTATGCAGCACAGCTAGCTAGCCGTTGTGGACACTCACCTTTC
Organism: Notolepis coatsorum; assembly: GCF_963971535.1. Lineage (NCBI taxonomy): Eukaryota > Metazoa > Chordata > Actinopteri > Aulopiformes > Paralepididae > Notolepis > Notolepis coatsorum. Next base: position 22,551,137 of record NC_140168.1, on the reverse strand, counting down.
CACAGCAAAACGGTCGGCAAGGCAACTTGGTTGAGAAATGCAGGTTTCAGTCTATGTGTTCTAGGATAGACAGTCTATCTATCCTGTCTGCGTCTATATTTATCATAGCCGAAGAGTGCAAGAGAGCTTCCGCATTTTGCCCTGATTGGCCCCGGTAACGCCCTCCAAATGCCCATTTTCTTTTCCCCCGCTCAGACGCCCAAATGGAATACATGTATATTATCGCGACGCGATTCACTCGCAACGCCATAACCTTATTTCCCTGTACATTGCAACGTTAACACAACGCAGCTGTCAACTGTACTTTACATATTATCCAAACGAGGACCACATAACGCCATAACACGCCATAATGTTATTTCCCAGTACATTGTAACGTTAACACAACGCAGCTGTCAACTGTACTTTACATATTATGGAATACATGTATATTATCGCGACGCGATTCACTCGCAACGCCATAACGTTATTCGGGCATTCATAAAATTGATTGAATGAAATTGATTGAATGAAAGAATCCTGTCTCAAGATGTGAGAGAATTGTTGAATATATATAGAACACAAATGTTCTAGAATGTTCTATTATGACATCATACTGTGACATAATGTTCTAGAATGTTCTATTATACTGTGACATCACAAATGTTCTAGAATGTTCTATTATGACATCATACTGTGACATCAGAAATGTTCTAGAATGTTATATTATGACATCATACTGTGACATCACAACGGAACATGTTTGAGTTCCATTTGAATAATATAAATAATTATGTATGGTAAGTAAGTAGTAAGTAAAGTTTATTTATATAGCACTTTTCACAGAGACAACTCACGAAGTGCTTTACATACAGGTAAGGCTGTCCCCGAAGCCTGTTTTTGGGATTAAAACTTCGTCAGGGTTCTTCGAATGGACGTTCAAACCTTCATTTTTTATAAAAGAATTTAAAAAAAAATGTATTCTCATATTTATTTTATAAATTTTTTTTTATATCCTCAAACTAAATCCTCAATTTGAATAAAGTGATTAATCTGATTAAATTAGTATTTTTTCTTTTATTAAATCAACTTTCCAGCCCCCTGTCAACTGTCAAATGATGTCAACTGTCAACCTGAATTAACATTCAGTATTCAATATGGTCTGATATTAACATTCAGTATTCAATATTGTCTGATTCAATTAACATTCAGTATTCAAGTAGAACAGCTAGCTAGCCGTTGTGGACACTCACCTTTCCACAGCAAAACGGTAAGGCACCTTGGTTGAGAAATGCAGGTTATCTTCTTCTTCTTATTTGAATTTCCGGCAGTGTAGACGCATCGTGGCGTATTACTGCCCTCCACAATTCTTGCTTCGCCCGCACTTGAGAAAGTTTACACTCCTCTTCTTCTTCTTCTCTTCTTCTTCTTCTTATTTGAATTTCCGGCAGAGTAGACGCATCGAGGCGTATTACTGCCCTCCGCAATTCTTTTTATGGGCTCTTCTTCTTCTCCTTCTTCTCCTTCTTCACCTTCTTTTTCTTCTTCTACTGGACCCCGTCATCAACTACATTGTCCATTGGAGTGCAGCTACTGCTGCTACTTCCTGTCTGAGCCCCCCTCCGCGGGACCCTCCTTGCCCCCTGCTATCTTATCCTGGGCTGCCCTCGCAGCCTTGTCCCTCGCAGCCCCCTCAGCCAATTCTTTACACACCTCCTTCCAGTCCAGACCTTCCAATCCCAGATGTTGAACCGCTATCCTAACAATCATCTTCACCATCTCTGTTCTACCCGTAACCTCTGCCATACCAGTAACTACCCCTGCCACGAAGGCCACAATACCTAATTTCTCCTCCCTTCCCCTGTCTCTTTCCCCCTGCTCTACCCTCACTGCCAAATGCCCTCCTTCAACCCCCTGCACCCTTTCTTGGCTACCCTGTCCTGCCCTGCTAACCGCCCCAGCATACGTCAACTTACCCTCCCTTCTCTCTCTCCGATCCGCGACCTGCTTCATCATCACCTCGTACCCCCGAAACGCTACACTATGCTCCCCACCACAACTACAGCACTTCAGCTTCACTCCCTATCCACATTTCCCATATTCATGTTCCCCGCCACACCTAGCGCACCTCATCCCCTTCATACACGTGGTAGCTATATGGCCAAACCCCTGGCACCTATAGCACCTAAGAGGATTATGAACAAATTCCCTAACCCTATACATCCTACGCCCTACTAACACCTCCCTAGGAACAACCCCACCCTCAAACGTAATCACTACCGTCCCCGTCACTGCCCTCTCCGCTCCCCTCTTCATCCTTGCTGCACTCTTAACTATGCCATTATGCCTGTCCTCCTTTAGCTCTTCCACCAGCTGCTCTACTGTAACCTCGACCGGTACCCCAACTATCACCCCCTTTCATCCCCCCCCCCTCTTCTCCCCTACTCTCGCCACCTTACTTATACCCACCCCCCCAATGCTCTGCATCTTCCTAGCCACCTCCACCTGCCCCTCACTACCACACCCTACGGCCAGATTCCCATCCCACAAAACGTTCACGTACTTTACCTCTCCTAATCGCTCGGCAATGAGTTTGGGCCACTCGAGCCTACCTACTTTCCTCTCATCCCTCTCCCCCTCAAGCCTGACCACTATATGGATCACTTCCGCTTTTGCCACATCTTTTCCTGCACCCTCGTCTCCCGGCCCACTTGAGCTATCGTCCCCCCCTTTTTTCCTCTTCCCCCCTTCTCCCCCCCTCTCCTCCCCCCTACTCTCACTATCCCCATCGCTGTCGTTCCTCTCCGTCCGCTTCTTCCTCTTCTTCCTCACCGTATCCCACCCCTCCTCCTCCCTCTCTTCTTTCTCCCTCTCCTCCCCTCTGTACTCCGACTGATCGCGAATATCGGTCGTTAGCTCCATTTGCCGTTCTTCCTCATCCTTCTTCTTCTTCTTTACACCATCCGACTCCTTCCCTTTGTCTTCCACCATCTCCGAGGCCTCCTTCTCACTTCCCTCTCCGTTATCGGTCGTTAGCTCCATTTGCCGTTCTTCCTCTTCCTTCTTCTTCTTCTTTACACCATCCGACTCCTTCCCTTTGTCTTCCACCATCTCCGAGACCTCCTTCTCACTTCCCTCTCCACACGTCACACCCCGAGGGGACACGAATTGTTGAATATATATAGACCACAAATGTTCTAGAATGTACTATTATGACATCATAATGTGACATCACAAATGTTCTAGAATGGTCTATTATGACATCATACTGTGACATCACAAATGTTCTAGAATGTTCTATTATGACCATACTGTGACATGTTCTAGAATGTTCTATAATGACATCATACTGTGACATCACAAATGTTCTAGAATGTTTGATTATACTGTGACATCACACATTTTCTAGAATGTTCTATTATGACATCATACTGTGACATCAGAAATGTTCTAGAATGTTATATTATGACATCATACTGTGACATCACAACGGTACATGTTTGAGGTCCATTTGAATAATATAAATAATTATGTATGGTAAGTACGTAGTAAGTAAAGTTTATTTATATAGCACTTTTCACAGAGACAACTCACGAAGTGCTTTACATACAGGTAAGGCTGTCCCCGAAGCCTGTTTTTGGGATTCAAACTTCGTCAGGGTTCTTCGAACGGACGTTCGAACCTTCGTTTTTAATAAAAGAATTTAAATAAAAAAATTTATTCTCATATTTATTGTATACATTTTTTTTTATATCCTCAAACTAAATCGTCAATTTGAATAAAGTGATTAATCTGATTAAATTAGTATTTTTTCTTTTATTAAATCAACTTTCCAGCCCCCTGTCTACTGTCAAATGATGTCAACTGTCAACCTGAATTAACATTCAGTATTCAATATGGTCTAATATTAACATTCAGTATTCAATATTGTCTGATTCAATATTAACATTCAGTATTCAAGTAGAACAGCTAGCTAGCCGTTGTGGACACTCACCTTTCCACAGCAAAACGGTCGGCAAGGCACCTTGGTTGAGAAATGCAGGCTTCAGTCTATATGTTGTTTAGTCTATCTGTTCAGTCCTGTTCAGTCGTGTTCCAAGATGCATAATGAGATCTTCTTCTTCTTCTCTTCTTCTTCTTCTTCTTCTCTTCTTCTTCTTCTTCTTCTTCTTCTTCTTCTTCTTCTTCTTCTTCTTCTTCTTCTTCTTCTTCTTCTTCTTCTACTGTTTATTGGCGGTTGGCACTAACGTGTTGGTGCATTACCGCCACCTACTGAAATTGATTTTGGAGCTAGATGGATTATGCACATGATAATCCCTATTCTACACTATACTCTATATCCTACCACTCAAACCTGTACTATTTAGAAAATAAAAAATGGCCCTATACCTTACATTCCCTGAACTCAGTTGCAACACTTCTCTCACCTCCAGCTTGATGTGGTCTTTCTCTAACCTTTCTTTGAGGATCTGTCTCTCTTCCCTATACTTGCTACCTGACTTCAATGTACAGATGTATGCTGACGACGCAGTCATTTTTGTAAATGGTAAAAAAAACTGACCTGATCTCATGTAACCTCTCAAATGCAATGAACAAGGTCCAACACTGGTTGCAAAACTCATGCCTACTGCTAAATACAAAAAAAACTGTATGCATGATGTTCAGCAAACGACCAGTCAGAATCACAAGATCGAATGTGTTTCTGGGGGGGGGGGGGGGGGGGGGACTGGAATTGGTTTCCCATTTCAAATACCTCTGCATCATCTTGGACTCGAACCTATCATTTAAGAAACATGTAAAAAAAAAGTGAAACGCACAATTCATTTTAATTTTGTTAATTTTAGACAAATCCAGCCTTTTTAACAGTTGATGTTGCAAAAACGTATCTTCATTGCATGATATTCTCACACATTGAATACTGCTTCACAAACTGGTCATTTGCTGGTGTCACTGTCATGAAACACATCGAACAGCTTTATCATAGAGCCATCAAGGTATTTGCCAGGAAACCATTGGCATACCACCATTGCAATATTTTGAAACAATATAGCTTTTTGAGCTTTGAAAATGTCAAAGTCTTAAATGCCTACATGGACTAGCTCCCCCTCCTGTACAGGAATTCATCTACAAAAAAGAAACACTGGACTCTGCACCAGGTCAGACACCAGAGGTGACTGCATGGTCCAACGTAGACTGACCACGTTTGGCCAAAACGTCCTGTCCATAAAAGGCAGTCAAACATGGAACAGTCTCCCCATTTCCATAAGGGAAAGCCCCACCCTTGCTTCTTTTAGAGGACAACTAAAAAATGGCTGAAGACCAACCAGTCATGTGAACACATGTGACATGCTGTTATGTATTTGTAATTTTTTTACTGTTTTTATGTGTCCTGTTTTTATGTATTTGTACATTTCTTACTGTTTCTATGAGTCCTGTTTTATGTTTGGGGACAACGGATGGAAATTTGCCTCGCGCTAAATCCGGCAACTTTTACACTCCACAGTGTTCATAAATTTTGCATTGTCCCGTCCAAATAAACAAATTAAATAAATAATGGTGTACCTTTCTGTGTGTATTCATCCACAATCTATATCTCAACATGAAAAAAAATCACAATTAATCCTAAAGGTAGCAAAATAGCAACGTTTATGTTTTTCGTTCACTGATGAACTACACTCACTTTGGCGCTGCTGACTGACGTCGCCACAGCGTAGACTCCTGGCTGTATTAGGTGACAGCACTGAATGACAGGCGTTCTACTGGTAAGTGTAAATGTAAATGTAAATGTAAGTGTAGTGTTTTTTAACAACAAATTAAAACCCTATAACTACCTTTATTTCAACCAAAAATGCTTACACAATAATGTTAGCGATAGAAGGGAACTCATTTTGTGCAAAAATGGAAAGCTTGCCAATGTTCACGAGGCAGAATTATTACAATAGCCGATAATCCATTTTCCCAATGATAAATCCCTATACGGGTGGACCGCGCGGGAAACTAAAGTGACGCCAGACTACACCTCCCTATATGGCCGACAGTATCTCCCGCTCTCTGCCGCGGCAAGATAACGCTGTTACAGCCGGGCCAGCCGCAGAGGTCACACCCTCAGCAGGGATAACAACTGCAGAAGAAATGTTTATCTCTCGCCATCAGCATGTCCTCCACCCTACAGCCCGTCCGGCCCCGCCCCCACCCTAACCCCCACCCTAACCCTAACCCTAACACCCACCCCCACCCCGCAACACCACCACCCGCTTTATCTCCACTGTGTGGTTTCTTTATTATTTCTTTTATACCCTCATCTCTTCCGTGACCTCCGTGACCGCATGAAGGAGATTATTCCTCCCATTCCATGAGAAAATGGGGAGAAAATGGGAGAGAGAGAGAGAGAGAGAGAGAGAGAGAGAGAGAGAGAGAGAGAGAGACAGAGATAGAGAGAGAGGGGGAGATAGGGAGAGAGAGAAAATAAGAAAACAGAAGGAGGAATCCCATTTTCCAGCCGCTGTCAGGATAATAGCACACGTCCTGGTGTTGGGATGAACTGTGATAACAAATAGCTCAATCTGCACCGTGTCTTCATCTGCTGTGCTCTCTCTCTCTCTCTCTCTCTCTCTCTCTCTCTCTCTCTCTCACGCACGCACAAGCAAAGCCTCTATATATTGTGATTAATGGTTGGGAACCCAGGGGCCCATATCCGCGCAGATATTACGAGGGTGGAGG
>NC_140168.1:22505464-22544238 GCF_963971535.1 Notolepis coatsorum | reverse complement strand
AGATCGGAATTAAACAGATAGGAGACCGCCTTCGGCAGAGTTGTCTGCGGCTCTGCAGATCCTCCCGGTCTTAGAGGTGGGGAATCGGCGTAGGCGCCAAGGTGGCTCTGCAGATACTCCCAGATCCAACTCGGAGGCGAAGCGGGGAGAGAGAGAGCGATCAATAACAGCCCAAGAGAACAGTATAGTTCAGTCGTCCTTAGCTGAGTCCAGTACCAAACAAAAACGGTACCTCTTCAGTGTTTATACAAACACACAATTTAGCAGAGTCCAGTACAGAACGAAAAAGGTAATTCTTCAGTGTTATCCAAACACACAAAAACAAATAATCCAAAAAGGCTTGTTCCAAAAACTCACCAGAGCGCAAATGCGTAAAGCGGGCAACGAGTGACAGCTCCAAACGGATGATCAAGATATTCCCCAGCGACGATCCAAACGTCCTGGAGGGAAAGTAGATGAGGCACAAACAACGGGAGGGGTAGAAGCAGTAGCAGTAGTAATCAAAATGACCCGACATCGAATGACAGAAGGTCAGTGTAACTGAGGGGTACAATTCCCTGACTGTATTAATCAAGTATGGTATCATTAAACCACTACCGTCTTATGTACATTATACTGGCCATACCGTACACGAGTATATGATGAGAACACTTCCCCACAATGAATCGGTTCTACACAAAGTTGTCTTTAAGTATTTATTAGCAGCAAGAATACATAATATACTTTAATTGAATGCACTTGTAAGGCAAAGGAATGTGCATAGGCAAATCAATAATGAATGTCCATTCTCTGGTTACGCATGAAATAAGAATACAACCTGAATATTAGGAATTATATCTATTGTACTCTGGTAAGGTAGCAGGGGATACTGGTAGAGGGTTCCCACCGGTTGTAAGCCAGCAGGGGGAGGCAATGCTCTAATGCAAAGTCTGGTTCCACGGGGACTCAATAAGCTCTTGCTCGGGGAGGCGGCATTACTCCCTGTATCAGCGGACGAAAGGCAGCCGCTGTAATCCCAGTATGCGCGCAGCACAGGTGGAAGCCGGTCAGCCTCTCCAATAGAGACGGGCTCGAATGATGGTCCTCACGGTAGATCCCACAGCAGTGGGTGTAGACGATTCTTATCCGATCCAACAGCCTGGTACAAAGCAATAATAATAATACTCCAGCCGGAAAGGGGCTCTGCAATCACCGGTGTAGATCCTCCGGTGCGCGGTACTCCACACCAACCAAGTTGAACTTGACGTTACTCAACCAATCTCTGATACTCCACTATCCTATTCGCACGCGGCTATAAGTGCTCTATTTAGACGCACAATTGCTCACTTCACTTGGTCTTTGACTCGTGATGAAGGCTTACTAGTAAGGAGCGAACGATACGTTGAACAAACGTATTAGGATAAAACAAGACTCTATTTTGGGGCAATACGGGCCCACTTCACCGCACGTTGCATAGTGGGTGAGGCTTCACTTGGGTAACTCGAACTCGAACGGACTGCGGACTGAACTACTTCTGTATTCACCTGCGCCATATTTATATGTCGGGCGAATAAACTAGTACCAGCCTTATTCCTGTCTCGTAGTCCTGGGCAGAACCGGGCATGTTGAGACAAGCCTTGACGGTAGCTTTGAACTCGACTCTGGGGGTAAGACACTGGCGCTGGTGGCACGCCATCCAATAAGAGAACGAAATATTATGGTCTGTAGTAGGTTAAAGGGATATTCCGTGTATATGTACAAAGAATACACAAGGGATATCAAACGATATACAAATATTATGCAATATATATCAATCAATAAATACATATATTCGGTTTAATCTGACCCTTTGTAACAGTCAGAGTATATGAAGCCTCTGGAGCGCTGATTAGAACACACATCAGGTGCGTGATGGTAATTGATACTTGACCTAGAAGTGTGCGTTCGGCAACGGGCCAATCTTCACAGAATCCTCACAGTACCCCCCCCTCCACGGGAGCCACCCGGCGACCCACTCGGCCCCGGCCTGCCCGGATGGGACCGAAGGAAGCCGGTGATCAGGGGCACTGGAGAGGGGGACAGAGACAGAGGCCCGGAGAGGGGGACCGGAGACGGGGACAGAGGACCGGCGAGGGAGGCCGGAGACGGAGACAGGGGCCCGGTGAGGGGGCTGGAGACAGGGACACAAGGGGAACCCCGGGGGCGAAGGACTGGACGCCGCCTGAAGACACTGGGCATGACAGGAGGGGCTCCACCCCCTGATGGTGCCGGAGGACCAGGCGATGTGGGGCTCATGCAGCGCGAGCCAGGGCCGACCCAGGACTACGGGGACAAGAGGGGACATGGTAATAAAAAACTGGAGTCTCTCAACGTGGTTACCAGCCACGGTGAGGAGGACAGGACAGGTGCGTTGGATCCAGCGCGAAAACCTCCAAGGGCCTCTCGAGGTCCTCGAGTAGAATGTTGGCCCCGAGTGGCAAACTCAACGTCCAGGAAACTCCCATCAGCACCAGAGTCAATGAGTGCACCTACCGTCGCCCGCTGGTCCGCCCAGGCTAGGGGTGACGCTCGTCAGACGGTTAGGTGGTGCACGGGTGTGGGAACAGGAAAAACGGCTCAACAGGATCTCCCGGGGGTCCCGGCGAGCCAGGTCTTCTTGGGCCGGGTAGGGCAATTGGAGACATGGTGTCCATCCCGGGCCGCAGTAGAGGCAAAGGCCGGACCTGAGCCTGGACCTCCCGTTCGGCCGGGCTAAGGCGGGTGCGTCCCAGCTGCATCGGTTCCTCCTCAGTCACAGCTCGGGAGGGAAAAAACCCACCAGTCACGGAGGAGGCAGGACGGTCAGCAGAACGGTCACGAGGACGGGGGGTCTGGGGAACGTCTGGGGGTCCCAGTCGTGCTCGCTCACGCCTTCTCTCCCCGGAGGCGTCCGTCGATGCGGATAGCGAGGGGCCGATTAGGCCCTCGAGAGAATCGGGCTCCTCTTGGGTCGCGAGCTGGTCCCTTACTGCGTCGTTGAGCCCCCCTCAGGAAGGTGAGACGAAGCGCTTGATCGTTCCAACCGCTCTCCGTTGCGGCCAGTCTGAACTCCAGCGTGTAGTCTCTGACACTGCCACTGCCCTGCCGGAAGGTGCCCAACCGAGCTCCTGGGTCCTGGCCACGAGCTGGGTGGTGGAAAACCTTCGGAGCTCTGCCACGAAGTCTGGGGTAGGAGAAACAAAAATCGGCCCTCATAGACCAGGAAGCAGTGACTGTGCCTGCTCGGCCCGTGAGCAGGTTAGTCATGTAGGCCACTCGGGGCTCCCTCTGAAGAACGAAAATTCGGCTGGGTTGATGAAGGAAAACTCACACTGCATGATGAACGTGGCACAATCCTCGAAGTTACCCTCGAACAGAACGTGGTTCGGAGAGACGGGGCTCCCGAGGTGCAAGGTCTGCCGCGGCTGCGGGTGGTGATCTGGCTGAGACTCCTGGGACAGGTGGGGTTAAAAAGCAGAGTGTTTAATGCTGTACTGAGAGCCTGTAGCTGGTGCAGAATAACAGCCTGCTGATACCCCTGGGCCCTGTTTCTTGTACGTGGTTCAACTAAGTCGATCAAGATGTCATTATCCAGCTTCAGTTAACCCGATGTTTTGAAGCCGGGGATTTTCCTGTTCCACGAAGGTGGATTCAGTCTTGTTAACTCAAGCCAGACTTGCGACTCAGGCTAAATGCGCGTGGGCCGCTTTAGGTGAAAAGCCAGCACGTATCGATGGCAGAGATGCTGATTCTCTAACGGCATTGATTGATTAATTGATTTAAGACTTTATTGACAGATTGCAATACCGCTCAATCGCCTCGCCGACAAGTTAAATGCGTTATCTATAGGCTAATTTTAAGTCCCTCATTACCTCAATCAATCAGATTATATTTCTTTAAACTTGCCTGCTGGATTGAATAATCAAATGAGATCTTGCTAGCGAAAATAATTAGTTAACTGTTATACAGAATTACGATACGGCTCTCTTAACACCATTGATTGATGTATAGTCAATCTTTAACTTATCTCCAATGTGGTTCTAAGTCTAACGGGTTGTTTCTTTTGACTTTCACACAGACGACCCGGGGGTTCGAGACCCCTAGTCGTCTCCTTCTTTTTGCAATATAGGAATAATTCAATTTGGTGCACGTTGAGAGCTATATAAAGAATGACATCCTCAATGCATGTAGAATTTATAATATTTTAACTTAAAACCAGGCTACTTTGGCGTATAATCATTAATATTATATTCAAAAAAAAATCATATTGGAAACACCGGGTTGTGAACCCCCGGTCGCTGGGGTTGGCAGGCTTGAGCACTACCGCTGCACCACTGTGCCAGATGGGATAAATTCATTGTTTATACATTAATGAACCGAGAGACCCGTGTTTAGAATATCCTTTGTTTTGAATGAAGTTTATCTCTTTATCCCCATTCATTAATGTGACGTCAACGGCTCATTCAATTTCTCAAATCCGTCAAACAGCGCATCTCATCAGACATCTTAATCCCCAGTTACAATTAAAATAACCACATAATGTGTACATCGCTACGAGCGAGCGCCACCGTCGCCACGGTATATATAACGTGCATTATTTAGGACAAAGTGAATTTAGTATCAGCATTTTGGGTCTATTTTACATTTCAAAAGCCCCCTCTGGAAGAATGGAGCACGAAAACGTAATTCAGAATGGTGTAACGCAGATCCTAGGCTGTGGGAATAATTTCAGGAAACGAGCTGTCACTTTCTTTTGCGGGGGGCGTGGGCTGCTGCGTGATCCGGCTAACTTGAACTTGAACTCTGCTTTCGACCAGGCTCAAACTTTTGGATCTGTTGTCATGGTGATTTGGAAAATCCACGTACATGGAACCGGAAAGTCCGGCTAACTCAGTTATCCAGTTAAAGTTATCCGGCTAACTCAGTTATCCAGGTACAAGAAACAGGGCCCTGGGTAGTCTACTGGGTGGCCAGAGTGTCAAGGGCACATGGTTCATGTTTTGTACGTTTCCAAATTATGACAACAACATGTTGCCTACCTCGCGTAACGTTCATAAACTACTGATACGGACACACACGCTTAAGTTGTCAGCTCCTGCATCACGCTCGGTGTGAAGAAGACTAAAAATAGCCTTCAAATGTATATTTATAACATATATTATATTAAAATGAATAGAGTCAAATGTCTACCTTGGCATGGATTTCTACCCATGCCCACACACCCCCTACTTTAGCTATAATGAGCTAGCAAGTCCACAAGCTAAAGCCATTAGCCCTTTTGGGGTCTAACAAAAAATATGACAATGGTATTGTTTTGGCTACAAAGGCACACGGGCGCGCCGAACCACTGTGGACATACTCCGTGTTGATCTGTTCCTCTTCTGAACTGGTTACAAGCCGTCGGGTCGACAACTTTCCACATTGCAGTCAATTATATACTAAACAAAAGCCCTGGGGATGAAATGAATGTAGTCCTCATGTCTCTTCCCTCGTCCCTCTCCTCTGCCTGCGATGCGTGCGGGCCGCACTCTCCCTGCCTGCCCCTGGCGACTAATCAAGGTAAGTGCACTTTATGATTTTGAACTGTCTTACTAAATATTTCTTCTTCTGTTCATTCTTATTACATTGTAGATTATATAGCAATACACATGAACATCTAGATATCTTCTGTATATTAACAGGAAATAAAACGAAATATCTCCAAATATCTAAGATACACTTTCCACTGGGATTTCCTCTTTCTTTCTTTCTTCTTCTTTCTTTCTTTCTTTCTTTCTTTCTTTCTTTCTTTCTTTCTTTCTTTCTTTCTTTCTTTCTTTCTTTCTTTCTTTCTTTCTTTCTTTCTTCTTCTTTCTTTCTTTCTTTCTTTTCTTTCTTTCTTTCTTTCTTTCTTTCTTTCTTTCTTTCTTTCTTTCTTTTTCTTTTTCTTTTTCTTTTTCTTTTTCTTTTTCTTCTTTCTTTCTTCTCTCTCTCTCTCTTTCTCTCCTCTCTCTCTCTCTCTCTCTCTCCTCTCTCTCTCTCTCTCTCTCTCTCTCTCTCTCTCTCTCTCTCCTCTCTCTCTCTCTCTCTCTCTCTCTCTCTCTCTCCTCCCCCTCTTCTTCCTCCAGATGTAAGTATAGCTCATACTGTCCCCAGAGCCACCAGGGGTTTTACCACGCATTGGCTATATCTATCTCTATCCTATGAGACATGTGTGTGTATATAGGATATCCCCCCCCCCCTCTCTCTCTCTTCTCTCTCTCTCTCTCTCTCTCTCTCTCTCTCTCTCTCTCTCTCTCTCTCTCTCTCTCTCTCTCTCTCTCTCTCTCCTCTCTCTCTCTCTCTCACCTCTCTCTCTCTCTCTCTCTCTCTCTTTCCTCTCTCTTCCTCCTTCGTCCCCTGCTTTCCCTCCAGATATGTCATACTTTCCCCCAGAGCCATCACCTCAAACATGTGTGTGCATATAGGTATGGCTTCCTGTGTGACTTATAGACAGATCCCGGGCAGCAGGGGGTGGGGTGGAGAGGGGGGGGGTTGGGGGGATCGGGGTTCATGCGAGGGGCATCAGGGAATGCGAGGCTGTGGAAACATTATCATAACAGCATTGAAGCAGAGAAGAGAGGCAGACAGCCCAGGTAAATCTCTCCTTTGTCTATGTGGGAACCACAGATCAACTGTAAAACCATTCAGTGTTTTCTGTGGAGTGTGTATCAGTGTGTGTGTGTGTGTGTGTGTGTGTGTGTACGTACGTTAAGAGTTACGATTATCTTGAGTACTTGCGTGCACATGTATGTATTTATGTGATGGGTAATTGTGTGCTTGTGTGAGAATGTGTGTGTGTGTGTGTGTGTGTGTGTGTGTGTGTGTGTGTGTGTGTGTGTGTGTGTGTGTGTGTGTGTGTGTGTGTGTGTGTGTGTGTGTGTGTGTGTGTGTGTGTGTGTGTATGTGTCATTAGCCGTCATTAGCCCATGATAAGTCCCATAGCAACTGATCACACTGGTACCAAGAATCTGTTTACATTTGAAAGCATAATATTGTGATACTAACTTGACATCTTATTTCAATGAACGGAAGGCCACGCCCCCCCTCACCATACTGACAGTTGGCTGTGCTCAGAGAGGGGTATCTAAGACACGCCCTCCTCAACATACTGATAGTTGGCTGTGCTCAGAGAGGGTGACCTAAGCCACGCCCCCCTCAACATACTGACAGTTGGCTGTGCTCAGAGAGGGTGACCTAAGCCACGCCCCCCTCAACATACTGACAGTTGGCTGTGCTCAGAGAGGGTGACCTAAGCCACGCCCCCCTCAACATACTGACAGTTGGCTGTGCTCAGAGAGGGTGACCTAAGCCACGCCCCCCTCAACATACTGACAGTTGGCTGTGCTCAGAGAGGGTGACCTAAGCCACGCCCCTCTCAACATACTGACAGTTGGCTGTGCTCAGAGAGGGGGACCTAAGCCACGCCCCCTCAACATACTGACAGTTGGTTGTGCTCAGAGAGGGTGACCTAAGCCACGCCCCCCTCAACATACTGATAGTTGGCTTTGCTCAGAGAGGGGGACCTAAGCCACGCCCCCCTCAACATACTGATAGTTGGCTTTGCTCAGAGAGGGTGACCTAAGCCACGCCCCCCTCAACATACTGATAGTTGGCTTTGCTCAGAGAGGGGACCTAAGCCACGCCCCCCTCAACATACTGATAGTTGGCTTTGCTCAGAGAGGGTACACTGGAACAGTTATGACATAAACATTCCCACACTGAGCCTTTTCTGACTGAATCAACATCACTGTCCTGGTTCTGGAGTTTTACGTCCGGTAAACTACGACACTGTGATCGGTAGAGAAGCATGTTTTACGTAAAAAAATATACCAGCAGGTTACCTAAGATAGACCTTACCTCAGTCAGAAAGTACTCCAAAATGAATAAATCCCAGTCGATCCCATGGCGATCGCAATTACTATATGTATATTGGGCATGGCTACCATATGGGAAATAATAGCTCTGAGGCACCAAATCTTCCACCGATTGCTATGTTGTGATCCACTCCTAGGCGGAAACAGCCGGAGTGGATCACAAGACAAGTGATATCCCCAGTTCCCAGTTCAAAAGGTAGGCGATACTGCCACCTGGTGAGATTCGATCATCGTTGCAATTCCAACGTAGGCAGATGAGCCAGGGACACCTAGGGAGCTCCAGCTGAGTGTATAGAACGGGGATCAAAGGAAAAATATCAAAGGATCAAACCTGAGTATACTCGGGTTTTGGCGCTCAACGCATGGCGGCGAAACCCGACTATACTCGGGTATGGCGCCCAATGAGTTAAGAGCGGCCAGCCGCAGCAGAAACTATACTGCGAGAAGCTCATTAAAGCTGAGTCATTCTGTCGAGGGGAACTGCTGAGTCAGCTCTGCAGCAGCTGCATGCGAGTGTGAAGGTTGAAGGACCTCACAGCATCTGTCCTCCTATAGGTGACATACCCTGATTATCTTAAAACGTCCCAACGTCCCACTAGTGTGTGTGTGTGTGTGTGTGTGTGTGTGTGTGTGCGTGTGTTGTGTGTGTGTGTGTGTGTGTGTGTGTGTGTGTGTGTGTGTGTGTGTGTGTGTGTGTGTGTGTGTGTGTGTGTGTGTGTGTGTGTGTGTGTGTGTGTGTGTGTGTGTGTGTGTGAGTGTGTGTGTGTGTGTATGTGTGTGTGTTTGTGTGTGTGCATGTGCTGTGGTGGAACTTTATACTTTTACTCCACTACATTTATCTGAATTTATCAGTACTAGTTACTTTGAAGAAAACGATTTCTCTAAGTTGAATTTGAATGTACTTTTACTTTTAGTACCAGAGTACTCATTTATATGGGTATTTCTACTTTTAGTCAAGTCAAGAGTTTTATTTGTCAAGGCATACAAGTATACAGTGAAATGTGGGGGGTCTTACCCGCAACGATTGTGCATAATACAATAATAATAATATAATAAGAATCCAATAGAACGACATTGTGCAATAATACAAGTAATCAAAGTAGGGCATATCGGTATATGTACATGAGTTTTTACAGAGTATGGTAGGACATGCTAGGTCCTGTGATAGTGCAATACACTGTTAGCTACGGATGAGGCACTGGGTCTTTATGTACACTGCTATACAATGCTATATTATACAATCTCAAGTTATACTATACTATTTTTAAAGTGACCTTTCCTTTTGTAAAGTGACCATAAGTGTGAGCGTGTGCAGCATGAGTGTGTGTGTGCTCATGTTAAAGTGGCTGCTAGTGTGTGAGCATGTACAGTGTGTGTGTTGTGTGTGTGCTCATGTGTGCTTGTGTGTGGAAAGTTCAGTGTTCAAGGCTCTGATGGCTTATAATAATAATAATAATAATACTTCGTTTTATATAGCGCCTTTCAGAGGACCCAAGGTCGCTTTACATAAGGGGGGGGGGGGGGGGGGGGTAACAAATTAACAAACATAGTGGACAGACACAACATATACATATAAAGTGAGAAAGTTAGTGGTTGAAGGCCAGGTTGAAGAGGTGGGTTTTGAGCAGTTTTTTAAATGAGTCCAGAGTTGGGGCGGTGCGGAGTTCTGCAGGGAGGGAGTTCCAGAGGGTGGGAGCTGCAACACTGAAAGCTCTGTCCCCGAACGTCCGTAGTCTAGTTCGGGGGATGGAGAGCTGACCAGTGTCCGTGGATCGCAGGGACCGTGACTGAGTGTAGGGGTGGAGGAGGTCAGTGAGGTACTGAGGTGCCAGGGCGTGAAGGGATTTGTAGGTGAGCAGGAGGGTTTTGTAGGTGATGTGGGATTTGATGGGGAGCCAGTGGAGGTGGATGAGGATGGGGGTGATGTGCTGCCAGGGTTTGGTGCGGGTTAGAACCCTGGCAGCTGAATTTTGAACATACTGGAGCCTGTCCAGGGTTTTGCTTGGGACCCCGGACAGGACCCTGTTGCAGTAGTCCAGGCGGGAGGTGACGAAGGCGTGGATGAGGGTCTCAGCTGTGGTGTCGGAAAGTGATGGTCGGAGTCTGGAAATGTTTCGGAGGTGAAAGAAGGCGGATTTGGTGAGAGAATTTACATGGGATTGATAGGAAAGGGTGGAGTCCAGGATAACGCCCAGGTTGCGGACCTTAGGGGATGGGGAGATGGAGCAGCCGTCAATGTTGAGGGTGAGATCCCCAACCTTCCGGAGCAGGGCCTTGGGTGCCACAACCATGAGCTCGGTTTTATTGTTGTTGAGCTTGAGGAGATTAGATGACATCCAGGTTTTTATTTCGTGAAGGCAGTTGATAAGGGAGTGTGGGGGGAGATGGGTGGATGGTTTGGTGGAGAGGTAGAGTTGAGTGTCGTCGGCATAGGAGTGGAAGCTGAGGCCATGGCGGTGAATGATCTGACTGAGGGGGAGCATGTAGATGGTGAATAGGATTGGGCCAAGTACGGAGCCTTGAGGGACGCCTTGGTTGACTGGGGCCGGGGTGGAACTGGAGTCGCCGATGGTGATATACTGTGTCCGGGTGGTGAGGTAGGATTGAAACCAGGAGAGTGCTGAGCCAGTGATGCAGAGGTTGTTGGATAGGCGGTTGAGGAGGATGGAGTGGGAGACTGTGTCGAATGCTGCAGAAAGGTCAAGGAGAATGAGGATGCTAAGGAGGAGGTCATTGGTAATTTTGATGAGGGCGGTCTCTGTGCTGTGTTGAGTTCTGAAGCCGGATTGAAAAGGCTCATAGAGCTCATGGTTGGACATGTATTGTTGGAGTTGGGCGGCCACTGCCGCTTGGGGGAAGAAGCTGAGCCGAAGTCTCTCTGTCCTAGTTGCTGGTGTTCGCAGGCGTTTGCCTGACTGCAGCAGCTTGAACAGGCTGTTGTTGGGGTGGTGAGGGTCTTTCATTATTCTGCAGGCTCTGGATATTCACCTCTTGTTGTATAGAACCTGCAGGGGTGGTAGTGCAATACCCGTAGTACGCTCGGCTGAGCGCACCACTCTCTGTAGGGCCTTCTTGTCCTGTGCGGTGCTGTTTCCATACCAGGCAGTGATGTTTCCAGTCAAGATGCTGTAGTAGATTTTCCCAAGCTCCAAATGTATAATGTACAGGTCTACCGTCCGC
Organism: Notolepis coatsorum; assembly: GCF_963971535.1. Classification (NCBI taxonomy): domain Eukaryota; kingdom Metazoa; phylum Chordata; class Actinopteri; order Aulopiformes; family Paralepididae; genus Notolepis; species Notolepis coatsorum. The sequence goes on along the minus strand of NC_140168.1, from coordinate 22,533,166 downwards.
TACAGGTCGTTGCTAAACATGGTAACAGTGCATCACATGTTAGACCAGTCTCATATGGGTATATCACTAAAAAGAGATCATTAAGATACATAGGCTCTAAAAGTAGACCAAAAGTGAAGTATTGTTTAGATTATGCCCTGAAGATAGCCAGAGGTTCTGATTCAAACTGTGTCTCCACCCCCCCTGGAGAGGAGGGGTGAAGAGGACACAGTTTGAATTAGCACAGAGTTGTAAAAGGGCGATACTCTGCCCTTTTTCCCTGTCTCTCTGCAACGGTAAACATAGGTTAGGCCTGGAGACAGAGTAATTTAGCATGTGAAAGGTCCCAGGTTCCTGCTGACAAGCTAAAAATAGATTCTAAATAGGTTTATAGCCGGCTATAGTGAAACATTCTCAACAGAACAATAGGTTAACAGGAGGTAGCGCCCGCAAGGCTGAGTGGGAAACCCCCAAGCCATTGTGGGGGATGCGAACACCTCGACAGGAGGTGACCAGGTGGTTCACAACTGGGCTCTCAAACACTTTGAACATAGGAGATTAGTTACTCTTATGCTAGAAATATAGTTTAATGGTAAGACATGGAATCTGGAAAACTGGACAAGAGCTAAACAGTTGAAGCTTTTATATTTTACTAAGAAATATGGAAGCGTCTTTGTTCCTTTCTAAGCAAGCAAAAAGGCTAAATACTTAGTGATATGGTTCAGAAAATGACACACATTTACCCTCAAGTATAGTCTTGTTAAGAATCTTAAACTATAAATAAAACATTTGTTTAGACACATTACTTCCTAGTGGGCAAACTAACTTCAAAAATATGTAGTCTAACTATGGATATGAGCAATAACTGGAAAACCCTAAACATAGAACATTTGTAAAATTAACCCAAAGAGTAAAACTATAAACGCCAAGCCATTAAGCAAGATATAAAGGTTAAATGTAACTGCCTAAAGCAGATTGATTGATAACTTGATAAATCTAATTTACCAGATACATTTAAATGTGAATTCTCTAAGACCAAGATGCAGGCTATTAAAAGCCAGCAGATATGCCCTTACAAGGAGATATCCGGTGTAGGCGAGCTTGAAGACGGCCGCTACACCGTCTCATCCAATCAACCGCTCTCTCTTCTAAAAAGTCCGCCCCTCCTGACGTAATATTGGGGGAGGAGTTAAGCTTTAAAAACTAGCGGTTTAGAGAGAGAGCGCAGAACAACAAGAAACAACACGGAACGAACACAACCGAACAGACGTATGTTTTTCCCCTACTGGACGTGAAAGGACGACGAGCGAGACGGAAACCAACGGACAGCGAGGAGCCGAGAGATGCTTTTAATTGTAGTGAATTTAGTCTGAAACCCACAGTCGATGGCACAGTATCGTAGCATGTTGGGTTTCATTGCACCGTTTTTCATTCAAGCCTTTTGTTATTAACTCTCAGACTCTGCCAATAAAAAGCGGAGCCTTACAATAACTTCCTCTCTGCCTCCTCATTTTCACCCGCCGTCTCTGCCGTCGAACAAAACCATTTCCTGGTTTTTTGAAAGTACAAGGGAGATTAGGACGGATAGACACAACGCAGAATACTTCAGTAGGCTGGTTCTGGATATCAGAACAGCATTATAGACCCCTTGTGTACTTCAATGCTCTCTACAGCTCCGGAGTAGAAGGACTGGAGTATCTTCCCCGATACTCTGAACTTCCTTAACTGTCTCAGGTGGTAGAGGCGCTGCTTCGCCTTTTTTTACGACTGAGTGTATGTGTGTTGTCCATGTCAGATCCTCTGAGATGTGGACCCCCAGGTACTTAAAGCTGCTCACCCTGTCCACGGTGGCCCCGTTTATCCTCAGTGGTGTGTGTGTCCCCTGCTGTTTTCTCCTAAAATCCAACGATCAGCTCCTTGGTTGTATTTCTACTTTTACTTAAGTAAAGGAACTGTGTATTTCTTCCACCACTGTGTGTGTGTGTGTGTGTGTGCGTGTGTGCGTGTGTGTGTGTGTGTGTGTGCGTGACGTGTGTGTGTTTGTGCGTGCGTGCGTTTTGATTGTTTGTGTAATTGGGATGTATGAAGACTAGTTTGAGTTTAAGAAATAAGCGTTGATGTCTTTTTGGAGTAGTGGGAAGCTTTTGTCCTGTCCTCCCTCTGAAGTTAGAGTTAGGTTAGAGCCTGAGGTAGGATTAAAGGGGAAGGCCACCCAAATCAAGAATCCCAATATATTATGTCCATGGCCTATGAATGTCCAATTATTACTTGTGAATATGAGCTACTCTATCGTCATGACAACATGGAGCAAAGACTCAACCCTGTGATGTCATTGGGTCTAATGACCACCAGAGCTGCTCCACTACCAATGAATGGGAGACTGATTGAGTGGACCCACAGAATTATTCTCTTTTTATACCCAAATGAGCTTTATTCTATAGTAGTGTTATCAGTTCTGAACTGAACGGACAAAAAAAAACATGGTCAGTTCTTCCAGTTTTGGAAGTGGCACCTTAAGTGACTTACACACCACCACACAAGCACACGTATTACACGAGCACACACTGCTGCTAACATATGCTAACCTTGTATTGTATAGTTTGTATAGATAGAATATACGTCGTTGTGTATTATGTTTAGTTCATAGTTTAGTTACACATAGGTGCAGTTTATTGTTCATTTCTAGCTAATCTACGCATTTTGCAGAGTAAATTTGACTCAAACTGAGTACATTTGACTCAAACTGAGTAGAATCTTACTCAGTTTGAGTAAAATGTACTCAGTTTGAGTAAAATGTACTCTGCGAAATTGTATTGTATTGAGCATGCTGGAGCATTAGATGAGCTCACCAAGTGAATGTCAGCCAAAGCAAAACAAAACAAAACAAAAATCTTCAAACAAGACATATTCCCTCTCTCTCTATCTCTCTCTCTCTCTCTCTCTCTCTCTCTCTCTCTCTCTCTCTCTCTCTCTCTCTCTCTCTCTCCCTCCCTCCCTCCCTCCGTCCATCAATCACCTCCATGTCTCTGTCTCTTTTATCCATTTCCCACTTCCCTTTATTCGTTGCTCTGCTGTTTCTGTTCTGTATCTGTGGATGCTATTCCCCAGCAGGCGTGTTTGTGTGCAGAGAGACTGAGTCAGAGAAAGAAAGTATGTGTGCATGGGAGATGTGTATGTGTTTGTGTGTGTGCGTGAGAGAGAGAGAGAGAGAGAGAGAGAGAGAGAGAGAGAGAGAGAGAGAGAGAGAGAGAGAGAGAGAGAGGGGGGGGGGGGGTACATAGTGGAGATAACAGAGGAGGACAGAACAGAAAGAAACCAGCCCGTGGTGGAGAGCCCTTTAATTAGTAACCTGTTTATCAACGCTGGCACCCAAGCGGGCACCTTCTGTTGTCAAGAGAGACAAGATGTGGGGTCTGTGGTGTGTCTGAGGCAGGTGCAGACACGAGAGAGGAGAGAGAGAGATACATACGTTGGAGAGGGAGGAAAGGACAGAGAGAGGCTGAAAGAGGCTCATATTTTTTCATAGCAGTCCATGGCATGTTCCCAGTGATTACCATAACCACGCCCCTGATCCTAAACCTAATCTTAACCCTAAGCTTAAACATTCCGTAAATTTAACCACAAAAGCCCCAGTGAAGCGGCAGCGCAACGATGTTGGAAAATCACTTTTCGTGGTTTGTGGGAAATTATACAAAATGTTCTAAGAATATGCTACAAATGAAATGGTAAATGATGCAAAGCACTTCAATTTTACTACACTACACTATATTTTTTGTTCCTCACATTCACCCATTCACGGCAGAGGCAACCATGCAAGGTGCCAACCTGCTCATTGGGAGCAATTAGGGGTTAAGTGTCTTGCTCAAGGACACTTCGACACGCTGCCCGGGAGGAGCAGGAATCGAACCTGGAACCAGACGACCGCTCTATACCTCCTGAGCCACTGTCGTCCCATTCTCAAATTACTTGTGTGAATACGTTTGCAAGAGGACCCTCATCTGCACCTTTGATCATTGACACTGCCTACTTGCTCAGATGCGTATATTCAGAGTTAATTATATTGTTTACACTGCCTATTTGTACTTATTTTGACTGTACTTATTATTATTATTATTATTATTATTATTATTATTATTATTATTATTATTATTATTATTATTATTATTATTATTATTATTATTATTATTATTATTATTATTATTATTATTATTATTATTATTATTATTATTATTATTATTATTATTATTATTATTATTATTATTATTATTATTATTATTATTATTATTATTATTATTATTATTATTATTATTATTATTATTATTATTATTATTATTATTATTATTATTATTACTATAATTCCTTTATTGAATTTCCCCAAGGGAATCTATAAAGGAATATCTTATCTTATTCTTCTATGTGTAGCAGGGTGGATTATCCCTGCTTCGTGGGAACTGTGGTGCACGGTCACTAGGTAGCGAGACACAGTAGAACTCTGGCTAGCTGCACCTCCGTCTTTGGGGTCAGGAGCGTCAACTGGAGGCTGGCAGTGGGGGTGTATGAGGCCCAGGATTTACAAACCTAGTCCGGTACTCTGGTTTTCCTCCCTCTCTCTTGGGCAGTCAGCAGTACTCCCCAACACGCCCTCACTCTCCCCAATTGTCCCCTTAGCACCCCCCCACACCTAATGACCGAATGGTAAATAAATAACTTGGTTCCCCCCGCAAGCAGTACCCTCCCTCATTAACACCAGAAACCTTACAGTGGAAAAGGGAAGGTTGAATAGGAAGGGGTTAATAATAGATATATTACCCGCATCAAAGGGTTAGGATTAGGCTCAATAAAAGACACACACACCGTGCTCCCATTCAGTCTGTGTATTATTATATCATTGGCCTAGTTACACCATAGCTACGTCTGGTGATTATTGCACCATGGTTATTGTTACACAATAATGACAGTCTGATCATTAGATGATTACGCTCTAGGCACCAAGTGCTCTCGTTGTACCCAGACTAAGTGCGGCCCACGTCTGGGCTAGACACAATATCAATACCTTCCCTAAGGGTTTACATATACTGCTCTACTCCGTAATATTGGGAAAGAAGGGAGGACATAGGGGAGGAATAACAGGGTTCACTGAATGGGAAAATATTATTACACCAACACGCTATCACACTCAAAAGAAATAATCAGAAAACAAAAGAGTGGGCCCACAAAATACCAGTAAAGTCCTATCTTAATGCCGGCATGTATTGTTTGGGGTACCCCTATGGAATGGTAGTAGCAACGTTACTTTCGCCCGCAGGCTGCACCACACTGTATACTGTATAATAACTCGGGAGCATCAATGCCCATTTGTACTCATCCGAAATGGCCGCCTCGCCACGCCACTGTTGTCCGGAAAGCAAGATGGCGTTGAACGCTCTCGGTGAGGATATTAGCAGGCGGAGCTGGCAGAGAGGCAGCGCCGGCTGAGAGCGTGTGCTGAGCGATGACGACCCCTGCTGGACGGGACGAACTCCCGTAGGCTGCAGGCAGCCGGGTGCAGGTCTGATTGAAGGCAGCCGGAGCAGACTGATTGCAGGCAGCCGGGTGCAGATCTGGTTGAAGTCAGCCGGAGCAGCCCGGTTGTTGGCCCACGCTCGTCTCGGGGCTCGCACTCTATACCGCACACAGTAGCTACTATAACTCGATTGTTAAGGACTTTGATACTTGGTTAGCCGCATGTTACTTATACCGCACACAGTAACTATTATAACCCGATTGTTAGTGCCTGGCTCTGCACTAATTGTTCACACACTATCGCTGGTACTGCTAGGATATCGTGTCCACTAGCAAGTACTTCCTATCACCCGTTGCTATCTCACAGGGCCCTCTGGCATAACTTCTGCAACAGGGCTCTCCAGAGCCCCCGTCCGTTGCGACTCTCCGTGTTCAAGTTCACTGCCGAAGAGGTTCTCTTTCCGTCTTCCGCTCCCATATATCACGTTCCATCTCTCTCCAACACTCTCTGTCAGACACTGCCCCCTGCTGGTCCCGCCTACTAGTCACACAGGGAAGGATGTTGATTATGGTCCAGCGATACTGTGTATAGTCCATACTTCAGTCGATAGAAGGAAGAGAAACTCATATCATTGCTCGTGGGAATATCAATGATGTCTTTGTGTACAAAGGGAATATAAAACACCAGTCAGCAGTTCTGAATAATATACAATACTTTCAGGCTGCTACATATGCACTGGATTCAAACCTGACTGTCTGTACAGTATGTGTGTGCAGCTCAGTAGCTCCATCGGTTGGTTGGTCCACCAACATCGTTTCACGATAGGAGGCTGAAGGTCAAGTGTTGGGGTGTGAAGGTACTGTATGTGTGTTCATGCCAATTAGCAAAATGGGGGGTGTGGTAATGTGAGTGAAGTTGCCTTTGAGAACCAATGGTTCTCGAGCCGTAACGGCACATGGGGCAGGAGCCTATCTCCTGTTTCCATAGCGTGAGGCAGCTTGATGTACAAGTACACCCCTTGGACATGCCGCTAGTATGTCGCAAGGACTTCCCCCCAAACCAACCCTTGATGCTGAGTGTCAAGCAGGGAGGCTATGGGTACCATTTTTAAATAGTCTTTGGTATGACTCGGCCGGGGCTTGAACTGTTTCCACGTCCTGCGACAGCGAGCCACATGTGCCTGGGCCGAGGGCACCTCCGCCTCCTGCTCCTGCTCGGGAAACAGAGGAGGTTGAAAACCATACTGGCACTGAAAGGGAGACATACCGGTAGAAGAGGAGAGAAGGGTATTATGCGCGTACTCAGCCCAAGCCAACCTCCTACTCCACGTTGCCGGACTACCGGCAACGTAACATCTCAAGACCCCCTCCAAATCCTGGTTGACCCTCTCCGTCTGCCCGTTCGACTGTGGATGGAACCCAGACGACAGACTGACAGAGGCGCCGAGGCCGGCGGCAAACGCCTTCCAGAACCTGGAGGCGAACTGAGGACCCCGGTCCGACACGATATCTACTGGCAGCCCGTGGACCCGAAAGACATGCTGTATAATTAAATCAGCAGTCTCCCGGGCCGAAGGAAGCTTGGGGAGAGGGACAAAGTGAGCCGCCTTAGAGAACCGATCCACCACCACCAAGATGGTGGTGAATCCGTCCGAAAGGGGAAGACCAGAAATAAAGTCCAGAGATATGTGTGACCAGGGTCGTTTAGGAATAGGAAGTGGTCGGAGGAGACCCGCCGGTGCCCGTCGAGAGGTCTTACTATGTGCGCACACCGGACAGGCCGCCACAAAGGAACGCGTATCCCCCTCCACTGTCGGCCACCAGAACCTCCTACGGATAAATTCCAGGGTCCTGGTTGCCCCTGGGTGGCTGGTGAGGGATGACGCATGTGCCCACTGTAGCAAGCGTGAGCGCGCCACCTTGGGAACATACGACCGTCCCGGAGGACCCCCACCAGGATCGGGCTCCCGCGTTAGCGCCGACCTTACCACCTTCTCTATGCCCCAAGACACGGGTGCCAAAATCAAGGCCGGTGGAATAATGGGATGGGGCTGCTCCTCCCGACCAGGAAGATCAAACTGGCGCGACAACACGTCAGGTTTGATATTCTTGGAGCCGGGTCTATAGGAGATGGTATATCGAAATCGTGTGAAGAACAACGTCCACCTGGCCTGGCGAGCGTTAAGGCGTTTAGCCCCTTGGATGTAAGCCAAGTTCTTATGATCAGTCCAAATAATGAAAGGATGTGCCGCCCCCTCTAACCAATGTCTCCACTCCTCCAGTGCCAATTTGATCGCCAATAACTCCCGATTACCCACGTCGTAATTACGCTCGGCTGGTGACAGACGGCGAGAAAAAAAAGCACACGGGTGCACTTTCCCATCCTTTAAGCATCTCTGAGAGAGCACCCCCCCCACCGCGACGTCAGAGGCATCCACCTCCACAATGAACGGAACCTCCGCGTCATGGCGGATCAATACTGGAGCGGATGTAAAACGACGTTTAAGATCGCAGAAGGCCGACTCAGCCCTAGGCGACCATTCAAAGCCAGGGAGAGAGGCCTTAGTGAGAGCTGTTAAGGGATTGCCTAAGGCGCTAAAATTGCGAATAAAGCGCCTGTACAAATTTGCAAAGCCCAAAAACCGTTGTAACCCCTTGAGCGACGAAGGCCGTGGCCAGTCCAAAACTGCACTCACCTTGGCTGGATCCATGCGCAGATCGCCCTTCGTCAACACAAAGCCCAGGAAGGACACGGTGTCCGTGTGAAACACACACTTCTCAGCCTTAACGAATAGTTGATGCTTGAGGAGACGGTCTAGCACCTCCCGAACGTGCATTTGGTGTTGCACCATATCGCGAGAAAAAATCAGGATATCATCTAAGTAGACAAACACCGACACCCCAATCAAGTCTCGCAGCACGTCGTTAACCAGGGCTTGGAAGACTGCCGGAGCATTAGCCAAACCAAAGGGCATGACCAAATACTCATAGTGCCCATTGGGTGTGTTAAATGCAGTCTTCCACTCGTCTCCCTCTCTAATCCTGACCAGGTTGTATGCATTACGTAAGTCAAGTTTAGAAAAGACCTGTGCCCCCTGTAAGCACTCAAAGGCCGTGTCCATGAGGGGTAAAGGATATCGGTTCTTGATGGAAACGTCATTCAATCCCCTATAATCAATGCATGGGCGCTGATCCCCATCCTTTTTATCAACAAAGAAGAAGCCAGCGCCGGCAGGGGAAGTGGAAGGGCGTATGTGCCCCGCAAGCAATGCCTCCTCTATGTAGGTGTTCATGGCCAAGGTTTCGGGGCGTGAGAGAGAGAACATTCGCCCGCGAGGCGGGGAGGTACCGGGTAGAAGATTAATGGGACAGTCGTATGATCTATGAGGCGGAAGTGCTTTAGCACGCGTCTTGCTAAAAACGTCCGCCAGGTCCCAATAGATCTCAGGCACCCCTATTAAATCGGGATTAGAGGGTAGATCAGAATCTGCCACGCTCCCCACCATCCTGGAGAAAGAGGGAGGAGACAAAAGAGAAGAGGGGGGGGGAGACAAGGGTTTGGGCAAACTCCCGCTGACGATCGACTTGACGTTGGCCGCCGTTGAGAGTTCGCCCGTGCTCCAATTAATGACACGAACACATGACGACAACCAGGGATGACCCAACACCATGACAGAATAGGGGGAAAAGATGACAAAAAATGTAACCCATTCCCACTCCCCACCCTCCACCCGGATGTGTAAGGGAACTGTGCGCTGGGTGACGCTCCCACTGCCCAGAGGCCGACCGTCCAGGGCATAAACTGGTAAGGGAACCCCTAAATCCTCCACTGGGGTTCCCCACTCCTTCACCAATCCCACGTGAATAAATTTGCCCGCCGCCCCTGAGTCAATGAGAGCCTTAGTTCCCCTAATGTCACCCCCACAGTTGATCGCCACCTCAAAAAATGTACGAGAATCCGTGGTTTTGGCAGGAATGAGCCCACCTGCTGGCGCCTTTTCGAAGCCCGACGGCGCACCTTCCATCCCCGATTGGCGCCGAGCCGATACAGCCTGGACCCGACAGCTGCCGAAGCGGTGACCGGTGCGGCCGCACCGGAAGCAGCGTCGCTCTTTGATGAAGCGCTGCCTCTCGTCGTCCGAGAGCGACAGCGCTCCAAGCTGCATGGATTCATCACCCAGTGGCCCACTCGTGTAATGCATGGAATTATCAACACCAGGAGAAGAAGGAAAACATACCTGTGGCTGGGTGTTGTTGACATGCTCCTTCTCCCTCTCCCGGTGCCGATTGTCCATCTTGATGGTGGTGTTGATCAGCACTTCCAGCTGCTCGGGGATCTCACGCGCGGAGAGCGCATCTCGCATCCGCGCTGAGAGTCCCCTGACGAACAGAACCACGCAGACGTTCTCCGCCCAAGCTGTCTCCCGAGCCAAGATCGGAAAATTGATAGCATAAGCTGCGACCGTGCGGAGGCCCTGCCGGCAGTCGAGAAGACGACCACCAGCCTCGAAGATCGAGAGTACCCGGGAAGTATCGAATACTCTTCTCAATTCCCGGGTAAAGGCATCCAGACTGTCGCAGATTATCGCCCCTGCCTCTAATTCCGCCGTAGCCCAGGAGAGAGCTTGACCGGTGAGCAGTGTGATAATATACGCTACCTGCGCTGTCTCCGATGGAAATGATCGTGGTTGCAGCCGGAAAACGAGTAGACACTGGGTGATGAATTCCCGACAACCATCCGGTGATCCGTCATAGCGAGCGGGCGCCTGCAGATGTGGTTCGCGGGACCGCTCCTGGACCCCGAACACCCCCCGACTCTCCTCTGCGTGGAGCGCTGCTTCTCCCGCCGCCGACTGAACACCAGCCACTCCTTCTTGGGCTTGTCGGGCTGTGGCCAACGCCGACTGCGCCACCGCTTGGGATGATCCGACGACCCCATTGAGTCGGATTAACTCGGCGCTGACCAGCTGCTGATGTTCCTCCATCCGTGTCTGGGCTGCTCCCTGCGTCCGGAGCATCTCCATGATGGCCTCCATGGAATTCTGATGGTCAGGTCTTCTGTCAGAATGCAGGTAGGTGAATTCCAATGGGTGAAGGCAATCACAGAGACAGAGAGTGTTTACTCTTGAACAGGTTCGACTTTAATAGTAAGAACACAGAGTAAATTCTAAGAGAGAACAAGTGCTAATAGCACAAGTGGAAAATAAGGTAAATGGGAGCTTATTGGAGGTCCAGAGTAGAACCGTCCGCGTTATCCCCGAACGCAATTAGTGAATAATAATAATAATAATTTAGGACCTGCTCCGAGGTCATCATTTGGCACACATGCGAACCATGCATACAATGCGTATCTGCGATTAACCCATCCCGTCGTCCTTCCCCCCCAAGGGCAGCCGGGAGCAGACAGGCGCCACGTGAGCCGCGCCAGGGGACCAATCCAAGTGCTCCTGTCCGTCTTCGTCAAGGACGCCACAGCGTTAGCGATCTTGTTGTTGTGCATGTTTTTCCATTGGGTTTATCTTATCGGGGGGGAAACCCTTGCGAGCACGGGGAGAACATGCAAACTCCACACAGAAAGGCCTGGGAGATACCCCACCTGGGTAACTGGCATCATGGAAACCTGGTCCCCAAGCGGGATTCGAACCCTGGACCTTCTTGCTGTGAGGCGACAGTGTTAACCACTACACCACCGTGCCGCTGACAATGGACAAGCAGAAGAGAGGTATGTTACATAGACACCAAATACCAACATTCCACACACACCCCCGTGACAGCCAATCAGGAACCACCCCTAAGTGACAGCGCTAATTGACAGGGAAATGACAGGTGACAAGCCCAGTGACATATGACACTGCTTTCGAAACAGAGTTGCAGAACCACCGAGGAATCTACCAGCCGAAATAAGGATTCGCAGACGGGGAAATCGAGCTGGCATGAGCGTGAAGGACAGGAGAGAGGACAGAAGGAGATTCAAGCCTTACCTGCCCGCTGTCGTCATGGGGAACGTGCGATCGCTGGTCAACAAGACCGACGAGCTCTCAGCCCTGATGATCAACCAGCGTGAGTACAAGGAGGCAAGCCTACTGTGCTTCACCGAATCCTGGCTGAACGAGAACATCCCGGACAGTGCAATAGAACAGGAGGGTTTCACGGTGGTGCGCGCCGACCGGAGTAAACAGAGCGGCAAGCGGAGAGGCGGAGGGCTTGTTGTCTTTGTGAACTCCAAATGGTGCCACCCGGGGCACATCACCATTAAGGAACGTATCTGTTCCCCCGACATTGAACTATTGGCACTGAGTCTGCGGCCATACTATTTACCGCGAGAAATAACACACGTCCTGGCTCTCACTGTTTACATCCCTCCCAGCGCGGCGGCGGCGCAGGCGAGTGACGTCATACACTCCACCGTCGCGGCGCTTCAGACAAAACACCCGGATGCATTTATTTTTATCAATGGGGACTTCAACCATGTCAGACTGAACAAGACCCTGACAAACTTCACCCAGTATGTCACCTGCAAAACCAGGGGAGACAAAACTCTGGACCTCCTGTATGCTAACGTGAAGGAGGCTTTCAGTGCGACTTCCCTGCCCCCCCTCGGCCAGTCAGACCACAACCTTGTGAGGCTTGTATCCACATACACGCCTCTCATTAAGAGGCAGCCTACGATCACCATGTCTGTCCCACAGTGGTCTGACGACGTCGAGGAGGAGCTACAGGAGTGTTTCAGGTCGACGGACTGGGATATGTTTGAGAGGGCTTACGGTGATGACATTGATGGACTATCCCACTGCATCACAGACTACATCAGGTTCTGTGAGGAGAGCATCGTACCCACAAAGAGGGTACGCTGCTTCTCAAACAATAAACCCTGGATTAGCAAGGACATTAAACACCTGCTAAACAGGAAAAAGAGGGCCTTCATGGCAGGGGACACTGAGCAGGCCAGGGCTGTCCAAAGGGAGCTCAAAAAAGAGCTAAGGGCAGCCAAGGTCAGCTACAAGGACAGGCTGGAGGGCAGACTACAGGCCAACAACACCAGGGAGGTGTGGGCGGGGGTTAGGAAGATCACTGGTTTCAAACAGCAGGGCACAGCTGTGGAGGGCCCTCCAGAGCGTGCAAACGAGTTCAACACGTTCTTCAACCGCTTTGACCAGAGTGGCCTCCCCACACCCCTCCCCCCACCCATCGACACCAGCACCAGATCACACCTACAAAGCAGCCCCCCCACCCCCCACCCCCCCACACCCATCAGCAACGGCACCCCACCCCCAACACCAGCAGACTGCCCACCACCCCCAACCCTGACGATCACAACCAGTCAGGTCAGTAGGCAGCTCTCCAAAATTAATGTGAACAAGGCCAGAGGACCGGACAACACCAATCCCAGGGTGCTCAAGGTATGTGCAGAGCAGCTGGCAGCACCGCTCCAGCATCTTTTCAACCTCTCCCTGAGGCTGGAGAGGGTGCCCCAGCTCTGGAAGACCTCCTGCATTGTCCCGGTGCCCAAGAAGGGACGTCCCAGCACCCCCAACGACTACAGGCCAGTCGCTCTGACGTCACACGTCATGAAGACGTTTGAGAGACTGGTCCTGCAACACCTCAAGCCCCTGGTGCGTGACTCCCTCGACCCCCTGCAGTTTGCATACCAGGCAAACATCGGGGTGGAGGATGCCATCATCTACATGCTCCACAGAGCGTACACGCACCTGGAAAAGCCGCGCAGCTCAGTGAGGATCATGTTCTTTGATTTTTCCAGCGCCTTCAACACCATCCAGCCGTCACTGCTAGCGGAGAAGCTCTCTGCGATGCAGCTGGAGCACGGCTTGGTGGCCTGGATCAAGGACTACCTCACTGAGAGGCCACAGTACGTCAGACTAAAGGACAGTCAGTCTGACGTACTGGTGAGCAACACCGGCGCCCCCCAGGGAACTGTGCTGTCACCCTTCCTCTTCACCCTCTACACCTCAGACTTCTGCCGCAACTCCAGCGGGTGCCACCTACAGAAGTTCTCAGACGACTCCTCCATCGTAAGCTACATCACCGACGATGATGAGGAGGAGTACAGAGCCCTGGTGGAGAGCTTCGTGGGGTGGAGCGACAGCAACCACCTCCAACTCAACACCAGTAAGACCAAGGAGCTGGTGGTGGACTTCCGGAGGGGCAAGAAGAGGCCCCCCCCGATTCCCATCTCCATCCGAGGGGTGGATGTGGAGATGGTGGACTCATACAAGTTCCTTGGGGTACACCTGAACAATAAACTGGACTGGTCGGACAACACAGAGGCCCTCTACAGGAAGGGACAGAGCAGGCTGTTCTTCCTGAGGAGACTCAGGTCCTTCAATGTGTGCAACAAACTGCTGCAGTCTTTTTACCAGTCTGTTGTGGCCAGCATCCTCTTCTATGCTGTGGCATGCTGGGGAGGCTACATCAACTCAAGGGACACCAACAAGCTCAACAAGCTGGTGAGGAAGGCTAGCTCTGTGGTGGGAGTCGAGCTACCTAGACTTGAGGTGATGGTAGAGAGGGGGATGATAAGGAAGCTGGATGCCATCATGGAGAACCCCTACCACCCCCTCTACGACGAGCTAGTCAAGATGAGAAGCTCGTTCAGCCACAGACTCATCCCCCCCCGACACTCAACTAACCGCCTCGGACAGTCCTTCATACCAGCGGCCATCAGGCTCCACAACAGTGGGCAGCGACTAGCAGCCTCCAGGCCCCACAACAGGGGGCAGCGACAGCGACTGCTACCAGACATTGACCTGGGACTTATAGGAACCCAAGGGGGACAAAGTAGACTACCCTGGTACTTTGATTAATGTATACTCAGTAGATAGTAAATTATTATAACACTACCTCTTGCATACTGCACCTCATGTGACACTGTGAATAATGTGAATATTCCTCAGCTAGTCAGATAGTAAATTATATTGACCATATTGATCAAATTGTTTACACTGCCTGTGTTGTCTTTTACTACCTGTATACTGTGTTGTTTTACTACCTGTACCCCCCCCCCCTCCCCCCCATGCTGCTATGATGCCTGAATTTCCCCAAGGGGATCAATAAAGGAATATCTTATCTTATCTTATCTTATATGCCAGGAATGTGGGTGGTCACCGACCGAGGTCGGTGTCCAGAACGTAACACACTTCCTTTTTCATCTGTGATGGTTTCCCCCCTCCCCCTATACATTAGCCACGTCCGCTGTCATAACTCACACACCGTTTGTCGTACGCTCTTGTCTAGGGATGTCCGATATCATCGGCCTACCGATATTGGCATTAAAATGTAATATAGAAAAAATTATCTTTATCGGTTTTCAAAAAAAAAAAAAAAATTATTTTATTTTTTTTACATTTATTTAACCTTTATTTACCCAGTCAAGCAAGTAAGAACAAATTATTATTTTATTAATTGTCAAAAGTATGCATAATGTTGTGTTAATTCCATGACAAAGATATAATGTTAATTACCTGAAACTATTCCGTTTTTGGGGGGGGGGGGGGCCCTGCATATATCGGTATCGGAAATTAAGAGTTGGACAATATCGGTATATCGGATATCGGTAAAAAAGCCAATATCGAACATCCCTACTCTTGTCGGAGGCACCATTGCACTGAACCGAGAGTTTGCCTTTTTCGTTGCCGTAGCCTTACCCCAATACTTTAGCCACGCCCCCTGTCATAACTCAATAACCGTTTGTTGTAAAAACTAAAGGGGGGCACAACTGCACTCAGCTGAGAGTTCCTTTTTCATTGGTTTATTTTTTTATTAGCAAAGGATCCCCATTAGCTGACGCCAAGACGTCAACTAGTCTTCCTGGGGTCCGAGACAACATTAAAACATTACAACATATACAGTACAATTAAAACATAATACAATTAAAACATAGCAAGAAGTACCAAATAAGGAAACACAACATAGCAAGACGTACCAACCGAGGAAACACAACAACATTAACACACAAACAAATTATATCTAAATATATACAAATATATACAAATCTAAGGTAACATAACATATTGCATTACCCAACATTATCAATATTGGCTCACATGTAAGATTTTAATTTCTTTTTGAAGCTTGCTACACCTCTTATGTCACTTGGAAGACAATTCCATGCCCTGATAGCCCTATATAAAACTGTTCTTTGCATACTGTTAGATTTTGCATGGGGTAGAATAATCGGCCCTCTACTTGCCCCTCTGGTAAAATACATGTGCACATTTGGTGTAGGTTAGCCTTACCCCTATACTGTACATTATTGGTCACAGTGTCATCCTAGGAGGCTGAAATGTGGCATGGAGGTCAATTGTAAGGTGTGTGTGTGTGTTTTTTTTTGCGTGCATATGTGTCTATCTGTTTCCAAATGTGAGGAATGGGAAGGACTTCTACATTATGTTCCAGAGCATGTGATAGCAACCCCCATTGCCTGCCGCTCCTCTTTGGACCGGCTAAATCTAATTGAATCTAATTGGAACAATTAAAGTGAAATTGGACCAGAAGAATTTATTGAACCGTTTATCTGTTGCAATTAGGCTGTAATTGGCCCATTTCTATCTTTACACGTTCCCTGGACGGCTGCCGTGTTGCGTTACTCCCAGGCATGTGTTACCGTTTTTATCTTTCTCCACATGCGTGTGTGTGTTTCCACAATGTGTGTGTGTGTGATTTTCTTGGTGTGCACGCGTACATTTGATATTTGTGCATGTTTCCTTGTCCATGACCTGTCGGCGTGTACGTGCATGTGTGTACTTGAATGTCCTCCGGGACCACAGGGCTGTCCCTTGACAACCGGCGAGATAAGGATGTTCTTTGAGCTGTAGAATCAATGAGACATACTCACACATACCTCACCTGTCATCTTTCCTCACTCACCCTCCTCCCTCCCTTCCTGTCATCTTTCCTCTCCTCCTCGCTCCCATCTTCTCTCATCACCTCTCGCGTGTTGATCAAAATGGATACCATGACATACGGCCGATTGATAGGAACATCAGCGAGGTTAATTTTCTCGTGGTCTTTAGCAGGTAAATAAACCGACACGTAAAGCTCTACTTCTCAGCACCGGAACAACACCTGCAAACACTCTTTTGCAGCTAATCTAATCTGGATTGTTAAAATGGTATTTTCTTACAGGTAAACTCTGCAATGACGTCAAACAGCGACCAAACGTTCCCTTATTATACTGTGATATGCTCGGCGGAGAGGGTGATCGGCTGCTCCCTTCCCTCCCTCGAGTCCCTACACTCCACCAGGGCCTTGAGGAGGGCGAGGAAGATCAAGGCAGACCCCACCCACCCGGGTCACAACCTCTTCAACATGCTCCCCCGTGGCAGGCGGCTACGGCTGCCCAAGACACTTAGGTCCCACCATAGACTGAGTTTCTTCCCCTCAGCAGCTCGCCTGGTAAACGAGTCAGGTGTCCCCCTGCTCCACCCCCCCCCCCTCTATGGCGAGCTGCCAGGGCTGGACTTCTGGACTTGACCCCAACCACTGCACTGTCTTATTGTCTTATTGTTGTCTCACCGTTCTGTCCTGTTTTGCACTTTATAATTATTTATTTACTGTTGTGTTGTTCTTAATTGTGAAAAAAAAGCATGCACTGTAAATGTCGAATCACGTTCCACTTGTACAAACAATATGGTGAATAAAGTCATCTGAATCTGAATCTCCCGACCTCTAGTCTAGAGCCTGAGGTGTGGCAAACAAGAGCAACTCTACCCCCTATCCGCTCCACTCCAACCACACATCTGAACAAAGCAAGACAAATGTAAATAAGGTGCAATACCAACCGGGGCTCTTTTGCCTAGTGGTCGCTGTGTGATGGCATTACGTATTCTACCTTTAACGCCGGTGGAAAATATACTTATAAATGGGCTGAGATGATTTCACTTAATAAATAATAAACCACATCACCCCCATCCTCCATGATCTCTACTGGTTCCCCATCATATACACAGGATTCAGTTCAAAATACTACTCATCACCTTCAAAGGCCTCAACAACCTGGCCCCCTCCTACCTCTCTGCCCTCCTTCCCCACCACACGCCTACCCGCTGCCTCAGGTCCGCAGATGCTAACCTCCTCCAACCCATCAGAACTAAACTCCGGACCTGGGGGGCGACAGGGCCTCCGCTGCAGCTGCCCCCACCCTCTGGAACGCCCTGCCCAACCATATCCGTCATAATTTTTTAAAAAAATCCCTAAAAACCCACCTTTTTACCCTTGCCTTCAAGCCTTGAACTCCTTCCTCTCTCACCTTTTATATAAATTCTTTTTTATTTTCATTTATTTTTTCTACTAAAACGGTATTGTTTATTTAGCTCCGTAATGTGTCTTTGAGCATTCGGAAAAGCGCTATACATTATTATTATTTTTTATTATTATTATTATTATTATTATTATTATTATTATTATTATTATTATTATTATTATTATTATTATTATTATTATTATTATTATTATTATTATTATTATTATTATTATTATTATTATTATTATTATTATTATTATTATTATTATTATTATTATTATTATTATTATTATTATTATTATTATTATTATTATTATTATTATTATTATTATTATTATTATTATTATTATTATTATTATTATTATTATTATTATTATTATTATTATTATTATTATTATTATTATTATTATTATTATTATTATTATTATTATTATTATTATTATTATTATTATTATTATTATTATTATTATTATTATTATTATTAAATACAATATAATACAAATATGCTTCAGTGATTTTCTCAAAACAAGCCCAATGAGCTTGAAACAGAAGGTGACGACGTGCCTATGGACCACTTTTTAAGGATGAGTTGAAAGTCTTGAAGCGCTTGTTAAAATGGGGATTTCACACAGTGAAGAGCCTTTGTTCTCCCACCCCCTCATCTTCCCTCCCTTCACTTTCAACTTCACGGAACAACCAAAGTCTCTCTCAAGAGAAGTCTGCCGTCTTCATGACCTCTCACGCGTCGGCGCGGTCTAACCGGTATAGACGGGACGCGTGTAGCTTATTCCCAGCGGAAGAGTGCGTCGCGTGCTTCCGCGTTTTCCCTGATTGGCTGCGACGCCCATGTGACCGCGGCAGCGCGAGAGAGCGGCAGTGCGGAAATAGGCTGTCTATTGCCATTCTCTAAGACAAACTCTAACCTTAACCAGCTCCTTAACAGCGCCTAAACTTAACCCTTCTAACCTTAACCAACTCCGAAACAATGCCTAACCTTAACCATAACCAACTCCGAAAGAATATTGCCATTCTCTAAGACAAACTCTAACCTTAACCAGCTCCTTAACAGCGCCTAAACTTAACCCTTCTAACCTTAACCAACTCCGAAACAATGCCTAACCTTAACCATAACCAACTCCGAAACAATGCTTAAAGTGAACATGCCTAAACTTAACCGGCGAAAGAATGCATGTTAAAAAAAAAAAATAAAAAAAAAATTGAAGGGAATCGAACTTGTCACCAACGGACCGCAGGATCCACAGCACGGCAGCATACCAGTTGAGCTAAGCGTCGAATGAAAAACATCTGGGATTACGGCTACATAATGCCGCAAGCTCTGCCGCTCCACTCCGTGGCTGCCGCGCTGCCGCGGGGCGTGTCGCAGCCAATCAGGGAAAACGCGGAAGCACTCGGCAGCACTCTTCCGCTGGGAATAAAGAATAGGCACACGGGACGCGTGAATATTAAAGGCAACCAACTTGTGTTCAGCTTTTCGTTCAGCGTTTCTCTGATTGGCCACACGGCCAATCAATCAATCCACTAGCACACGCCCTTGCGGCAAGAGAGACGCGGCAGAAGCGCTGGTCGAACCAGCGGTGTTCTGTTGTGTGACTGTACTACAGCGGTGTTCTGTTGTGTGACTGTACTAAACTCTTCCACCACATGACCGACATTTGACATACAGTACACCTCCTATCTATGTTGGGATTATGTTTGGTCATGACAAAACAATAAAAATCGCTACTGTTAGTAATGCTGCCACCACCCACTTCAATGACAGAGCTCTCATATTTGCGAATGCATAAACTATATCTTAAATTATGGCGATGTGTCTAATATGGCTGTCGCGAAGTCATTGATAAGCGACAGCCATATTAGACACATAGCCATAATTTAAGATATAGTTTATGCATTCGCAAAATATGAGAGCGCTGTCATTGAAGGGCTTCTACAACAACGGAGGAACGGCCGCTGCTGCTGCTGGAGCTGAACCGAGTCAAGCCGCGGGCGGCGCACGGAAGCCGGGGATAAACCACCGCGTCGCCCCGCTGGCGCTTCAGGCTCAGCAGCCTCCACGGGCGAAATAACATATAACGTTACAGTTCCACACTGATGTACAGTGAGTGTCTAATATGGCTGTCGCGAAGTCATGCCTCTCCCTCTGAAAGCCCATCCACGCTGTGTATCATAGAGACATAGAGCACTGGGTTTTATCACTGGAGATATATTTCTCACTCACCATTGTATTTTGCGCCATCTGACAATATCATAATGATGTGTTTTCTATAATATATCCACAATCATTCATCTAAAAAATTTTATGGGCTTTGATTAAACATGTAACCTACACCTACTGTAACTTACTGTACCTCTGCTTCCTACAGCACAGCAGGTAATGGCGTTAATCAATGGAACGCGAAACATAATAACGTTACGCTTTCTAGTTCAGCGCATTTCATAACTGTATGGGCTTTGTTTATACACGAGTGAATCTGGTAGTTGGTTGTTAAAAACGCGAAACATAATAACGTTACGCTTTCTAGTTCAGCGCATTTCATAACTGTATGGGCTTTGTTTATACACGAGTGAATCTGGTAGTTGGTTGTTAAAAACGCGAAACATAATAACGTTACGCTTTCTAGTTCAGCGCATTTCATAGCGCTCCCACTGCTACCGCAGCTGAACACAAGTTGGTTGGAACAGCAGCCCAACACAAGTGCGTTGGAACAGCAGCCCAACACAAGTGCGTTGGTACACAAGTTGGTTGCCCGCGCTGCCGCTCGCTTGCTCCTTGGATTTCATTTGGGACGTGGGACGACTGCCGCTTGCCTGCGCGTGGGGGCGGGGGGGGGGCGCGGCCAATCAGAGAAAAGCCGAACACAAGTTGGTTGCCTTTAATATTCATGCAGACGGGACGCATGGTTCTCTGTGAACTTTAGCTCAGAAGAACCGAGCGCATGTTCTGTCACCAATAGCGACGACAATCTTTGCCATGCGGTCTTTGCAGCCTCTGTGCGCGGCTTAGAACTCTCTGTCTGAACCCAACTGGGCCCGAAAAAAGCCGGATGGGTAGGGCCGGGTTTGGGCTAACCATTTTATGCTAATTGGTATATAATGGTACATAATAGTGGTGTATATACATTTATATACTTATATTTACTGCATATATATATATTATATACAGTATACAGTATCCATATCTGTCTGAATATACCTGCATATAATCCTTCTATGTACCTACTATACACCTGCATATAACCTATATAACAATTATTAATTTTATGTTATTTTCAGAATATATATCCACATCTGTCTGTACATATCTGCACATAATCATTTTACATATCTGAGAGCTATATATATATAGATAGATAGATACTATATCTATGTCTGTACATGTCCCTCTTACTAGTTATGCTGCTGGCCAGTATGACTACTACCATCTTTATATCTACCACTGTACATGAATATTACAACTCTGTGGATACATCTGATTACTACACTTAGTAGTACTAATTGATGCATGTTATGCCCAGTTTAATCACCTGTACATTTTACATTACAGTTGCACTTTACTGTTACATTTGCACTCTGGTAGGATGCCAAACTTATTTTCATTGTACTGTACTTGTGCTGTATGATGACAATACATTTGAATCTAATCTAATACAGTATATATATAATTTTGGAGTCAATACATTTTAAGACGTTCTCTACTAGTTAACATGTAGTTATTTATGCCTCAAAAGGCTGCATCATTTGCATAGGCTGCCTCTCAAATCACAGAGCAAGAGAGAGAGAGAGAGAGAGAGAAGAGCATATCAGCACCATGGACAGCACTCTTTCTCTGGCTGCTCACCACAGGGACAGAAAGAGAGAGAGAGAGAGAGAGAGAGAGAGAGAGAGAGAGAGAGAGAGAGAGAGAGAGAGAGAGAGAGAGAGAGAGAGAGCAGTGTGTGCTTGTGTGGTGTGTAAGTCACTTAAGGTGCCACTTCCATGTTTTTTTTGTCAGTTCAGTTCAGAACTGATAACACTACTATAGAATAAAGCTAATTAGAGAGACTAATTGGCATATGTGGAGACGTAGAGTGAGAATGAAGAGTGAGAATGAATTAAAGAGACAAAAGAGAGTGAGCAGGAGAGAGAGACAGCTGTCATGGCCTCTCTCTTTCTCTCTCTCTCTCTCTCTCTCTCTCTCTCTCTCTCTCTCTCTCTCTCTCTCTCTCTCTCTCTCTCTCTCTCTCTCTCTCTCTCTCTCTCTCTCTCTCTCTCTCTCTCTCCTCTCTCTCTCTCTCTCTCTCTCTCTCTCTCTCTCTAAGATACAATATTTCTTTATTGATCCCCTTGGGAAAATGTGGGCATCATAGCAGCATGGGGGAGGGGAGGTACAGGTAATGGCAGGGACAGCCATAAATGTAGGCAATACAATTTGATCTGAATATAAAACATATGAGAAAGAAAAAAAAACATTGTAAACAATATAATTAACTCTGAATAATAAGAATATGAGGAAAGTAAACAGTGTAATCAAAGGTGCAGATGAGGGTCTGTATGTATCAGTTATATATTATATGTTACAATAAATATAGGCGATAAATAATTCGAATTTTAATATACGCTATACTATGAGTAAAAGTAAACGGTATACACAAGGTGCAGTATACACACATGTACACTAACTGGCATGATATACGTCATGCGTTGTAGTCCGTGCAACTTCCGTGGTAAGAGTCAGACACAGTTAGTCATCAGACATTTATTCCTAGTATAGTTCTCGAGTTCAGCAGCCATTAGTTCTCCAGCTGCTGGAGCCTATTGTGGAGCCTGATGGCCGCTGGCACGAAGGACCGTCAGGGAGGGGTACGAGTCTGTGGCTGAACGTGCTCCTCATCTTGGCTATGCTCCTCATAGAAGGGGTGGGAGGGGTTCTCCAGGATAGCAGCCAGCTTCCTTCTAATCCTCCTCTCTGCCACCACCTGTAGTTTGACCAGCTTGACTCCTCCTCAGCACCAGTTTGTTGGTGTCCCCTTGAGTTGATGTAGCCCCCACCAGCATACATAGCTCTCATAGCAAAGCTCTCCACCAGGGCTCTGTCCTCATTGTGGTCTGTAATATATACCTTACAATGGAGGAGTCATCTGAGAACTTCTGTAGGTGCACCCCCTTGAGTTATGGCAGAAGTCGGAGGTGTAGAGGGTGAACAGGAAGGCTGACGGCACAGTTCCTTGCAGCACAGTTGTCCTGCTGCAGTCTGTTGGTGAGGTAGTCAGTGATCCAGGCCACCAGGCTGTGGTTCTGTTGGTGAGGTAGTCTGTGATCCAGGCTGTGGTTCTGTTTGTGAGGTAGTCTGTGATCCAGGCCACCAGGCTGTGGTTCTGTTGGTGAGGTAGTCTGTGATCCAGGCCACCAGGCTGTGGTTCTGTTGGTGAGGTAGTCAGTGATCCAGGCCACCAGGCTGTGGTTCTGTTGGTGAGGTAGTCTGTGATCCAGGCCACCAGGCTGTGGTTCTGTTGGTGAGGTAGTATGTGATCCAGGCCACCAGGCTGTGGTTCTGTTGGTCAGGTAGTCTGTGATCCAGGCCACCAGGCTGTGGTTCTGTGGTGAGGTAGTCTGTGATCCAGGCCACCAGGCTGTGGTTCTGTTGGTGAGGTAGTCAGTGATCCAGGCCACCAGGCTGTGGTTCTGTTGGTGAGGTAGTCTGTGATCCAGGCCACCAGGCCATTGCTTCAGCTGCATCACCACAACGTTCTCCACTAGCCGCAGAAGGCTGGATGGCGTTGAAGGCGCTGGAGAAGTCAAAGAACATGATTCTCTCTGAGCTTTGGACTCGGGTTTGAATTGCTGGCCTGTTGCTCAGAACCTCCGTGCACAGTCCCCCAGACCCCCAGGCCGCAACAACACCTGACCTCAGAACCTCCGTGCACAGTCCCCCAGACCCCCAGGCCGCAACAACACCTGACCTCAGAACCTCCGTGCACAGTCCCCCAGACCCCCAGGCCGCAACAACACCTGACCTCAGAACTCCGTGCACAGTCCCCCAGACCCCCAGGCCGCAACAACACCTGACCTCAGAACCTCCGTGCACAGTCCCCCAGACCCCCAGGCCGCAACAACATCTGACCTCAGAACCTCTGTGCACAGTCCCCCAGACCCCCAGGCCGCAACAACACCTGACCTCAGAACCTCTGTGCACAGTCCCCCAGGCCGCAACAACACCTGATCCCTTCTACACATGTGCCATCCACAGAGTCCTTAGTTACCATGGCAATGACTCACTGCAGAGATGACTATTTTTATTTGTAACCTTTATTTAACCAGGAAAAAGTCGCATTGGTCACAAACGGGTAATTTATGACAAATGTGATAACACGTGATAACAATTTAACAAAATAATGTATTTATCCTATCTAAACAAACAAATATTTAAATAACAATAAATATGTGTGTATCAGAAGAATCAGTAGTGAATGCAGTGTGTGGATGAGTGAGAGAGTGTGCTGTGATGCGTGTGGTGTAAATAGTAGTATTCCAATGTCAAAGGATCAAAATGTGTGGTCGACAACCTGTGTCCTGGGAGATGGGAAAAGCAGACCGAGGGGATTAGACAAGGACACATGTAAGGGATAATGTATAGCTATGAGGTCATTGTCGCAAAATAATTGACCGACACAGAGTTTAAAATACAGAGGCGCCTCGCGGAGGTGTTTTAAACGTCAGTGAAGGTCAATTATTTTGCGACAATGACCGAGTATAGGCTATACATTATCCCGCTTATTACATGGCTAACTTACTAACAATATACCTAATTCATTGTACACCATCGACAAGACGAGATCAAATGCAGACGCAGTTCTGTTCTGTCGCTCCGGCTGTCATCGCCGGGGCGGCAGCTGGCAGGTCTGTGGTCTGATTGCACTGATGACAGTGGGCTTGATTGCTACAGCTGCGCACAGCGGTCATTATTGTTCGGCAGAGGTCCGTTATCGAGTAATAACGGACCTCTGACGAGCGCTATTGACCAATCACAAGCAAGCATTTCGGCGAATGTGAAAACGCCATGTAATAAATATACATAATGTGCAGGCAGCTCTCTCACTGCACAGGTGAGACCAATTGGGCTAACGACCCACCCACTCCACCATGCTCTCTGAGTCAACAGACTCACCCATTTGCAGGTCGAGTAGGGGGTCGTCACATCATTGAGATAAAAAATCTCTTTTACAAGAGCATCCTGGCCAAGATAGGCAGCAGCACAGTCACAGTTTCACATTTACAGACGAAAACTATTTAAAAAACAAACATATAGCAAATCAAACAAAACCAAGGACAATTCACAGAACCATTTAAAGTCAGTCAAAACATCGGCAGCCAGATGTGCTGGATTCCATATCGCTTAGAAGGGTTTTAAAAGCAACCAGTGAGACCAGCTCATGCAAGTGATACCGGAGTCTCAAGGCGAGCACAGAAAGACTCAGAAGAAGCTTCTATCCCCAGGCTATCAGGCTGCTCAACGAACAATGAACACTACACAACAACCATCAAACGCACATAGCACACACATCCACACGCACACATTCACTTTAAACAAACACACTGTAGCACCCACTCCCCACACTTTATATTTATTGATAAAGGATTTGCACTACAACTCGTACACCTTACTGTAAATTGTACCTAAATTGTACCTCATCCCATTTCTGCTTTGCACTATCTAGTATTGTATATTAGTACACTGCATAGTATATTGTATATTATATGGTAACTCAGTTACGTCTATTCTGCATCGAACATTGTACATATGTCTATACTGAACACTGTGACCTCATTTTCTACTTCTAATTTACATGCTATACTATGTTATTTGATACTTATCTTGCCTAGCAAAGCCTCTGGAGCGTAACAGTAAGAAGCATTTTGTATAAAAGTATTCTGTACTTCTGTATGACAACTATTAAAGAAACTTGAACTTGAAACTTGAAGTTCAGGTGGTTTTGTAGCTGATTCCAGGTGGAGGCAGCTGCATACCTGAACGCCCTTTGTCCCAGTTCAGTACGGACCCGAGGGACAGTTACAAAAAAAGAAGCCCTGGGAACGAAGACCATAACTGCCCATACTTTTTTATATAGTATATATATTCATAACATCTATTGTTTCTACAGCAACAACTACATTGTTCATTGTGAAAGCAATCCGAGGTTTTGACAGACGCCTGTCCCTGCTGTCTCAGTGAGTGCTTATCAGCAGCACATTGTGCTGACGTCTTGATTAGAACACAACATTTGTTATTTTCACTCCGAGTCGCATTCCATTCATCACGGCAGTTTACCCAGTAAACAGACCATTTCCATTCAAATGGTGAGACGTTGGACCGTTTCATAACATTGGGGTTTAAGTGTTTGACAAATAAGTGGCCTGAATATGTTTATGTTTAGGTAATAATAAAATGCGTCTGAGTAAGTCAAATTAAATGACATGACATACCGTCCGCCCGGGAGATCTAAAGTTCATTTCAGTCTATGTTAATTTGCCCGGCTGTGATATGAAGTGAGCAAAGCGTAGCGTTCATTTACAGCCGTGAACCACTAACCCTCCCAACAGCTTTTGATGTATTTAATTTCAAATCTTTATTTTAGGCCTGTCCCCGACTAAAGATTTGTATAGTTGACTTTGATTGGCCAAAATGTGCAGATAATAAATTAAAAAAAAAAATATATATATATACATATTTTTTATTTTGTAACATTCCATTTGGGCTGTGGGGGGTGCTTAATGTCTGAAGGAGTCGACTGAAGGCTTCTTGTCCTCTGCGAAAGCATGCAATTGGTCCACTGATGGATACATCTTGATATTTGTCTACTCTAGTGTGTTCATTAGACGGGTGAAATCCTCTTTCAGTGCCTCTGTGCCCGTTTTCTTAGGCAGTTATCTTCGCTGGTATGCGCGCCATTAGCGTTAGCCACGCTTCTACGCCTCTTTGCTTTTGGAAAGAATGATCCCAAAAAATAATAAAAATTAGTATTATAATATCTTTTTTTGCATTAGACTAAAAGGTTGGCACAGTCGACTAGGGCTCCTTTCGACTAGTCGAGGTCAGCCCTACTTTATTTAAACTCAAAAGGCAACTGAGGTTTCCAAGGTCACGTCGTGTTTGATAGATAAAGCATATAAATCACACAGCATATAAAAACACAACAATACGACAACAAGATGAGGGTAGAAAAGGGCAACGGATTTGAGGGTCGAGGCCGCAGCATGTCTATAGATTACACCAAAGATCACTCCAGACCCTCAGACTCCTCAGACAAATAACTCACGTAGCTTCAGACAAATAACTCACCTTACACTGTCACAATGTCACAAACCGTTAAACATACGACCGCCAAACCAATATCCAATATCTACCCATCCTTTCGTAGAGGAACAGTGACACCCACACACCATATATCAAAGATCCTTATCAATAAGGTTAACACACACACACATATGCACACACACACGCATCTACTCACACCCCCCGCACATACTAAACCTTTGTGTATCCAAGCTAAATACACGACAAATTACAAACGATCTAGGGTTCTCTCCCCTGATTAGATACATTGGGAAGGGATACCAGACAATTTATTTTGTGTTTACTGCAGAGCGGAGGGACTGGGAGACCCATGTTACTGACCAAACACTCTATCTATACCAATGATGGCTGTCTGAATGTAGAGCTATTTAACACTGATTGTAACAAAATAATACCACGTACAGCACATTTAACCCTTTCACTGCAGCATACCAAACGGTTAACCCTTTCACTGCGACAATACACAGAACGGTTAACCCTTTCACTGCCACAGAACAGCGGGTTAACCCTTTCACTGCCACACTACAGAAGGTTACCCGTTACTATCACACTACCGACGTTAACCATGCATGTGTGATAGTAAAGCGTTAACATATTCTGTAGTGCGCCG
>NC_140168.1:22485339-22505264 GCF_963971535.1 Notolepis coatsorum | reverse complement strand
TCCTGATGGATGACCCTCACAACGAATATTAATATACTGTAGCATTAACAATATCCATCTCATTTACACTTCCTCTCCCCCCATCCCTCCCTCCCTCTACCCTCTAAACCCCTTCAGCATAGCTCCCTCTTCTCTCTCTCTCTCAGCTCCGTTGCTCTCTCTCTCTCTCTCTCTCTCTCTCTCTCTCTCTCTCCCTCTCTCTCTCTCTCTCTCTCTCTCTCTCTCTCTCTCCTCTCTCTCTCTCTCTCCTCTCTCCTCCTCTCCTCCTCCTACTCTCCCTCCCTCCCCTCCCTCTCCCTCCTTCTCTCTCCTCTTTTCTCTCCTCTCACTGACTTGCGGCAGCACAAAGTTTCTGCCCTCTCACGTAAACAACAAACTTCCCATTGTTTGGGTCGGAGGCCCCGCAGAGCTCATGCTGCGTCGCTGCGTATTTAGCGAGCTAATGGTATCCCCCCGAGCGAGGCGAGCGAGGGCCCGGTAACCTGTTCTTCTCTTCTATTTCAAACAGCCGCCGTGTTTTCTTCAACACCGACGCAAATCTGTTTACACTGCACAGGCTTTACGACGAGATATATCTCCCAGAGCTCCGAAAGCCCCTGGTTCCATCAAACCGCCCCATCTGTATGTTAAGAGACAGAGACCTATGTACATAATTCATTCGGAGCATCATGACACGTAATGCATAATGGATGGAGGGATGAACAGCACGGTGGTGGTATATAGACCAGTGGCGTGTGAATGGAATGCCTTTGAGTCGACATGAGAGGGGGGAGATGGAGATGGAGGGATGGATGGAGGGATGGAGAGATGGAGGGAGGGAGGGATGAATATGGAAAAGATGAAAGGTTGATGAATGGTGGTAGAAGGGGACATTGGGTCTGGCTCTCTGGTGCTGCTCTCGTTCATTCTCATCCCCCTGCACATCTGTCTGTCTGTCTGTCTGTCTGTCTGTCTGTCTGTCTGTCTGTCTGTCTGTCTGTCTGTCTGTCTGTCTGTCTGTCTGTCTGTCTGTCTGTCTGTCTGTCTGTCTGTCTGTCTGTCTGTCTGTCTGTCTGTCTGTCTGTCTGTCTGTCTGTCTGTCTGTCTGTCTGTCTGTCTGTCTGTCTGTCTGTCTGTCTGTCTGTCTGTCTGTCTGTCTGTCTGTCTGTCTGTCTGTCTGTCTGTCTGTCTGTCTGTCTGTCTGTCTGTCTGTCTGTCTGTCTGTCTGTCTGTCTGTCTGTCTGTCTGTCTGTCTCTGTAACTGTCTGTGTGTGTCTCTCTCTCTCTCTCTCTCTCTCTCTCTCTCTCTCTCTCTCTCTCTCTCTCTCTCTCTCTCTCTCTCTCTCTCTCTCTCTCTCTCTCTCTCTCTCTCTCTCTCTCTCTCTCAGACCTGCGCTGGCTGCTGCGCTGTACCTGAGAGATGGATGAAACCATGCAGCACTGCAATACAGTGGAGTGTTACACCATGTGCTGTATCTCTGTATCTCTACTGTGAATCATACGGCTTGTGATTCAGACTGATCTCTGATCCTGTAAGGATCCACTACAGTTTGTTAATCTGAAGGATGGGTGGATGGATGGATGCATGGATGGATGGATGGATGGATGGATGAATGGATGGATGGATGGATGGATGGATGGATGGATGGATGGATGGATGGATGGATGGATGGATGGATGGATGGATGGATGGATGAATGAATGAATGGATTGATGGATGGATAGGTGGCTGGATGGATGGATAGGTGGATGGATGGATGGATGGATGGATGGATGGATGGATGGATGGATGGATGGATGGATGGATGGATGGATGGATGGATGGATGGATGGATGGATGGATGGATGGATGGATGGATGGATGAATGAATGAATGGATTGATGGATGGATAGGTGGCTGGATGGATGGATAGGTGGATGGATGGATGGATGGATGGATGGATGGATGGATGGATGGATGGATGGATGGATGGATGGATGGATGGATGGATGGATGGATGGATGGATGGATGGATGGATGGATGGATGGATGGATGGATGGATGGATGGATGGATGGATGGATGGATGGATGGATGGATAGGTGGCTGGATGGATGGATAGGTGGATGGATGGATGGATGGATGGATGTAGGTGGAAAGTTGTTTTCACACATTTTCACTTTTTCCCTCCTGGCAGTTATTCAGTCAGTACAATGAGAAATGTATATAACAGTATTCTGGCCGTAGGTTTCATTCTCCATCCTGTAATGGAGCTACCGACAATATGCATGCGATTATGTAATTATGTACTAATTAATATCTAAAAGAAAAAAGAAAAGAAGATGTGCATCTGGGTAGTGTAGAGATCTAAGCACCCGCCTATACTGTACCACCTGGGTTAAATTCCTGCCAACGGTACCTCCTGCTTGGTCAGTTGTCTCTACGAACACAGTTGGCAGTGTTTGCAGGTGGGAAGCCGGTGGGGTATAATGAGGGTTGGTCACGACACCTGTTCAGCAAGGAAGGGATCTGGGGGAGATAGTGTAAGAGTCACAAATGTGATGGTGGAAGTGTGGGTGAATGTGATGTGATGTGAGTTACTCAGATTAGACCTATCTCAAACCCTGCCCCTTTTCTTGATCCTCCAATCACAGCTGTCGCTTACCTCGGACTTCCTCGTACAAACTTTGTTTGTACGAGGAAGTCAGAGGTAAGCGACAGCTGTGATTGGAGGATCAAGAAAAGAGGGCAGGGTTTTGAGACAGGTCCGGAGAGACCCGGTGAATCCCTGGCCGGGGGGGGGGGGGGGGGTCTCGTAACGGGCTCCTAGAGACAGGGGAAACGCTGTTGGTCTTTATAGGCCATAGACATGGGTGTGTCGAGGTGAGGGAGACAATTGGATTGCATGAGGGGGGAGGGGGTGAGTTAGGAGGAGGAGGGGGGGTGAGGGAGACATGGTTTGGGGGGCTGGTGGGGGGTTGAAGGTGAGAGACAAAAGGTGAATAGTAATGGTCGGGGGGGGGCGGAGTTGAAACATGGCTGGGGGATTGTTTGAGGGGGGGGGCTACTATTTAGAACACACGTCTCCCCCTACAAGGTAAGATCACTTCCTCCATCTCTAACGGTCACAAAATTTTATATTTCGTGATGATCTTCTATCTTCGTTTTGGGAAATATTAGTGATCATTTATGGAAAGTTGTGCTTCGATCAGCGATTTATCTCGGCTGCTCCCCTACATTTTCAAAAGCCTAGAGAGAAAGGTTGTCTTAACTTCATCATTTTACCTTGTGAATGTGAAATTGATATAAATCATTAAATGTTTTCATCGTGTGCTATGGCCTTCGAGACCCATTTCTGAAGCGCTGTGGCTATCCTATCAGCGCTGCAAATCGGGACCATCTCTTACAATAGCGTGCACCTCAGTGCGCGTTACGCTCTCCCAGTGAAACTCCCAGACTGACAGAGGGGTAGCGCAACAATCAGGACGGGAATTGGTATGACGACTCAATTGGGGCAATGGGAGCAAATGATGAAGAAAAGATTGGTCCCTGGTATGAAATGTTATTGAACGGGAATTCATTTGTAAGCTATCTATATCTGGGTCCATGGCATGAAAAGGTTTAATAATCCCTGGAAGACAGAGAAGCCAATAGGACTACTGTTTTCATTAGCCTTGATTGCCTACTACTCGGTCATATTGAAAGCATCATAAAAAACAATTCATTCAAGCCCTTGATTGAAGTGTATGCCGGCATGTGACTGAAATGGAATGCTCAATTATTGCTAGTAACCAAGCGGTTGTGTCGGACGTGTCCAGGTTTTCAAAATGAACACAATCGCACCACACAGGAATTCAGCGTTCACCCAGGCCAGGCCACTGCACACGTGGGAGTAAAGAACCCATTGGGCTAACGTGGGATCAGCTTCCACACTTTGTTTAAATCCCATCTGTCATGCTTTCCTTCGGATTTACCTCTTTGAGGTTTGGAACCACAGCGGTTCTGCTGGTCCCAGGTTAAAGGATAATCCTGGTCCCCATCCTGGTTCCACTGGGCCTTTGCATTGTTATGACGTAAACAAACTTGACAGCTTTTGTTGTTGTCGTGACCTCACTGGAGATATCCACCTTGGGACCAAGTATTGGCAGAAGGATGTAGACATGACAGGGAGAGACTATTGAGCTTAGAGGTGTATTTCACAATTTTCTTATATACTATGATTCTACTGTCACCATGTATGCATATGCTCACTACATGTATTTATTGCTCCATCTCCACCCACTACAAACATGGGAACTCTCTAACCCCCTCCTATTGCTAGGTTTTATTGAGTTTTTCCATACCTTCGCGTGGGGTATGTCTGGGAGTGTTGCATTTATTTAATTTGCATTTATTTAAAAAAATTTGGACCTTATGTTGTTCTTGTTTTGTTCTTGACTTATTGTGATGTTTCTTCTTGACTTGTTTAAAGAAGAAGTGTACGGCCCATGGGGACATTAACGTGTGTTGTTGGGCCTTACAAATACATGTAAATTTTATTTGATTTAGAGAGTTTTACGGACTAGACACAGACATCATGCGATTCGGGTAATTCATTGTTCATGGGTGCTGGGAGCGGAGTTCTCTTCAGAAGAGGTTTTTATTTATTTTTCTGAACCCCTTTTTTATTTAAACATCAAGGAACAGGAAGAGATGATAACGCACAGGAGCTGAACTCAGAGGGGAGGTACAGCTGCTGTGTCCAAGAGGGCAGGTCCCATGGCAACCCAGTGTGTTACTTTCTGCAAACTTTACTCAACCTTAATTGTAACCTCAAATATGCGATTCCCTAAAAAAAGCCTTGTCAGTCTGACACCCAAAGATTTCTTTGGATCAAGGCTCATAAGAATATAATATATTACTAGGTCTCTTGGTCTGTGGGGGACTTGTTTCCCTCTTTTGGGTTCTGACCCAGTTTGAGTAACACTGATCTTAATTGTTTGAAAACTTTATTAACAGATTGCAGAATGGGTACAATACAGTACGGCTCAATACTAACAACTGCTAAGAGGATGAAGACCAGAAAAATACTTTAGTCTTGTTTACATAAGGGTCCTCCATTTTCAATTCATCAAGACATTTATGACATACAAGACATACAAATATACGGTACTGTGTAAGAACAAGAGATCATAAAAAAATATACATCCAAAGGGGGAGAAAGTACTGTACATTGGAGGGGGTTGGGTGGGTGGGTGGGGGGGATTTTGACATTTACCGGGGCCAGTTTCTAATAGCCACCCGTAGGTGCTCTTTGAGAGTGGTCAAGATCTTACTGCCAACAAAGAATATTGTTTTGCTCCATTGACGTATTGTGAATTGGCATGGATTTGGCAGTCTGAAATGTTATAGGCAGTGGGGGAAAATGCCATAGGCAGTCCGTTTTGGGGTGTTTTGAAATCTTTACAAGCAATCAATCAGATTCAAATAAACAATTAGCTGTGCTGTTTGGAGCCAGGAACACTGCCTAATGTACTGCTCAGTTCGTAAAGGTTTTTATTTATTTGTTTACTCTTGGGTGTGGGGTAGCCAGGCAGGGAAGGGAATCAAATAATAATAATAATAATAATGATTCATAATTCATTTAAAATGTGGTGTACACCCACCAAAAACGGCCTGTTCAATACAAGGCAATAAAGAGGTTCTGAAAAATGAGTTTCTTGGAATATGATGGTATATCCTCATGGATTCATGCAAAGGTATGTATTTTTGACTATACCGTCGTCCACGATATATATTGTAAAGAAAATATGTATTCATACTGTTTATTATACAAATATTAGTCAAAGTTAATAAAAAATATTCCTTGCAGCAGTAGGCATATTACACATTTGTAGACCATTGAAATCAAGAGGGTCACAGCTAGCTACAAGCGGTATGCTAGTAGTGCCCCTTGGTTTCAATGATGAATGCTAATAAAGCTAACATGCCATTTCTGAAGGACATGTGTGTGTAAACCTAAGAAGATCTTGTGTATGGCTACATTTCTATTTCACTGCAACATAATCCATGGGAAGAGAAACAACACTTCTCTCTCTCCAACTGTTCCTATTGTTGGGTGGTGAATTCACCAGTTGTCTTCAAGATTATGTGAATCACGTAATCACAGTTGTTCAATCACCGGAAACGTAATCCAAGAATAGAATAATCGGTGTCTCCATTGCATCTGACAGGAAGGCAACGCAAAATATACCAATGGATTTGGGGGGTTTCTTTTTGTTAAAGGTAATCTTTAAACTGTAGATTGGTGTTTCTTTCAGGACAAAGAGATTGTAGATGACTGTTTCTTTCAGAAGGCTCCGTGGTCATTCTGGGGGACTAAGACCCTCCTATCATCACACTACAGGCCCTAAAAGTGGTGCAGGTGAATGTCCGTTATCGTCAAAGCGACCGTTTCGTTCTGCAGCATTGTGTCCCAATGCATCTCTGCCTCTACATACATCATTGTCAACAGAGTGGAGTAAAAAATGGATGACCGACAAGCTTTTAAAACCTAAAGTAATTTGTATTGCCGTGCAGGGAGACCGCGGTGCGCTTGATTTCCATCACAGGCCAGTTGAATTGCGCCTAGGAGAGGCAGCGGGCCAAAATTAATTGATAAGCAAATTGACTCTGCATTCGGAACCTTTTCAAGGCTGGTTACTATGAACACACAAATCCATTGTTTATAAAGTCTCATATTATGAAATTTAATGATTTGGTTTACTATAAAACTATGCAAATAATGTACAGAGCTAAAGCAAAGTTACTCCCAGATGGGGTGCAAAGGTTTTTTTTCAATACATGAAAGAAAATATGATTTGAGAGATATTTGTAAATTTACTGTTCAAAAAGCTAAGAAAGGGATTAAAAGGAGGTGTATTTCTATTATTGGGGTTAACTTGTGGAACAATGCTGATATACAGTTAAGAATGAGTAATTCGAATTTGGTTTTTAAGATAAAGGTTTGTAAAGCTATTTTTGAAAACTACAAGGGTGAATAACACTGTTTTGCTTGCTTTTTTTCCTTTAGAATACTGTTTTGGAGTCTAAATTTTTTAATTTTTTTGTTAAGAATACAGGACAGGCACATATAAGCACTATGCTTCAGTCTGTACCTTTTCAGTCACTGTACAAATCAAACATTGATAAATTATGGTGTATATTGTATTGTGTGAGATGATGACTGAAAAAATAAACTACTACTACTACTACTCTGCAGGCCGGATGAAAATGCCAGACGGGCTGTATGTGGCCCGTGGGCCTCGAGTTTGACACTGGTGGTCTAAATCATGGGCCTGACTGAAATCAGGGTTTGAGTTAGAGTGAGGGACACTGGGCTTTCAGAACACATCCTCCCAGACACTATCTGCGGCACGTGGGCACAGACAGACAGCTGGGAGACCCACATGTGTGCACGCACACATGCACACGCACACCCATACGCCCCCCGCAGCCACGCATGCACACAAAGCCGAGGTAGCCTGTAATGGCAGAGGAGTTGGTTGTTATGGCCTCTAGTTAAACTCCTCTCCTCCCTCACTCCCCTGTTCCCCTAAACTCCTCTCCTCTCTTCTTCCTGTCCTCTTCTCCTCCTCATCTCCTCCTCTCTTCTTCCTGTCCTCTTCTCCTCCTCTCTTCTCCTCCTCATCTCTCCTCTTCTCCTCTTCTCCTCATCTCCTCCTCTCTTCTTCTCTTCTTCTCCTCTCCTACAGGTCGGTTGGGTGACGCCTGCACAGTAGAGACAGGAAGTATCGGGGGCAGCGTGAGCCTCCCACGCGTTACTCCTCGCCACTGAGAGTCCGCGCTGTCTGGTGAAAAGATGCGACAGGCTGCCTCCTCGTGTACCGGAGGGGACACGTGATGCAAGGCTTCTATCGTCACTGCAGCTGACCAGTGGGAGGCATAGTCTAGCAACGTTCAAGACAGGGGAGGGGACAATTGAAGGGGAGAATTGGCGATACGAAATTGGGATGGGAGAAAAATAGAAAATAAGGAGAAAAAGTTGATAAAAAATTAATAAATAATAACATTCAGTGGGTCCACAAAATAAGTCCCCCATTCATTGTCTATGGAGCAGCTCCAGACTTTTCACACGTTTGATTCTTACTTCTCTGGGTTCTGGCTTTGGGAGAGGGTGGCACATGTTCACAAATATTGATTGAACTTTCCTAGGCCATGGAAATAACACATTTGAATTATTCATTTAGGTGGTGTGCCCCTTTAACTCATTGACAACCAGCCGTTTTATCCATCCTTGTACTCAATGGGCCACAGCTTTAAAAGATAGGGATTTTCACTGTGCGTGGCGATGTTTGCAGGGCTATATCTATATTCTATATTATAGCTATGGAGACAATACTATGGCTCATTTGACAGTAGCTATCCCTCGTCCAACATGTAAAAAAGAATAAATGTTTTCATGTATACGTTCGCGTGTTATACTGTATTGTATAGTTTCAGAGTGATCCTGGCTAATAACTGCATTATGGAGCGATATGTGAATTTAGCTAAAAGCGTTCGCGTTGCTCGCCTGGACACGCTACTATTTCCAAATCAAAGGTATTTAATAGGTATTATGTTTCATCATGAATGCATGAAAGGGGGGGTCGTTTTTTGATGCTTTGATCGCCAGCAACGGCATTCGTCTTGAATACTACATACGTTGATCGGCTGGATCGATATGAAATCATTGTACGATCAAGGTGGAATTGACGTCAGATAGTCCTTACCTTTGATCTGGGTTATTCCAAAAAGAATATTCCAATTGTCTGATCGCGATTTCCAGTATTGATGTCGATCGGGTCCCTGAGATGAAGTGGCACAAGATATGCCTCAAGTGTGCTTAACGCGTTTCGAAGTGCTCGGATAAAGCGATTTACTTGGCTTGGTCTGAATTCTCCGCCCGGACGACATTAGATGTGACACACAGTGTGAAATAAGGTTTCAAAGGGTGGGCGATACTGCCACCTAGCAGGATTCGGCCGGTATTGCACTCTCGGGGTCTCAGAATGACTTCCTATGGCAGGGCTATTCAACTAAATTGTTCAGGGGGCCACATTGTCAGAAACCCAAGGGGCCAGGGGCCGGACTGCCACGGCGCCTCCCCGTGCTATGAATATATGTACACTTGACACAACACGCAACCACATTTTCACAACTTTTATTTAAAGGGGAACTATTTTACTATTTCTTTCACTATTTGGGCACTTTTACACAATTCCTGTGGGTTTATGGAACACCTCTGTAATTTTTATTTTTTTTAATTCATTGTTTTGTATTTCTAATCAAGTACTCAAAAACAGCATTTTTCACAGCCGTTTGAGCCTGGGCTCCAACCACAGTGGGAACTGTGCGGAAACTCAGCTGATTATCATGCAGCGGTGTCTCTCTGACATCACAAATCAGCACATTTTCAGATGACTCAGTTCAGTGAGGGTGAATATTGTGAGAGGAGAATTGGAAGAATGCGCCAATATGAGAATTAGAGACATAGATCATATTAATATAAGTCCACATAGCTAGGAAACAATGCTAAACACTGAAAAAGGCCATTTATAAGATAGTTCCCCTTTAACTACATTGCAAAAGTAGTATACTTTTTAAAAAAAGTGCTTCATTTATGTGCCACATCTCCAACATCTCCTGCAAAAAGTGCTTCATTTATGACTGTGCAACAACTGCAACATCTCCTCTTCAACATTTCAATATAAAAATAAAATAAAAAACAAACAAGTGCATGATGTGCATCTGAACATTCTAACATCAACACTTGAACAAAAAAACACATTTATAGTGCAGATGAGCTTATGAAAAAGTGCTTCATGTCTGTGCAACAACAGCAAATCACAGCATCTTATTAGCACTTATTGTCGACTCTTAACTCTCAAACATCAGGGGGGTGGGGGGCAGACAGGCCTAGCCTACATACACACATCTAATGAGAGCGATTGCACTTCTTTGACTGGGCAATGGCAGAGAAAGACGGTTCATAGGAAGTGAGGGCTACCCGCAAACAGTGATGCAAATGCTCATTTGTCAAGGAGGCATGGTTGCTTGTTTTAATGGCATTCATGTGAGAGAAACTGGATTCACAGTGTATGTTGAGCCAAACATTGTTAGCACAGATATTGCCAGCATTTTTATTTTGGGGAATGTCTTGACATGAATACACTTTATCCAAAATGTTGTGGTGGATTCATTCTCAAGTGCCTGCTTCAGAGCAGATGATGCTTGCATGTCAATTATTTCAAGTTGCAGGAGACCTTCATCAATGTGAAGTGATGCAAGGAACTCTTGTCCTTTTGTGGAAATAGCAGCTACATTGGCAAATGGGTTGCTCACAAAATGCATCAATTCTCTGGACATGTCAAATTCATCAAATCGACTTGCAAAGTTTTCCCTCAATTTATCAATGAAATCTGTCATTAATTGAGTGACTTTTGGCTCAATTGTGCGTGTTAACGTTGACATGAAAAGAAAAAAGTAAAAAAAAAAAAGAAAAAAAATTAAAAAAAAAAAATTGTATTTTTTTTTTATTATTATTTTTTTATTATCATGTAATCTTTGGCGGGCCGGTCAGAATCATCCCGCGGGCCGCCAGTTGAATAGCCCTGTCCTATTGTATCACCGAGGTCCGTGAGCCTGTAATGAATAAAAAAATCGAATAAAAAAAAAAACAGCCAAAACCCGACTATACTTGGGTATGACGCTCAACTGCTGCCGAGATAACCCGACTTTACTCGGGTATGGCGCTGAATGAGTTAAGGCTCTAGACCTGGCAAGGTGTCAACCTGCACATTGGGAGCCGTTAGAGAACCTGCCCAATCTTCCACCGCAGATACACACGTATTCAAAACTGTATCTCATGTAGTAAAAAAAACTAACCAAAGTCAATTATTCGTATTGTCTATGCGTGTCGTGCACCCGCCAAGTGAAGCGTTTTAATTTGGCACCGTTAGAGGAACACTTCCGCTTACTGCTGGGGAGAGCGTATCCCTTAGCTGGCGTTGTTGTACACATGAGTTGCCTTGGATAATACAGTAGAGTAGTGTCAGCTAAATGGCTGCATGTCAAATGTAAATGTCGAGCAACACGTTGAATCACTATCACACGAGAGATGAAACTCAATTATGCAAAGGGTTAAAGGGAGCGCCTGGGTAGTGTAGAGGTCTATAAGCAGCACTCTCTTACCACCGCAAACCCCAGTGTCAGCGGTACCTCCTGCTTGGTCAGTCGTCCCTACGAATACAACGTCACTGGCGGAAGAAAACCTCGTAACTCCATTTACATTATTATTATTTTTTTTATAAATCAACTCAGTAGATCATCCTCCATATGTGTGTATAGTTTTACAAAGTCTAAACAATTGTAAAGCATTAAAGTTTAACCGATCTGTCTAAACCTCGTAACTCTATTCGCCCACAAATCTGTGTTCGTTTTTTTTCATCTCCTGAAAAGTTGGGTTTTTGGAGTTACGAGGTTTTCTTCCGCCAGCGGCGACAATTGGCAGTGTTAGCGGGTGGGAAGGGAAGCCGGTGGGGTACCGTACGAGTCCTGGTCGTTGCAACAGCTACTCCTACTGGTTGGTCGGGTCGCCTGTTCAGCAGGGAGGGGATCTGGGGGCGAGATGGTGTGTGAACATCCATGCTCCATGTGTTACGTTCTCCCAGTGAGTCAGGTGAAGAGAAGCAGCTGGCGACTCCACATGCATCAGAGGAGGTGTGTGGAGGTCTACACGAATTGGCATAATGGCTAAATTGGGGACATGGGTGTAAACTAAGTAGGCCAAAAAAGTAATAAATAAATAAAAAGGGTAAGTCAGCATGTGACACTGTATACTGTATGTGCAAGCAACATATACTGTAGGCACACACACACACGCACACACACACGCACACACACGCACGCACACACGTGCACACACACACACACACACACACAGCTACTTATATATAGCTACACGTAAAGTAAATACATTGCAGTGTCTATGCACAAACACAAAATGTACAGCTTACACAGACGTACACACACACACACACACACACTCACTCACTCACTCACGCACTCACTCACTCACTCACTCACTCACTCACTCACTCACTCACTCACTCACTCACTCACTCACTCACACACACACACACTCACTCACTCACTCACTCACTCACTCACTCACTCACTCACTCACTCACTCACTCACTCACTCACTCACTCACTCACTCACTCACTCACTCGCGCCCTTGAATACTTTGATATATGCACCACAAACACACAGAAATGTTTCTTTTGATTCATGGGAAACGTTATAAGTGGGGGAAAACAGATTTGTCCCGAGACAAGGATGACAAAAAGGCTCCGGCTTATAGAGGATGTGATATTGAGCGCTGGATAAGGACAGAGAGGGTAATAGAGATATATTTTTCAAATCGATTAATGCCTGAGTAAATGTGCAATTAATCTGCTTTATGGTAGCAGAGGGAGCTCCGCGCTATGAAATATGTATGAACGGTTCTTCAGATGGCTCTGTGTTCAAATATTCTTTTCATCCCACGCCCCCTAGTAGCTGTGTCAGTTTAGTGTGTGTGTGTGTGTGTGTGTGTGTGTGTGTGTGCGTGCGTGCGTGTGTGTGTGTGTGTGTGTGTGTGTGTGTGTGTGTGTGTGTGTGTGTGTGTGTGTGTGTGTGTGTGTGTGTGTGTGTGTGTGTGTGTGTGTGTGTGTGTGTGTGTGTGTGTGTGTGTGTGTGTGTGTATGTGTGTGTGCTGCACGAATCCGCTTCAAGGCCCTCGACCTAGCATACCGTGCGGCAAAGGGAACCGCTCCCGCCTACCTCCGGTCAATGGTCTCTAACTACACACCCTCAAGACCCCTACGCTCTGCATCTTCTGGCCGCCTCAGACCCACTCCTCCTATCCAAGCTCCGGTAGGGTCATCAAAGAGAAGTCGCCTATTCTCAGTCCTTGCCCCACAATGGTGGAATGAACTACCCACCCCAGTTAGGACAGCCGAAACACGTCCAATCTTTCGCCGTCGACTAAAGACGCACTTCTTCAACCATTATCGGAATTTAAAAAAATTAAATTAAATCTAACCCTAACTAACCGTACTGTCATGCACTTGTCCTAATAAACTAACCTACACTGTAGCACTCAACACTTTGATGAACATTGTTGCTCATGCTGATAGAGTTGTACCCTTCCTGATGACTTGTCGTACAGAACTTGTAAGTCGCTTTGGATAAAAGCGTCAGCTAAATGACTAAATGTAAATGTAAATGTGTGTGTGTGTGTGTGTGTGTGTGTGTGTGTGTGTGTGTGTGTGTGTGTGTGTGTGTGTGCGCGCGCGCGCGCGCGTGCGTGCGTGCGTGCGTGCGTGTGTGTGTGTGTGTGTGTGTGTGTGTGTGTGTGTGTGAGTATGAGTGTGTGCGAGAGGCTCTGTCGTTGGAATATGGGGTATGGGATTGATGGCCAGATGCACACTTATACATAAACATGTAAACATAAACACAAACATAATGGACATCATGGACACAACAGCCTCCCGCCCAAACATACAAACCGGCAGACAGACCGACACACACAGATGTCCAGACTCTGATTCCGAATGCCAGCGATGTAATTGGGCCGAATGAAGGATGCATCTGGCATGGTGCGTCTACATCAAAAAACGCATCGAGATGTTTTATTTGGGCATTCAATCATAGTCTCAGAAACATCTCCCATATGGTTTGTAGGCGAGGGCCAGCGGCTCCTGACAATATTTGGAATACTTCAAATAGGAAGATAAAGAGGCACTTCAATGTGGCATCAAAACATAACTTGAGGAAATGGTCTTCATGGTTTATGCCTATATCCATATTTGAGACGTGTAGCTAATGAGAGATGAGGATGTATTCGCTAACTAACGCCCCGACGGGCACGTCTCGAGGGGCTTCGAGAAAGCGAGAGCTTGCATTATAGGCCATTTACTCAGTCGCTTCTAGTTATTGGAGCAAGACTTCAAGGAAATAAATCAACATTTGCACGCGACATTGGTTTCCACGAGGCGTTCTATACTCTGGGTCAATCCGGAACTCCTTCAATACAGATGGATAACGTCGTGTGTGAATGGGAAGTTTTATGTCGCCATTAAGAGACTCTATTGAGCACCTATTGCTTGTGTCCAGGTTAACGACTGTAGAACAGGATGGTTTCACCTATTGCTTGTGTCCAGGTTACTGGACTGGGACCAACAAGGAGACCAATGATCTAGCTATTGGTATTATTATTATATGTGGATAGCATTTTAATAGCTGAACATGAACAATATCTGCAGAATATGATGACTATTGTGCTGAAAATGGAGAATGTGGTAAATCAATAAAAAGAAGTCCATTTAATTTGAATTGTGGGCCAACCTTATATAGCCTACAGTATTGTTATATAGCCTACAGTGTTGTTATATAACCTACCACTATAACCTACCATATTGTTATATAATGTAACCTACAGTATTATTATATATCAAATAGTGTTGTTATATAGCCTACATTATTGTTAAATACTGTAACCTACAGTATTATTATATAGCAAAGATGTGTTGTTATATAGCCTACATTATTGTTATATACTGTAACCAACAGTATTATTATATAGCAAAGATGTGTTGTTATATAGCCTACATTATTGTTATATACTGTAACCTATTGAAATTCTTTATTGGGAAAACCACATTGAGATACAGTATCTCGTTTTCGAGAGGGTCCCACATTTTGTGCAATGTAATTCAGAATCAGAACACATGACACACAACAACAACAACAACAACAACAACAACAACAAAATAAAGGATATGTCTCATAATCATAATAGGCCCACTCCACGGCAGCCACATGATGGTGCCACCACAGGGCAAACAAATAATTATGCTTACCCCGCGATGACACCGCCAGGCAGCCGGCGCGAGAAAGGCCCAACAAAACATTCAAAGGGTTAGTAGAATACAGGATGTAGTAGATATTGAGCTCCAGGACTGGCAGGAGAAGAGGAGCAATCAACCCGCCCAACGAGCGCCCCCAAATCAACCAATCGGCCAGCGCAGGAGCCCCACCAAGGAAGCATGTACACTTGACCATAAAATTTGAACATAGAGCATTTTTAAAGAGGTAAAATGAAGATATGGATCGAATGATCACCGGAAGGTTGTTCCAGTCCGAAGGGGCTTTGAACATGAAGGATTTCTTGGCCATTGCTTTTGAAAATGGAGAAACGGTGAACAAAATACTGTACAGAGTGTCTTAGACGATAAGTGCAAGAAAAAGGGACCTACAAAATAAATAAAACCTACAGTATTATTATATAGCAAACATTGTTGGTATATAACCTACATTATTGTTATATACTGTATATATACACACACACACACACACACGCACACACACACAACCCCAACACACACACACACACACACACACACACACACACACACACACACACACACACACACACACACACACACACACACACACACACACACACACACACACACACACACACACATGCACACACACACAACCCCAAACACACACACACACACACACACACACACACACACACACACACACACACACACACACACACACACACACACACACACACACACACACACACACAACCCCAAACACAGCCACTCGAAATTACATCATTATGTATACACACTACACACACAACAGGCCAACAGCATAGCCGTGTCTCTGGCTGGGTGATCAATCGATCAGGATCTCATCTACAGCCAATAATGAGAGAAGATCCAGAGACTTGTGTGTGGGCCTGGTAATCATTGTGTTTAGTTACACCACCACACACACATCTCCCAGGAGGCACTGCTGCTATGGATTAGTGTGTGTGTGTGTATGTACCATGTGTGTGTGTGTGTGTGTGTGTGTGTGTGTGTGTGTGTGTGTGTGCGTGCGTGCGTGTGTGCGTGCGTGCGTGCGTGCGTGCGTGCGTGTGTGTGTGCGTGTGTGTGTGTGTGTGTGTGAGAGAGAGAGAGAGAGAGAGTGTGTGTTTGTGGGGAAGGGGAGGGGATATGTAGTGTGTGATGGAGGGAGAGAGAGATAGAGACAGAGAGAAAGAGAGAGAGGAGGAGGAGAGGCATTGAGTTTTAAAAGCGCGTCATGGCACCATGCACATCATGATGAACAGAGAAGATACCCCTGACAGGTTCAATTGAGTGGGTGAGTGACTGAT
Source organism: Notolepis coatsorum (assembly GCF_963971535.1). Lineage (NCBI taxonomy): Eukaryota > Metazoa > Chordata > Actinopteri > Aulopiformes > Paralepididae > Notolepis > Notolepis coatsorum. The sequence goes on along the minus strand of NC_140168.1, from coordinate 22,489,065 downwards.
TGAGCGAGCAGGTTCGTGAGTGAGTGATCGATTGATTGATTGATTGATTGATTGATTGATTGATTGATTGAGTGTGGGTTTGAGTGAGTAAATAAGGGAGTGAGAGAGAGAGAGAGAGGGAGAGAGAGGGAGAGAGAGAGAGAGAGGTATGACAGGTATCTTAGCCAAGTTAGTAAGTTAGTAGTTAGTTAGTTTGTCTAAAGCTAACTGTGTAATGAAAGCTGTCAATACTGTATGTACATGTAAAAAATGTATTCCATACCATAGGAACACATTTTCCTCATTCTTATTTGTATTCTTATTTTTTTTACATTATAATATTCTTATTCTTATTTTAGTCTTATTGACTATACCTAAATGTTTAATGTGTACTGTGAGCAATATGTAGTGTCGAATTTCCCTAGGGACAAATAAAGGATTTCTATTCTACTCCATTCTATTCTATTCTATTCTATAGCGTAAACATTGACGGTGCAAACTACACCTTATAAATAGTTAATAGATCATTCAAAAACTATTCGTTAATGAGTTTTTAATGACTGACATGACCACCGTCTTCACAAGATATATAATATTATAATATTTAGAACTGTGTGTCTGAAGAACAAAAGCATTGCGATGCACGTTTTTATTCAGTATCTCCGTTTACCAGTAAGTGCATTACCAGGACAACCCGTGACAACTTAGCTATAAATCATATTCCTGGAATTGCCGTAAGTAAAGGCTGCTCTTAGTGTAGTGACGGAGATGAGAGGCGGGGAGCATAATTAATTGCACATGCATAACTCATGATAACGTTTAAGACAAGCTTAAGACAAGCTTTCTCTATAGGCTTTTGAAAATGTAGGGGAACCTTGCTCTCATGGAACAGCCGATATACTGGAGAAAACTCTAGATCAGCGCCGGTTCTCAAACAACGGGTCGTAACTAGGGATGTCCGATATTATCGGCTGATATTGGCATTGAAATGTAATATCGGAAATGATCGGTATCGGTTTTCAAAAAAACTAAAAATATTTATAATATTTTTTTTTACATTTATTTAACCTTTATTTACCCAGGCAAGCAAGTAAGAACAAATTCCTATTTTATTTATTGTCAAAAGTATGCATAATGTTGTGTTAATTCCACGACAAAAGATATGTAATGTTAATTACCTGAAATTATTCAGTTTTTTTGGGGGGGGAAACCCTGCATATATTGGTATCGGTTGATATCAGTATCGGAAATTAAGAGTTGGACAATATCGGTATATCGGATATCGGTAAAAAAGCCAATATCGAACATCCCTAGTCGCAACCCAAAGTGGGGTCGCGGGTAGGTGATAGTGGGGACCAAAATGGGCAAAAAAAAGAAAAGGGAAAGTAGAGAGCACGGATTTTCCTTGCAGACAAAAACAACCCATTGGCAGATAAATGTGCAAATGTGCTGCACAGCTGGCATATCGAGCCGACATCTTTGACCGCCTCAATGCGTTGAATCTGCGGGACTACAAGGTCGGGACACAGACCTGTTTGGATTCGCAGCTAAAAGTGGCACTCCAGGATAATCAGCAGAGATTTTGGGATATTTACTCTGCTTGGTGGCTTTTTGGAGGAACAGAATGTTGCAAAAAATTATGATTGAAGCCCATCATCTGTAGCCACTAGAAGGGCTCATTGAACAATTTCAGAACAATTTTCCCGAAAGAGAGAGCACGGACAATTTGGACAACTGGATCCAAGATCCGTTCACTACGCATGACGCACTGTTTGAGCAGGAGGCGGTCATTGGTCTTTCGTGTGACGAGCTACTGAAAGTCAAGTTCACTGGGCAGGCCCTCGCAAAGTTCAGTCCGGAACGAGTGCCCAGTGTTGTGTAATGCTGTGCTGAGAAAGCCTGTCCCCTTCGCATCAACATACATATAAATAAATTCATATAATTTATGTATATGAATAAATATTCATTTAAAACATGATCACAAACCTCCCTACATCAGTGTGTAACTTTTTAATTTGATCCCTCTTACTTTGTTTTTGTCCTATTTATGCAAAATGTACAGTATTTGATCTCTTTCATATGTATTCTGAACTATTTTAATTTGTAATCTCGACGGCATACCATGTCCTTTTCGAGAATAAATAAAGGTTTCAATCAATCAATCAACGATCATAACAGAAACCTAGCTCCACCCGCAAATCCCAAATGCAGCAGTTAATTTCACTATATGTCTCTTGTATGTATGTGATGATTAAATCTCTTGGATCTTGAATCTTGAATCTTCAGCTGGCAGGCCACACGATCCATCGCTATGACAGAAACTGAGACTCCCTTACAGCAGGAACAGAGGTGGAGGACTGTGCATCTATGTGCACTATGATTTGCACCTAGAAGTCATGTCAGTCATGGAACCTGAGAAGATAAGTATGCGCGTGATCAAATCCTCATGTGTGTTTTGACCTGCTGCCATCAGGAACGCGCTTTAGACAGCATGCCTGTAAAACAAACAGAAGGAAGTTTGGTTTTGTTCCAGAGGCCATTCGACTGGTGAATGGCCACAGTACAAGGAATGGTCAGTTCACTAATATGCACCCTTTGACCCCTTGATTTGAAAAGTTTTGACGAAAGTACACTTTTTTTTGTACTGACCGAATTTATTTATTAGACTTGACAGATCAACAATATAAGGATCCTGTTCTAACAGTGTCGTGTCTCTTGTGCTTTAATAGTGTCATGTATGTCTCTTAAATCAAATCAAATCAAATGTATTTATAAGGCCCGACAACACACGTCAATGTCCCCATGGGCCGTACATGTCCCCTGTTCTGTCTTAGATGTGTATGAGTGCAGCTGTTTGCCGTATTCATGCCTTAAATTGCCCCTTGCAGGACTAATAAAGTTTTTTTTAATTGAATTGAATTAATACAAATGTATTTGTTAAAACATGGTCAATCAAAATACAAGTGAGTTCAGGAGTTTGGTAGAGGACTTGACGTTCTCTGGCCTGGAGAATTGGGTCACGCTCCCTGACCTTCTTGTCAGTTCACCTTATAACCTCATCTGACACAAAGGAAGGGGGCGGCGGGGGAAGGGATTGACCAGGTGATAGGTGAACACCACCCGTGTCAATGCCAATGCCTCACTGGCAGAGGAACTCAATTGTTTCTTTGCTCACTTAGAGGTGAATCGGCCAAACACAATTACACTGCCGGCTCCGTTTTAGAGGCTGGTTTCACAGCACATCAAGGCCAGCCTCCCTCCTTCGACCGTCATCCGTTTGCTTAGAGATCAAACAGGTCCACAGGAGACGCCATCGCCATGGGCCTACACACCGCGCTGAGCCAGATTGAACTTGTAATGTAAGAACGCTCTCCATAGACTACAGCTCAGCATTCAAGACAATCATCACAGATATTTTTATTTATTTAACCTTTATTTTACCAGGTAGTCACTTGAGATCAATTATCTCTTTTTCGAGCAATACCTGGCCAAAATGGCAGCAAAACAAAAGCAATCATACAAATACACAAAACACAGACAAAGACATAAAAAGCAAAGTGGGACATGGGGATACATTTGAGCTGCAGCAAGCGAGATTGGGGAGATTGGAGGGTAGGGTAAAAAGATAGAAAGAGGATACATGATGTAGTACTTGTTAGCAAATTGACTTCCTCGCCGACCGCCCACAGACTGTCAAACTTGCCCCCCACCTCTCCTCCACCCTCACACTCCACGAGGATGTCTGCC
>NC_140168.1:22460339-22477839 GCF_963971535.1 Notolepis coatsorum | reverse complement strand
GTGTGTTTGTGTGTATAAGTGTGTATATGTGTGTGCGTGTGTGTGTTTGGAAATATGAGAGCCAAGATGACTTACATCAAGCTTTAATGTCTGTGGAAATGGGTTGAAGGAGAGAGCTAGAATGAAATGGGAATTTCAGAAGCCCGGACACACACACACACACACACACACACACACACACACACACACACACACACACACACACACACACACACACACACAGACACTATCTTCCCCCTCCATTCTCCATGCTGTATGTTCTATAGTCCTCTGGCATCTATAAGGCAGAGGGCAACCTCCAGAATCTGGAAGCAGTAATCTGGGCTGCCAGCAGCGTGTGTTTAACCCTTTCACTGCGACACTACAGAATGTTAACCCTTTCACATGCGACAATACAGACGGTTAACCCTTTCACTACCACACTACCAAAGGGTTAACCCTTTCACTACCAGACTACCAAAGGGTTAACCCTTTCACTGCGACACTACAGAATGTTAACCCTTTCACATGCGACAATACAGACGGTTAACCCTTTCACTACCACACTACCAAAGGGTTAACCCTTTCACTGCGACAATACAGACGGTTAACCCTTTCACTGCCAGACGGCAAAGCGTTGAGCCTTTCACAACCACACTACAGAAGGTTAACCCTTTCACTACCACACTACAGACAGTTATCCGGATTACTGCTAGAGGTCCCGACGCCACTCTGAGAGGCGTTCTGCTCCGACTGGAACGCACCCCATTCACGGGAAATAACATTTTGGATGAAGACATCGCCGCCTTTTTGACAAAAAAGATGAAGGGGAGGGGGGGAAAACACCTTTTCCACGGTTCTGTCGAGGAACCGCGTTATCTTAGATTCTCAGACTATCCGATCCCCGAAAAGGGGAGATTAACGGGCCAAAAATGTGTGCCGATGTGAACACGGCGACATGGCGGGGGGAGGGGGACAGCTGTCCCCGAGCTGTGGGATTTGAATTGGTCCAATAACAACCCCCCCCATCCCCCCCATCCCCCCCTCTCTTTGCTTTCCAATATCCCCGCGCCACCTGTGGTCTGGGTGACTGTACCACAATTACCCTCAGGCATCGGCCTAGCACACATTATGCAAAGGTGGACAGGCGCGCACACATGGGCAACGCACGTGTACACAAACACAGAGGACCAGAGAGGGAGGCAGGGAACAAGAGATGGCTGGGCGGGGAAGGGAGGGGTTGTTCGAAATAGATGGAATGATAAACAGATGATCCAGGGTGAAGGTGCGCGGTGGAGGACACGCAGGAGGGAGGACGCGCCTTCAAAAGGCCTCTCGCGTAAACAAGACAGTATACAGACTTTAATATTCATTACCTGGGACCAGACTGTGGTCTGCTGCTTTTATCCCCCACAAGCAGAGAGAGAGAGAGAGAGAGAGAGAGAGAGAGAGAGAGAGAGAGAGAGAGAGAGAGAGAGAGAGAGAGAGAGAGAGAGAGAGAGAGAGAGAGAGAGAGAGAGAGAGAGAGAGAGAGAGAGAGAGAGAGAGAGCAGAGAGAAATAAAGGGAGGCAGAAAGAGAAATAAAGGGAGGCAGGGAGAGAGAGCGAGAGAGAGAGCAAGAGAGAGAGAGAGAGGGAGAGAGAGAGAGAGAGGAGAGAGAGAGAGAGAGAGAGAGAGAGAGAGAGAGAGAGAGAGAGAGAGAGAGAGAGAGGCAGAGATAAATAAAGGGAGGCAGAAAGAGAAATAAAGGGAGGCAGGGAGAGAGAGCGAGAGAGAGAGCAAGAGAGAGCGAGAGATAAAGGGAGGCAGAGAGATAGATAAAGGGGGGCAGAGAGAGAGAGAGGGAGAGATAAAAGAAGGCAGAGAGATAGAGATAAAGGGAGGCAGAGAGAGATAAAGGGAGGCAGAGAGAGAGAGACAGGGAGGCAGAGAGAGATAAAGGGAGGCAAAGAGAGACATAAAGGGAGACAGAGAGAGATAAAGGGAGGCAAAGAGAGACATAAAGGGAGACAGAGAGAGATAAAGGGAGGCAGAGAGAGATAAATGGAGACATAGAGAGATAAAGGGAGGCAGAGAGAGATAAAGGGAGGCAGAGAGAGATAAAGGGAGGCAGAGAGAGATAAAGGGAGGCAGAGAGAGAGATAAAGTCAAGTCAAGAGTTTTATTTGTCACGGCATACAAGCATATATACAGTCAAATGCGGGTGGTCATGCCTGCAGCGATTGTGCAATAATACAAGTAATAAGAATAAGACATAACAGGTATAAGTAGATAAAGTTTGTAAAAAGTATGGTAAAAGACATGCTAAGGTCCTGCGATAGTGCAATACAATGTTAGCCACGGATGAGGCACTGGGTCTTATGTACACTACTATACAATACTATACTATACAATCTACAGTTATACTATATATCCTTATGCTATCTTGCTATATCCATCTATTTACTATACAAGAACCACTCCCGTTCTTTTTTTTTTAAAGTGACCTTTTCATTGTGTAAAGTGACCGTTGAGTGTGAGCGTGTGCAGCATGTGTGTGTGTGTGTGTGTTCGTGCTAAAGTGACTGTTAGTGTGTGAGCGTATACAGTATGTGTGTTGTGTGTGTGCTCATGTGTGCTTGTGTGTGGAGAGTTCAGTGTTCAAGACTCTGAGGGGGAAGAAGCTGAGCCGAAGTCTCTCTGTCCTAGTTGCTGGTGTGCGCAGGCGTTTGCCTGACCGCAGCAGCTTGAACAGGCTGTTGTTGGGGTGGTGAGGGTCTTTCATTATTCTGCAGGCTCTGGATTTGCACCTCTTGTTATTATAAGACCTGCAGGGGTGGTAGTGCAATACCCGTAGTACGCTCAGCTGAGCGCAGCACTCTCTGTAGGGCCTTCTTGTCCTGTGCCTTGCTGTTTCCACACCAGGCAGTGATGTTTCCAGTCAAGATGCTCTCTACAGCTCCGGAGTAGAGGACTGGAGTATCTTCCCCGATACTCTGAACTTCCTTAACTGTCTCAGGTGGTAGAGGCGCTGCTTCACCTTTTTTACGACTGAGTCTATGTGTGTTGTCCATGTCAAGTCCTCTGAGATGTGGACCCCCAGGTACTTAAAGCTGCTCACCCTGTCCACGGTAGCCCCGTTTATCCACAGTGGTGTGTGTGTCCCCTGCTGTGTTCTCCTAAAATCAACGATCAGCTACTTGGTTTTACCAAGGAAGGCAGAGAGAGAGATAATGGGAGAGAGATACAGAGATAAAAGGAGAGGGTGATAAAGAGAGGAAGAGAGCGATAGAGAGTGATAACAGTGTGTCTTTAACTTTGAATGCAGGGTGATTTCAAGCTCAATTACAGGACGCATGAAAAGCCATTTTACAGTATGTCCTTGTTCCTCTCTTCCTCTGTTCCTCTTTTCTTCCCTTATTTTCTATTTTTATCCCTCCATCCCTTGTAGTTCTCTAGTTTCCCTCTCCCCCTCCCTCTCCCCCTCCTTCCCTCTCCCTCTCCCCCTCCCTCCCTCTCCCTCTCCCTCCCTCTCCCCCTCCCTCCCTCTCCCTCCCTCCCTCTCCCCCTCCCTCCCTCTCTCCCCCTCCCTCCCTCCCTCTCCCCCTCCTTCTCTCCCCCTCCCTCCCTCTCCCTCCCTCCCTCCCCCCTCCCTCTCCCCCTCCTTCTCTCCCCCTCCCTCCCTCTCCTTCCCTCCCCCTCCCTCACTCCCTCCCCTCCCTCTCTCTCCCCCTCCCTCTCTCCCCCTCCCTCCCTCTCCCTCCCCCCTCTCCCCCTCCTTCACTCGCTCCCCTCCCTCCCTCTCCCCCTCCCTCTCTCCCCCTCCCTCCCTCTCCTTCTCTCCTCTCCCCCTCTCCCCCTCCCTCACTCGCTCCCCTCCCTCCCTCTCCCCCTCCAACTCTTGCCCTAAACTCTTTCCTTGGCTTCCCTTTCCTTCATCTTTCTGTCTCTGTGTTCCCTCTCTCCTCTGTGCAGCGAGAAGCTAACGGTGTGCGTCGGTCATGTCCTCTATCAGAACATTCTCAGTGTTCCCAGTCAAAAGCCTGAAAGAGAAAATAATATCAAATATATGATATGTGCCATTGATTCGACTTGGCATAGACTTGACACATTCTTGGCATAAACTTGACACACACAATCACCTGTAGTGTGGTAGTGAAATGTTAACCTTCTGTAGTGTGGTAGTGAAATGTTAACCTTCTGTCGTGTGGTAGTGAAATGTTAACCTTCTGTCATGTGATAGTGAAAGGTTAACCTACTGTAGTGTGGTAGTGAAAGGTTAACCGTCTGTTGTGTGGTAGTGAAAGGTTAACCTTTTGTAGTGTGGTAGTGAAAGGTTAACCTTCTGTAGTGTGGTAGTGAAAGGTTAACCTTCTGTAGTGTGGTAGTGAAATGGTTAACCTTCTGTAGTGTGGTAGTGAAAGGTTAACCGTCTGTAGTGTGGTAGTGAAAGGTTAACCTACTGTAGTGTGGTAGTGAAAGGGTTAACCTTCTGTCATGTGGTAGTGAAAGGTTAACCTTCTGTAGTGTGGTAGTGAAAGGTGAACCTTCTGTAGTGTGGTAGTGAAAGGTTAACATTCTGTAGTGTGGTAGTGAAAAGTTAACCTTCTGTAGTGTGGTAGTGAATTGGTTAACCTTCTGTAGTGTGGTAGTGAAAGGTTAACCTTCTGTAGTTTGGTAGTGAAAGGTTAACCTTCTGTAGTGTGGTAGTGAAAGGTTAACCTTCTGTAGTGTGGTAGTGAAAGGTTAACCTTCTATAGTGTGGTAGTGAAAGGGTTAACCTTCTGCAGTGTGGTAGTGAAAGGGTTAACCTTCTGTAGTGTGGTAGTGAAAGGTTAACCTACTGTAGTCGTGTGGTAGTGAAAGGGTTAACCCTATGTGGTGTGGTAGTGAAAGGTTAACCTTCTGTAGTGTGTTTCAAGTTTCTTTAATAGTTGTCATACAGAAGTACAGAATACTTTTATACAAAATGCTTCTTACTGTTGCGCTCCAGCGACTGTGCAAGACAAGATAAGTATGAAATAAAATAACATAGTAAAATTAGAAGTAAAAAAAATTAGGTCACAGTGTTCAGTTTAGACATATGTACAATGTTCGATGCAGAATAGACGTAGTTACCATACAATATACAATACTGTGCAGTGTACTAATATACAATACTATATAGTGCAAGGCAGAAATGGAGAAATGGGACGAGGTGCAATTTAGGTACAATTCACAGTAGGTGTACGAGTTGTAGTGCAAATCCTTTATCAATAAATATAAAGTGTAAGTGTGTTTGTGTGATCTAAAGTGTGGAGTGGGTGCTGCAGTGTGTTGTTTGTTTGAGTGAGTGTGTGCGTGTGGGTGTGTGTGCTGTGTGCATTTGATGGTTGTTGCATAGTGATTATTGTTCGTTTAGCAGCCTGATGGCCTGGGGATAGAAGCTTCTTCTGAGTCTTTCTGTGCTCGCCTTAAGACTCCGGTATCGCTTGCCTGACCGCAGCAGTTCAAAGAGGCAGTTGTTCGGGTGGCTCGAGTCCTTAATAATTCTCTTAGCCTTCCCCTTGCACCGCTTGTTGTAAATGTTCTGGAGGGTGGGAAGCCCCAATCCAATTGTGCGTTCGGCTGAACGTGTCACTCTTTGTAGTCTGCTACGGTCTTGTGCAGTGCTATTCCCAAACCAGGAGGTGATGTTGCCGGTTAGGATGCTCTCTATTGTACATGAGTAGAAGTTCCTAAGGATCTTCTGACTGACTTGGAACTTCCTTAGGCGCCTGAGGAAGTAGAGGCGTTGTCGTGCCTTCTTCACAACACTGTCAATGTGTGTGGTCCATGTCAAGTCCTCGGATATGTGGGCTCCGAGGTACTTGAAACTGTTCACTCTCTCAACCGGTGCCCCGTCGATGCTGAGGGGGCTGTAGTCCTTGACCCCCGACCTCCTGAAGTCCACAATCATCTCTTTTGTTTTGCTGACATTCAGGGAGAGGCAGTTCTCCTGACACCACTGTGACAGGTTCTCTACCTCTTCCAGGTAGGCCCTTTCGTCGTTGGCAGAGATCAGGCCCACCACTACTGTGTCATCAGCAAATTTGATGATGGTGTTGTTGTTCCGCTGTGCTACGCAGTCATGTGTGTACAGGGAGTAGAGGAGGGGGCTCAGAACACAGCCCTGGGGGGCCCCTATGTTGAGCGTGATGGATGAGGAGGTGCAGTTGCCGGCTCTTACCACCTGGGGTCTGCCCGTCAGGAAGTCCAAGACCCACTGGCAGAGGTCATAGTTCAAGCCCAGGTCCCTGAGCTTGGCTATGAGTTTGGAGGGGACTATGGTATTGAATGCTGAGCTGTAGTCGATGAACAGCATTCTCACATAGTTCCCCTGCCTCTTGTCCAGGTGTGATGCTGCTGTGTGCAGCACATGGGCTATGGCGTCCTCCGTGGACCTGTTGGGGCGATATGCAAATTGCAGAGGGTCCAGGTTGATGGGGAGGGAGGAACAGATGTAGCCCTTCACTAGCTTCTCAAAGCACTTCATGGCTATGGAGGTGAGGGCTACAGGGCGGTAGTCGTTGAGGCAAGCGGGCGTAGATTTTTTGGGTACAGGGATGATGGTGGACTTCTTCAGACAGGTGGGGATGACAGCCTGTTCCAAGGACAGGTTGAAGATGTCAGTGAATACCGGGGCCAGTTGGTCGGCACAGACTTTGGTAGTGAAAGGTTAACCTTCTGTAGTGTGGTAGTGAAAGGTTAACCTTCTATAGTGTGGTAGTGAAAGGGTTAACCTTCTGCAGTGTGGTAGTGAAAGGGTTAACCTTCTGTAGTGTGGTAGTGAAAGGGTTAACCGACTGTGGTGTGGTAGTGAAAAGGGTTAACCTTATGTAATGTGGTAGTGAAACGTTAACCTTCTATAGTGTGGTAGTGAAATGGTTAACCTTCTGTAGTGTGGTAGTGAAAGGGTTAACCGTCTGTAGTGTGGTAGTGAAAGGTTAACCTTCTGTAGTGTGGTAGTGAAAGCGTTAACCCTTTGTAGTGGAAGGGTTTACCTTCTGTAGTGTGGTAGTGAAAGTGTTAACCCTTTGTAGTGTGGTAGTGAAAGGGTTAACCTTCTGTAGTGTGGTAATGAAAGGGTTAACCTTATGTATGTGGTAGTGGAAGGGTTAAAAGTTTTGTAATTTGTAATTTGGAGGGTGGGATGAATTCAGCACCTCTTCCTGGTGTGGCAAGGTACTGTAGCTTAGAGCTCCTAGCAGACTTCTCAAGAAAAGTCCATGAATAGAAGGAGGAGATGACAGAATGGAACAGTGGATGAGTAGAGCATTTAAGTTATACCCTCAGAGGATTGATTGATTGATTGATTGAAAACTTTATTAACAGATTGCAGAATGGGTACAATACAGTACTCCAATCCAATCCAATCCAACTTTATTTATAAAGCGCTTTAACAGCCACAGGGGCACAAAGTGCTGTACAGAGGGAGCATATTAAAAAACGATAAGCAGCACTAAAAATAGATTAAAAAAACAAGAGTAGCAAAACAGAGAAGACAATCTCCCGTAGGTGCTCTTTGAGAGTGGTTTTGAAGCTGGGTAGGGATTCACAATTTTTTTACGGCTGTGGGTAGGGCGTTCCACATTGATGTGGCATAATTGCTAAATGTGTTTACTCTTTGTTTGAGACCAATCTGGGTTGAACATGATTTGTGGAACTCCCTTTAGTGTTGTGGTAGTGGTATACACTGACCTTTGGGAAGTATTTCGATATATACATGGGTACCTTAGTGGTGTAGTGTATCTTTATCTTGTAGACCAGGCCCATTGCAAGTTGCAAGGAGAACCTTGTACAAACACAAATAACATCGGAGGATCAAGAAAAGAGGGCAGGGTTTGAGATAAGTCCATTGCTGGAAAGTAACTAAGTATTTTTACTCAAGTAATTCCGAGGTACTTGTGAGTATTTCCATTTTAGTCAACTTTGAGGGGACGTAATCGGAGCAGCATAACTGGACCACATTCCACTTTCACATAACCTATAGAGGTCAATGGATGGAGGATGAATGCCTTTTACTTTCACCAGAGTACTCATTTATCTGGGTATTTCTATTTTTACTTAAGTAAAGGAACTGTGTACTTCTTCCACCACTGATAGAATATACGTGATCGCTTTGTGCAGTAGTCTCAAGATTGAAATGCACACCTTGATGTCAGAACACTTCGGTGCGTCACAGCCTGCTGTAGTGGACGGACCAGAGGGGGCAGCAGAGAGCAGCCGGGAGTTTACAGCTGTCATTTAAAGTGTTCTGCTGTGTTATTTTTTCTCTGAGCAGATTTCAAGTCTGCAATGAGACAGATGACATGAATCAAGTTTATTATCAACAGGATCATATAGTACATGTGGTGGTGAAGGACATACTTTATTATCAACAGGATCATATAGTACATGTGGTTGTGAAGGACATACTTTATTATCAACAGGATCATAGAACATATGGTGAATGGACAGACTTTATTTTGTTAGACTGCTGTCTGTCATTGGTGTCAGAAACACATTTGAAGTTAAATTTCAGGCAGAAAAGAGAAACTTTACAAGAGCCACCGTTTTGTACACATGCAAATTTTTCACATGCACACACACACGAGTCAAGGACTGGCACTGTAATGATATTTTTCCTGTGACATACGGTCCAAGCGGCTTGTGAAAGACACAGCTTCTGAATACAGGCTGTGTGCAACATCTGACTGCTGTGTTTGTCTGTTTGAGTGTTAGTAGGCCCATCGAGACCCACATGTATCCACAATATGGGACCTTTAAAATACCTTTAAAAAACTCTACCTATTATAATACAATGTCGACCTTGTAGCCGATAGAAACACATTTAAATGGTAATGCTGCATTTATATAGCGCTTTTATCCAAAAAGTATAATTTTTGTAATTTTACCCATTCTCTCACACATTCACACACCGACAGCGTAGGCAACCATGCAAGGTGCCAACCTGCTCATCGGGAGCAGTTAGGGGCTAAGTGTCTTGCTCAAGGACACATCGTCACGCTGCCCGGGAGGAGCGGGAATCGAACCGGGAGCCTCCGGATGACCAGACGACAGTTCAACCTCCCGAGCTATTGTTACTTTGCTTTTAACTCTAAACTTTGTTCATTTTCCAGATTTGTTTACTTAATAAAAGATCCTGCACGCACTTGTATTTCCTATTGATGAATACAAATGCTAATCTCTCCATTCAGATTGCACAAAAAATCTGAAGAAAGTAAAAAAATGTACTCTGACTTTGTGTGCATTGAGGTGTTTTCTATTTACTATGACATATCTTCTTAAAATATTCCGATATGAAATCTCAATATATCGCAGTGCTGTAATATATTAAATAATCTGTAAAGCATCTATATATATAGTCTAATATAGTATTGTATATTAGTACACTGCATAGTATTGTATATTATATGGTAACTCAGTTACGTCTATTCTGCATCGAACATTGTACATATGTCTATACTGAACACTGTGACCTCATTTTTTTTTACTTCTAATTTACATGCTATACTATGTTATTTTATTTCATACTTATCTTGTCTTGCACAGTCTCTGGAGCGTAACAGTAAGAAGCATTTTGTATAAAAGTATTCTGTACTTCTGTATGACAACTATTAAAGAAACTTGAACCTTGAAACTTGATCTGCACACTGGTGTATTTGCCATCTGCCCTTCCGTTGAGGAGGTCTGTACACACAGAATCTTTACGTGTGTACTATCAGTTTCTGCCTGAGGAAAACGCATTGCCACATGGCCACTTGTGAGGAAAAAAAGAAAAGGTCACGACAGATTTCCAGGAAGTAGCTACAGGACGCCAGGAGAATACGCATAATGACTGCGACCCGTTCAGGTCAACTCCTTAACATCTAACCCAGAAAACCGTGTCTGTTAATTAACTCTCATTTCCAAATGTTAATAAACCCTAATAAAGCCCTACTTCAAAGTGACAGATGGCCATAAATGTGATTTGTTTTGTATCTGACTTCTGCAACACGGCACACACAAACGCACGCATGCACAAACTCACACACACACACACACACACACACACACACACACACACACACACACACACACACACACACACACACACACACACACACGCACGCACGCACGCACGCACGCACGCACGCACGCACGCACGCACGCATGCACGCACACACGCACGCACCTACCGCAAGGTGATAACCATTCTGTGTCATTATTACCAAAGATTAATAGGGATTTTAATATGGTGATTAACCTCCAGTCTGAGATATAGATGGCAGTTGTCAGCTCAGGTAGTATTTCTCTTCCGCTCCGGAAAGGTCCCGAGGCTCTCAGGGGCCCCTAGGTTTATAGGTGCCACCGTGGCCATCAAAGGGCCAACAGCTCCCTATTGTGTTTGCTCTCCACCGCGTTCCGCATCGCGAGTCCCGCCTCTCTCAACCTCTTCCACATGACCTGTCTGTCACAGCGCCTCACGGTAGGAAGCGCCGGATGGTTCTGAAGCTAAATCACAACACTATATACAGTGACTTGGATTTTTATCGATTTTCATGTACGGGGGTAATTGGCCGAATTGGTAAGTTTTTCTTTTTCTTTTTATGGGTCATCAACGTGACCTTCCCAATGCATGCGGTAAAGTCAAAAAGGTTTCTTGAATCAAAACCCATTTTTACAGTTCTGAAAAATACACGTGTTGACTTGAAGTTGACTTGTCCTCCATGTGTTCCTCCAACCGCAGTGACAAGCTGTTGTGTCCTCCGGGACCACTAAGAGAGAGGAGGGTTGTCAGCGGTGAGACGGGGGGCCCACAGTTCTACAGCAGTTCCACAGCCTGTGTGGAGGGAGATTCACATCACTGAGCGATATCAAAGTGAACTGGGGCAGAGCTGTACTACACTGGATGCACTTTATAAATCTGCAGTAACTGGATGGGTGTCGAGTTAGTAATGTGTCTTGGAGGTCAAATAGAATTGAGGAAGTCCGTTTAAGTAAGATGGAGGTGGCTGGGTGGCGCAGCGGACATTGCGCTCGTCACCAACGCAAGAGACACCGGGTTCGACTCCGGCTGTCTGCGTTGCCTCCGGCTTGGGCCGGCCGTCATACTAACTCAATTGGCAGAGTTAGCGGGTGGGAAGTCGATGGGTGGTAATCTGGACGTTGTGGACAGCGACTCCTACAGGTCGGTTGGGGGACGCCTACACAGCAGAGACAGGAAATGACGGGGGTAGTGTGAGCCTCCCACACGTTACACCTCGCCAATGAGAGTCCGCGCTGGCAGGTGAAAAGATGTGACAGGATGCCTCCTCGTGTATCGGAGGGGACACGAGATGCAAGGCTTCTATCCTCCCTACAACCGGCCAGTGGGGGGCATATGCGAGCAACATTCAAGACAGGGGAGGGGAGAATTGGCACAGCAAAATTGGGATGGGAGAAAAAATAGAAAAAGAGGATCAAAAGTGGATCAAAAAGGTTATATTACAAAAGAAGAAAGATATTAAAAAGATGTCAATCACTTTCATTTACCAAATAGCATCAAATATCACGTCATACCATTAAAAATAATCATAGAAATATTGTTATAACATATTTCGATTATATCGCCCACCCCTAAGAGCGGCTATTGTAATCATTCACGTCTGTTTGTATCCGTGCGTGTGTGTGTTCTTATTGCCTATATTTGTTGTAACGTATAATATAACCAACGCAATGGAATTGGGATGGGAGAAAAATAGAAAAAGAGGAGAAAAAGTGGATAAAAAAAAAAAACACAAAAAAAGATAACTCTGTAAGAAGGAATAGGCTAACGCTTCCCAGTCCTCGCTCCACAATGGTGGAACGAACTTCCCACCACAGTTAGGAGGACCGCCGAACCCCGGCCCATCTTCCACCATCGACTAAAGACACACTTCTTGCCAAGGCTAAAAACAAAAGGTGACCGTGGAACACTCTTCCACTACAAAGTGATTTTTTTTAAAGCTCAACTAAAGACTCCGTTGAGGCTTGGTAAGCCACACATCCCCGGTCGTGTCATGATTGTTATAATGTATTGTAGCTTTTGATTCTGTGTATACTGTCATTTTGTCATTTTTATTATTTCTCTGTTTTATTATTGCACTTTGGTGCAACTTCAGTTGGTTTTAAATGCTATATAAATAAAGTTGACCTTGACCTTGACCTTCTTCAATCAATACCTGAAATGAAAGAAAAAGAAATTCTTACTGTCTTCTACTATCCTGCTTACTTACTTACTTACGCCTATCGCTCATTTTGGGGGAGCATAGGCCGTCGACAACAGTTCGCCTGCAGGGTCCTCTGGCCTGTGCTTTGCTTTCCAGCTGTTTCCATGTCAGTCCGCTCTGTGTGATGTCTGTCTCCAGGTCCCTGCGCCAGGTGTTCTTGGGCACTATCCTGCACTCTTCCTAATATACTGTCTCTACTACTATGCACTCAACACTGCAGCACTCAAGTTTCAACACTTTGATGAACATTGTTACTTACAGTAGCACAGTAGAACTTGTAAGTCGCTTTAGATAAAAGCGTCAGCTAAATGTAATGTAAATGTATTGTTCTAATTCAAGAGTGCCACTAGAGTATAGCGCCATACAGACACGTACAGGGCTTGTGGGCTTGAACTTGGAAAAGGCTTACTCAGAGAGGAAGCTATCCCTATAAATTAAATCAATAGAATGGCCATTCCCATGCAAACCTACATGACACTGACTGAACCATCGTCTTCACAATAAGACTTGTGGTGCCTTCAAGTGCATCTGGGGAGTTCCTACTCACGACGTCAGACGCCGTACTTACAACAACATAGCAATGAACTTGGACGCTGGAAGGATGTCTTATTTTTTTTTTTTGTGTGATGTTTATAATAATAATAATAATAATAATAATAATAATAATAATAATAATAATACTAAATAAACTCCATTTATTTCCCACTGCCTCAGCCCACCCCCATCGATCCTTGTGCGTTTGTGTTATGCATGTCTGTTTGTTTCGCCCCTTAGTGTGAAGCAACTTTGAGTTCTAGAAAAGGTTGATGTTTTATTATTATTATTATTATTATTATTATTATTATTATTATTATTATTATTATTATTATTATTATTATTATTATTATTATTATTATTATTATTATTATTATTATTATTATTATTATTATTATTATTATTATTATTATTATTATTATTATTATTATTATTATTATTATTATTATTATTATTATTATTATTATTATTATTATTATTATTATTATTATTATTATTATTATTATTATTATTATTATTATTATTATTATTATTATTAGCACAAGAAGCAAAATAGCCACTGGTTTGGATACAGTACAAAAACATAAAAACAACAAGGTTTCATGAAATGCCAAAACAATTTTTTAGTTTAGTTACAGTAAATGAAGCAGAAATATGATACAGTGACCATGCTGTTTGATTTGATCAGATCTCTTTCGGGCTGCTTAAGTTCCTGTGGCTTCTGCTAAGAGACACATGTTAGCAGTGTTGTGCACAATCAAGCTACCACTCCGTTTGTTTGTCGCCCACTTTATACACAGATGCTCACAATGCATCGCTCTTACGACACCAAAGACAGATAGGCAGCCCAGTCACACTGTGACTCTCCTATCAGGACCCCCTGGTGGGGCTGAGTAGGGGGGGATTTTGGATTTGTTTGTTACAGTATAACAAAGAATGGTAATACATTCAATATTTGACAGTGTCCTGGTTTATAAGGAGGGTGTGTTTGCATAATTTCCATGTAGGCCTACACCACCATTATGTCATCCTCATCTTTCGCTGTTTGTCATCTAGTTAGATTAGATTAGATTGTAGATGTATTGTCATTGCACAAGTACAGAGTACAATGAAATGAAGTCGGCATCTAACCGGAGCGCAAAGGAGCGGTAACGTAAATATTCTAAGCTAAGCTATGTATGTGCTAATGTAGAGGATGATAGACTCTTTTGAAATGTGGACACTGAGGAAGATGCTAAAGATAACATGGAAGGATAAGATCAAGAATGAGGAGGTACTGAGAAGAGCGGGTATGCAAGGAGGACAGCTGCTGGAGAGATTGAAAAAGAGAAAGATGGAGTTGTGCGGGCACGTTGTGAGAGGATCCAGCGGGGAGATGTTCAAGAAGGTGGTGGTGATGGGGAAGGTGGATAGAAAGAGAGGAAGTGGAAGATCAAGAAGAGGCTGGGTAGACGACGTCTGTGATTGGAGCGGAGTGAGAGGCGGAGTCACAGAGTTGGAGAGAAGAAGTGGGGACAGAATGGGTTGGAGAGTGATGGGCAACCTTCGGTACGAAGAAGCCACCCGATGATGATGATGAATGTATGTACAGAATTATACAGCGGTACGAGTATGAATATATTATGATGATAAACCCGCCTAGGGTCTCCAGGGGGCGTGTCCCTGTGGTGCATCATTCAGTGAGGTGACTGACTGAGGGGAAGAAGCTGTTCCTGCGCCTGCTGGTCCTGGAATGGAGATTCCGTTAGCAGTTTAGTTTAGTTTAGACTTATTTCCATTGTGGTCCTTGGTCTCAGCAGCACATAGTATTTACTAGGGCTGTCCCCGACTAAGGATTTGGTTAGTCGACTATGATAGGCCAAAATTTGCCGTGTTAGTAAAACAGAAAAAAAATAGTATAACATATATATATTTTTTTTATCATTCCATTTGGGCTGTGGGGGGTGCTTAATGTCTGAAGGAGTCGACTGAAGGATTCTTGTCCTCTGCAAAAGCATGCAATTGGTCCACTGATGGATACATCTTGATATTTGTCTAGTCTAGTGTGTTCATTAGATGGGTGAAATCCTCTTTCAGTGCCTCTGTGCCTGTTTTTTTAGGCAGTTAGCCTCTGGTATGCATTCCATTAGCGTTAGCCAAGCTTATAGGCCTCTTTTTTTTTGGAAAGAATGATATATAAAAAAAATAATAATAATAATATTTTTTTATAATTTTATTTTATTTTTTATTTTATTTTGTTGTATTCGACTAAGAGGTTGGCAGTCGACTACAGCTCCTTTCGACCGATTAGTCGACTAATCGACTAATAGGGGTCAGCCCTAGTATTTACATAAACATGTATTAGACATATTATCATCAGCCTACAGTATATTGCAAAAAATATAAACAAAAAGTAATTTTTTATTTTTTATTAATAAAATATGTACAAAATGTACAGACACACTAAAACTACACTATTAAAACAGGAAGCTTCCTGAGTTACTCTGGGACCTTTTCTAGGAGCCATTTCTTAACGTTCACCTTGAAACTACACAGGTTCAAGCCCTGTTTGGTGGTCAAAGGCAACTCATTCCACTCCTGTGCTCCTGTGTGAGCAAATGAGCGCTGTCCCATCTTTGTTCTACACCTTGGAGGAGGCAGGTTTTCTGAGCTAGATCTCGTTCTGTGGCTGTGTGATTCCCTAACACTAGGAAAATAGTTGCTAAAATATTTGGGGGCCCTGTTATTGATTATTTTGTGTACCATGTTAAAGCCTAAGCTGGGCTACTCCCAGCTCCCAGATAAGAGGAGAACAAACGGTGTGCCTTTCTCAGAGACTCTTTGTGCTGGAGTTAGGGATGACAGGTGAGGTAAAACTATAACCAGGCCTTTGGGTAAATGGGAACTGCCTCTACTCTTATTAGTGCTACTACTAGTGTTATGGTGGGAGGGTGCCATCTTTGAGTTTCTCTCTTCTCTGTCACTCTGCCCAGATATCTTAAAGCACTCAAGGCCCACGGGCCAAATTCGGGCCCATCTGGCATTTCAATTCATTTAGACCCACTGTCTCTCCCAGGTGCAACTGGCCTGTGGTAGAAATCAAGAGCACCTGGGTCTCCCTGCACAGCAATACAAATTAATTTAGCTTTTAAAAGCTCGTCAGTCATCCGCTTTCACTCGACTCAAACCGTTGTATTATTCAGTTGCTGGAAATTATTGGTTTCGCGCAAGATAAGCGAAAGCTATACGATAGAAAGACATGCTGAGGTGAGAGATTTTCCCTGTGTGTTGCTTGTGTGTATTCCATTTTAAACCCTTTTCCTAAATGCACTCGGGACATGCGCAGGGAATCGGGTGTGTGCATTGCCTGTGACATAGCAGTACAAAGCATGCAACTCCCCAGGGGGCAGACGTGTTCGGACATATGGACACATGTGTCTCAGCAACACTATCTAATTCACTTAAATGTTAATATTATACATTTGTTGGTATAAGGTCCCTAGTGCATGAAAATGAAGCCAAAGGTTTTCAACTTTTTATCAAGGTCAGACATTATGGCTCTGTGGGTAATATAATATATATATAAAATGGGCAATGCTCAAGTTTAAATTTAACAACGGGAAAAGGAGGGGTTATATTTCCCCTCACTTATCAACTAAATCACATCGTTAACGAGGGCTTGTAAAACAGGTTTTCTGTTGTAAAAAAAAAATGTAATAATAAAAAAAGCAATGCCACCCCCTTCTCATTTCCCCTCAGAGTGGCCCCTTGTGGCGGGTGCTGTGCGGTACGGTGCTCTGCGGTACGGTGGAGTAGGGTATATCTGCAGAGCCACAGCGGGGTCTGAGCTCGGATGGGAGGGGCTTCGGGGGTCTGAGCTCGGATGGGAGGGGCTCAGGTGCATATGTTGGGCGGGGCTTCAAGTTTCAAGTTTCAAGTTTCAAGTTTCTTTAATAGTTGTCATACAGAAGTACAGAATACTTTCATACAAAATGCTTCTTACTGTTACGCTCCAGAGACTGTGCTAGACAAGATAGTATCAAATAACATAGTATAGCATGTAATTTAGAAGTAGAAAATGAGGTCACAGTGTTCAGTATAGACATATGTACAATGTTCGATGCAGAATAGACGTAACTGAGTTACCATATAATATACAATACTATGCAGTGTACTAATGTACAGTACTATATAGTGCAAAGCAGAAATGGGATGAGGTACAATTTAGGTACAATTTACAGTAAGGTGTACGAGTTGTAGTGCAATCCTTCATCAATAAATATAAAGTGTGGGGAGTGCACATGCACATTCATAGTGCACATGCGCGCGCAGTGACAAATTAAGTGCCGGGGCACCTTGGCTATTTTGGACATTAGGGCCTACATGGGGCAGTGCGGCTCTGCAGATATACCCTATTGGTACGGTGCTCTGCAGTACGGTGCTCTGCAGTACTGTCTATAGGCTATAGGGGGCAGCCCACTGTTCATTCTGCCGCTGTGGGCCGCGGCTCAAGTCCTGGCTTAGTCTCTTCCCACACCACGGTCCTTCTCTCTCTGTGTCTGTGACCCCTCCTCTTTCCACATCACGGTCCTTCTCTCTGTGTCTGTGACCCCCTCCTCTTTCCACATCACGGTCCTTCTCTCTGTGTCTGTGACCCCTCCTCTTTCCACATCACGGTCCTTCTCTCTGTGTCTGTGACCCCTCCTCTTCCCACATCACGGTCCTTCTCTCTCTGTGTCTGTGACCCCTCCTCTTTCCACATCACGGTCCTTCTCTC
>NC_140168.1:22450339-22452839 GCF_963971535.1 Notolepis coatsorum | reverse complement strand
CAATGGAAGTATATATTTTCCTGTGACTGGCCCAAGGGGGAATTGAACCCTTAACCCTGGCAGTGTTAGCACCATGCCCAGAACGTCAAATACTCTATCCATTGAGCTACACAGAACCACTCAATACAAAGCAAGAGCTGACTGACCGTGAAATTATAACATGAGTGCATAATAATTGGATTTGTTACTAATGATTGTATTAGTGTTTATGGTAAAATAATGAATCTGAATTAAGGAAACATAAATGTATGTTGCTTTATGTACTGATGTAGGTTACAGCAATGGCCCTATAGCCTAGATCTCTGTAGAATGGCGAGCTAACAAAGTATTTATACAGGAGAGTAGACAAAACAAGTGGAGCCTTGGCGTAGTGGCGTACATAATATGAATGATAGATATGATGTACAGAGATATCTGGAATTATAGATATGATGGATAATGACATGGTACCTTCGCAAACTACACGCCACCATGTCCTCCCTCCTCACTCACCCTCCTCTCTCTCTGCTGAAGACTTTGCGGTTTTCGAGAGAAAAAAGTGGAGAGCATCCGCAGCTGCTTCTCCCAACCCCCGCCTGTTCCAAATGCTGACTGGAGAAACTCATCCTTTTTTTACTCTTTCTCTCCCATTACAGACGCCGAGGCCTTGACACTGGTAACGTTGAACCGTCCCACTACATGCCAGCTGGACCCGATACCCTCCCCACTCCTCCTGTGAGGTTTCTGTCCTTGCGCTCTCACTCGTTCTGTTCCTTTAACCACCCTCGCTTTGTTTTCATTCATTTTTCTGTCAATTGGTTCTATCCCCTCGTTCACACGTTTCTCCCCGTTGACGTCATCAGAGACGTCGCTGATTGGTTCTCTCACTTCCCCACGCTTTTCAATCACATTCCCCAGCTGTCACTGCTTTCTCCCCGTTGACGTCATCAGAGACGTCGCTGATTGGTTCTCTCACTTCCCCACGCTTTTCAATCAATCGATCCCTCATTATTTATACCCCGTTTTTCCCCACCCTAAGTTGTTGGATCGTCTTGTTTTGTCGCCTTGATTTGTCTCTGGATATTTTTCCCCGTTGCTGTTGCTGCTGCTTTTTTCTCTGTGCTGTTCTCCAGGAATTCCTAGAAGCCTTCGCTTGGATACCTGCTCCCGTGGCGCGCGCTCGCCTCCACTGTTGTTCCAGTTCCAATTACGCATCTCGTCTGGGTGAGTTATCTATTTGACTGTTCTTGACCTATTCCGTTTTTCGTGTGTAAACTTACACTGAAGACTACCACCTTTTTGTCAGACAGTCACTCACCCAGCCATTTATCTATTTTTGCTTGTTCCTTTAAGGAATGATATTTTGGGATCTACCATCTCCCTCTGTGTGCTAGCTCACACCGAAGATATTATTCCACAATTGGACTGTGTGTTTACATGAAGATATCCACTGTGTGTTATTTCACAATTGGACTGTGTGTTTACATGAAGAGATTCACTGTGTGTTTACATGAAGATATTCACTGTGTGTTTACATGAAGATATTCACTGGGACTGTGTTTGGAGTTAGCTCACTGTGTTGTTAACACGAAGAGATTCACTTGGGCTGTGTTTGGAACTGTGCTCACTGTGTTGTTAACACGAAGAATTGTACACCCTGTTCTCCTGCTCGTTTAAGACTGCTCTGTCACTGACTCGTTCCCTCTCTCCCTCTCTCGGTCTCGCCACAACATCTGAGAACCCGCCGAGAGGATTCTGCAGAGCGGTTCAGAAGTCAACACCTGCTTCCCAAGACAACCCTCACGGGAGAAGCTGCAGAGCAGCAGAACATTGCCCCTTGATCATTGTACCTGTCTTGTTTGACCTGCTTTCCCTGTTTCTCTTATTCCTAGTACCAAATAAACAAGCCCTCGTATTTGGCAACTCTGAATCCTACTCTCTTGTGTCGTTGCGTTTGGGGTCGGTGTCAAACCATAACACCTCCAGACCATAGCACCAGACATCCTCCCATTCTTAACCGCAACCATCAACTCCTCCCTCAACTCGGGGGTGGTCCCCACCTCCCTAAAACAAGCCAGAGTCACACCGCTCATAAAAACAACAACCATGAACTCCCCCATCATAGACAACTATCGTCCTGTCTCTCTTCTCTCCTTTCTTTCTAAATCACTTGAGCGCGCTGTATCCAACCAACTTACTGATTATCTCTTACAGAATGACCTCCTAGACCCTAATCAGTCAGGCTTCAGGACTGGTCACTCCACAGAGAAGGCCCTCATAGCCGTCACAGAGGCTCTTCACTTAGCAAAAGCGAAGGGCCTCTTCTTTGTCCTGATTATCCTGGACCTTAGGCAGCCTTCGAACACAGTCAACCATCAGATCCTCCTCGCATCCCTCGCGGGAATGGGAGTGGTTATCTCTGCGCTGGCATGGCTGACATCCTACCTCGACGACCGCTTCTACCAAGTATCATGGAGAGGGACCCTGACTGCCCCCCACTCTCTTTGGACAGGTGTCCCCC
>NC_140168.1:22415339-22445339 GCF_963971535.1 Notolepis coatsorum | reverse complement strand
AATATTTAATATTTTGAAAGCATGTCACTACATTTAAAAAAAATATATATATTGTTTATTATTTGCCTTTTATTATTATTTTGGTGCAGTTTTCATATATGTATGTGCTTCATGCAGGCCTCTCTCTGTACTCTTTCACATCGCCATGGCAACGCATTTATCTTGTTTTCATACGGACCATAGGTTACATAGATAAGTAATTCATTATATACAATGGCTTACGCTTACCCCCCCCCTCCCCACCCTTCCATCCAACATATAATCAGTTACACACAGCAGGGGGCTAAGACCCTATTTCTTACTTGTATATCTGGGTTTCGAGGGGGTCCCAACATAATCAATACATAACAACACTACAAGAAGGTTAACTCTTTCACTACCATACTACAAATGGTTAACACTTTCACTACCACACATGACAGATATTTCTAGTTTCACGTTCTGTTTTATTTGTCACGTATAAAGTGTATGTGCATTACAGTGAAATGCTTGGTTCTGTATGAGCCCCCTGAGAATGTGCTGCATACAGTAAAAAGAAGTAAAAGAAAAGGTAAAAAAGAGTCCAACCACTATACAAAATATACAATATACAAACTAAAGTACATCCAATTCCTAAAGTACAAAATTAGGTAAAAAAATAAAAATGCTTTTGTAATAAATAGATACAATATGGTGTAGTGTCAAACGTGTGTGTCTAAAGTGAATGTTGAGGGTTTGTTTAAAGTGTTTGTTTAAGGTGAGTGTGTGCATGTGGATGGGTTAGTGTTAAATTGAGTCCCAGTGAAAGGTAGTGAAAGGTTTAACCTTCTGTGGTGCATTTTTTCCTATTGCTAGGTTTTAGTGAGTTTTTCCTTACCTTTGCGTGCGGTATGTCTGGGAGTGTTGCATTCATTTATTTAATTTATTTTAAAAATGTTGGACTTCATGGTGTTTTTGTTTTGTTCTTGATTTATTGTGATGTTTCTTCTTGACTTGTAATCCATTGAAACCAGGAAACACATGTGTGTATATGCTGGCTATATAATGCATTATTAGCAGGCATTGAAGACGTGTCCGGCCCATGGGGACATTAATGTGTGTTGTTGGGCCTTACAAATACATTTGATTTGATTTGATTTAGTGCAGTAGTGAAAGGGTTAATCATGCCAAATTACGACATGGATCTAATATCCATTCTACAGGTGGATTATTCCAATCTGACAGGGCTTTGAACATAAAAGCTCTTTTGCCAGTTGTTTTCTTAGCATGAGGGACTAAAGCATTACATCACGCGCAGGAGTGGGTTGTGAGAATTAGACCATGCCTAGGGGTGGTCGTTAGACCCCCCTAGACATGGTCTAATTCTCACAACCCACGACTGCACGTGGTGTAATGGCTTTTATACAACTGGTGCATTCATCCAACCTTATTGCTATACAATAAACACACATTAATTGAAGATTTATTGAAAAAACCATCCGCCAGAAAAAGTAGTTCCCAAAAAAATTAAAAGAGAAGTTGCCTCCATGTGGAAGCAGCTCGGAAGTGCATCCAACTGTTCTCAGTAAGACATCCAACAAACTAAGACATCCAACTGTCTCTCAACTAAGACATCCAACAAACTAAGACATCCAACTGTCTTTCAACTAGGCATCCAACAAACTAAGACATCCAACTGTCTTTCAACTAGACATCCAACAAACTAAGACATCCAAGTCAGTGAATGTGTCTTCTCACATTGGTGGCCATCATACAATGCACAGTGACTAGTGAGAAAAGGACGTCCAAGGACAACGTCACTCAGCGGGGAGGTTGTTGATTGGTGGAGTCCTTTCTCAGCGGGGAGGTTGTTGATTGGTGGAGTCCTTTCTCAGCGGGGAGGTTGTTGATTGGTGGAGTCCTTTCTCATCACAGGACAACGTCACTCAAGTTCAAGTTTCAAGTTTTTTTAATAGTTGTCATACAGAAGTACAGAATACTTTCATACAAAATGCTTCTTACTGTTACGCTCCAGAGACTGTGCTAGACAAGATAGTATCAAATAACATAGTATAGCATGTAATTTAGAAGAAGAAAATGAGGTCACAGTGTTCGGTATAGACATATGTACAATGTTCTGAGTTACCATATAATATACAATACTATGCAGTGTACTAATGTACAGTACTATATAGTGCAAAGCAGAAATGGGATGAGGTACAATTTAGGTACAATTTACAGTAAGGTGTACGAGTTGTAGTGCAATCCTTCATCAATAAATATAAAGTGTGGGGAGTGGGTGCTACAGTGTGTTTGTTTAAAGTGGGTGTGTGCTATACAGTGATGCCACTAACGCGTTACTAAGTAACGCGTTATTGTAATCTGATTACTTTTCCCCGAAAATAGTAATCTAACGTGTTAATCTTTACAAGCCAGTAATCTGATTGCAGTTACTTGTCCAAGTGGCCGTGCGTTACTATTTCGTTACTATCTCATCATAATGCAGGCGGAATGCAGTATTTTCTTTCGTTTTCGACAGTCAAATATACGTTTGGAAAGCTTTTCCTTGTATTGGGGAGTGACGTCACAGCACGCAACCTCGCGTGTTGATCCATGCTGGTGGGCGCGGCTGTTATTGTTATTATCAGGCTGACCTGCGAGCTAGCAGAGAGACACTCGCGCTCGTAACGCTTTCTGGCACTGGAAGTTCACTAGTCTACTTAACGTTTGTGTAAACTAAGCCGGGTGAAAAAAACATTCACTTTGCGGAGGAAACAAAATACTGTCTACCGCATATGGAATATACAGCACAGCACGACCATCGACTTCTACAGGACTCGGAGTCGGAGCTGCACCAGCCAAACAGTATGTTCTACCTTTGAGTTAAACATCTTTTGCAGTGCACTATTCATGAACATGGAACACCATACTGCAGTATGTAGGTCGTCAGTAGCACACTGACAACACTGCAGTATATATATTCCCTCCCCGCCGTATGTATATTTCCCTCCCACCCACCCACCCCCTCCTAATGTACAGTCCCCTCCCCATCATATGTATATACTCTGTCAGGATCTAGGGGTAACAGTACTGTATATTTGAATACCGCTTATGTCACAAATGTATCAGTACTAAATACCTATATGTCCCTATGCCATAAATGTCATGTATGTTGTGTATGTCATAAATGTCTATATGAATTGAAAATGGGGGACCCTGATGGAAACAAGACAAACGTCTTTCTCAGGTCTGCATCCCCTTAACAATTGTATGTATTGAGCCGTACTGTATTGTACCCAGGGCCGCCTGGGAGAAATGCGAGGCCCTGTGCGAGATTTAACGCGAGCCCCCCCCCCCCCCCCCCAAAAGGTTAAAAAAAAAAAAAATATATATATATATATATATATATATATATATATATATATATATATATATATTTTTTTTTTTATACAGTCAACATATTCTTAAATAATAGCGCTGCCCGAGGCGGGGCATGATACAGTCAACATATAGCAAAAGAGAGAGCGAGAGAGAGCTCCCGTTCTACAGTCAATATACAGTGTACAGAGAGAGAGAGAGAGAGAGAGAGACACATTGGAAAGAAATTGAAATGCTATTTGGCCCTAAACAGAGAGTACACAGTGGCAGAATACCTGAGCACTGTGACTGAAGATCCTTGAGCACAGCCTAGCCATCGAGAAAGGCCGCCATAGGCAGACTGTGTGTGTTAGAAAGAGAGAGAGAGAGAGAGAGAGAACATGTGTGTTTGTCATGTGTGTGTGTGTTAGAGAGAGACTAGAGCATGTATGAGAGATTCAAAAGGACAAAGATCAACACTTAAATCCAAGAGAGAGAGAGAGAGAGAGAGAGAGAGAGAGAGAGAGAGAGAGAGAGACACATTGGAAAGAAATTGAAATGCTATTTGGCCCTAAACAGAGAGTACACAGTGGCAGAATACCTGAGCACTGTGACTGAAGATCCTTGAGCACAGCCTAGCCATCGAGAAAGGCCGCCATAGGCAGACTGTGTGTGTTAGAAAGAGAGAGAGAGAGAGAGAGAGAACATGTGTGTTTGTCATGTGTGTGTGTGTTAGAGAGAGACTAGAGCATGTATGAGAGATCCAAAAGGACAAAGATCAACACTTAAATCCAACAAGAAGAGGGTCTATACCAGAGAAACCAAAGCAGCAAGGAGCCAATGGCCGACATCAGCTAAATAGGCTAGCCAGGTACTGTGACACCAGGCCACACACAGCTTTGGCCAACGGCCCAACGCTACCCAAGCTACACAAGCGACCAAGACATTCACACACAGCACATGTCGTACTGTATCTCCAAATGTTGTGAAGTAGCATATGTTTTGCCTGGAAAAAAACATCGTTATTAACAAAACATTCGGGAGGGGAAGGAAGGAAGAGTGGGGTAATGTCATGACATTTTCATTAATCTTACCTGCACAAAAGGAACGCAGGGCGAAAGGCCGCAACACAGGTCTCCACGTTGACGAAAGGCCTCTCGCTGGCGGGACAAAATAAGCCAGAACCCCCTGCTATTCTCACGGCTAATGTCAATGGTCGACTCGTAGCACAAGCTAACAGCTAACTCTAGCCTAGGCTAACTGATGGCATCAAAGTAACGTGCGCAGCCGGCAGCTAGCCGGCAGCTAGCTACGACGTTAGCTGCTGGCTGCGCACGTTACTTTGATGCTATCAGTTAGCCAGTTAGCTCAACCCGGCTATCGCTAACCATGAGCTAACGCACTACCACTGAAACTACAACATGAGAAAAGCAATACAGGCGCGCTGACACCAGGCACACACCGTTAGCTACTAGTAGTACTATATTAGCTAGTCGACCAGTTTGGCTCCAGAGAGAGAGAAAGAGAGCATAGGTCCACGGCGGGAATATAATCATAGGTTGACTCACCATAACGCAGTATCAATCCGGCGCCAATGGTAAAGTTGGAAGGAGACTTTCTTGGCCCACGGTGTAATTTCTTCTGATCCATGCGGCTTTTGAAAAGACATCCACTCGCCTCGCTCTTCTGAATAGCGCTGAATTATCTACCTCGTTTCGTGTCTTCTTCTTCTATTTGGTATTACGGCGGACGGGCCGGAAACACTATCCTAAAATCTGTAGAGCAGCAAATCCGCAGAAACCGGAAAACTGCAGTCTGCAGAGCCGCAGAGGCAGGAAGTCAGACACATTCTACAAACGTGTCTAATGTGAAATATATAAGCATATAAGCAAAACTAGATTTTAGGTCTGTGATGAAAAAGGGCCTCGCGGGAAGGGGGGCCTCGCAAAAAATAAAAAATAAAATAAAAAATAATAATAAAAAAAATAAATAAAAAAATTTTTTTTTTATTTTTTTTTTTATTTTTTTTTGCGAGGCCCCCCTTCCCGCGAGGCCCTGTGCGACCGCACTGCTCGCACACCCCCTGAGGCGGCCCTGATTGTACCCATTCTGCAATCTGTTAAATAAAGTTTTCATTCATTCATTCACACAATAATAAATAATAATAACGTAGAACCATATCTGAATGGGGCAGGCCTCAAAGGTAGGCTACATATCAGCCTACATGTGGTGTTATTGACCATTTATCTTTTGTGAAATCTATAGATCTATAGATAGCAAGATAGGCCTACCTGCCCTATTAGTACATTTTACTCAAACTGAGTACATTTTACTAATTTTTTTTTGTCATTCTTATGTTGTGGCAGCAGCAGGGGGGATGACTTCGTAACCTAGTTACTTTCAAAGTAACTAAGTTACTCTGATAATCAAGTAATCAGTAAAGTAACTAAGATTACTTTTTAAAGGAGTAATCAGTTATCAGTAATCAGATTACTTTTACAAGTAATCTGTGGCATCACTGGTGCTATAAAGTGTGTGGAGTGGGTGCTACAGTGTGTTTGTTTAAAGTGAGTGTGTGCGTGTGGATGTGTGTGCTATGTGCGTTTGGTGGTTGTTGTTGTGTAGTGTTCATTGTTCATTGTTCGTTTAGCAGCCTGATGGCCTGGGGATAGAAGCTTCTTCTGAGTCTTTCTGTGCTCGCCTTGAGACTCCGGTATCGCTTGCCTGACCGCAGCAGTTCAAAGAGGCAGTTGTTCGGGTGACTGGAGTCTTTAATGATTCTCTTAGCCTTGCCCTTGCAACGCTTGTTGTAAATGTTCTGGAGGGTGGGGAGCCCCCCTCCAATTGTGCGTTCGGCTGAACGTGTCACTCTTTGTAGTCTGCTTCGGTCTTGTGCAGTGCTATTCCCAAACCAGGAGGTGATGTTGCCAGTCAAGATGCTCTCTATTGTACATGAGTAGAAGTTCTTAAGGATCTTCTGACTGACTTGGAACTTCCTTAGGCGCCTGAGGAAGTAGAGGCGTTGTCGTGCCTTCTTCACAACACTGTCAATGTGTGTGGTCCATGTCAAGTCCTCGGATATGTAGGCTCCGAGGTACTTAAAGCTGTTGACTCTCTCAACCGGTGCCCCGTCGATGCTGAGGGGGCTGTAGTCCTTGACCCCCGACCTCCTGAAGTCCACAATCATCTCCTTTGTTTTGCTGACGTTCAGGGAGAGGCTGTTTTCCTGGCACCATCCCGCCAGGACCTTGACCTCTTCCAGGTAGGCCCTCTCGTCGTTGGCAGAGATCAGGCCCACCACCACTGTGTCGTCAGCAACTTTGATGATTGTATTGCTACTCCGCTGAGCCACACAGTCGTGTGTGTACAGGGAGTAGAGGAGGGGACTCAGAACACAGCCCTGGGGGGCCCCTATGTTGCGGGTGATGGATGAGGAGGTGCAGTTGCCTGCTCTCACCACCTGGGGTCTGCCAGTCAGGAAGTCCAAGACCCACTGGCAGAGGTCATAGTTCAAGCCCAGGTCCCTGAGCTTGGCTATGAGTATGGAGGGGACTATGGTATTGAATGCCGAGCTGTAGTCGATGAATAGCATTCTCACATAGTTCCCCTGCCTCTTGTCCAGGTGTGATGCTGCTGTGTGCAGCACATGGGCTATGGCGTCCTCCGTGGACCTGTTGGGGCGGTATGCAAATTGCAGGGGGTCCATGTTGATGGGGAGGTTGTTGATTGGTGGAGTCCTTTCTCAGCGGGGAGGTTGTTGATTGGTGGAGTCCTTTCTCAGCGGGGAGGTTGTTGATTGGTGGAGTCCTTTCTCATCACAGGACAACGTCACTCTGCGGGGAGGTTGTTGATTGGTGGAGTCCTTTCTCAGCACAATCCCTGCTGTTCCTCAACACTATCTCTGGCCAGTTAGCCACAAACCAATGCAAAGTCAATGGGGACAATTGAATATGTATTTGTCGCAGTGTTGAATATGTATTTGTTGCAGTGTATGTGACCTGTTATATATATATATATGTAAATTTTATCAAAACCAAAGACAAACTGTTCTATCTGTCGTGGACTCTTGAGAGTCGGGATAACACATGTCCTACAGACAATTGAAATACAAAACAGACAGGCATACAACATTTTATCTAAAGGAACTGTGTTTTTAATATGTATTTGAATAATTTAAATAAAAATGTGTCTGCTCTGTCCCTGGAAAGCTACCGAAGCCGAGAGCGGCCACGTCTTTATTTATTATTGTATTGCTGTTTTCTCGTGATAAATAAATGAATCCATTATCACAAGAGAACTGACTTTGTTGTATCAAGATAACGGAACAACAAGACGTGGCCATTCTCTGCTTCCATAGAAAGCGCATTGTCCTCGGCAGGAAATCATGATTTAAAACAGCCCAAAAAGAGTGTTCAAGTGTTCTTTAAAAAGTGTTCCAAAGCGACTTGAATGGCCATTTATACTTACTGCGTCCGCCGGTGCACGTTGGTACGCATGGCGTAAATTGCGTAATTTTGTCTGCAGCCGTGTGCGTGTACGACGTGTCAGTTTTCGAGTATATTCAGGCCTTCCTATACACGCTATATTAAAAAATTCAAATGTATATGATCGGTATACATTATGCTTCATCATGCGTGAAGGAAAGGGGGGGGGGGGGTCGTTTATAATTCCTTGATCGTCAGTAACGGCTTTATTTACTATGGGTTGATACGTTGATCAGATAGTTTGCAGTGAAATGAATAAACAATCGGGCTGAAAATAACGTTACTGTCCTCTTACCGTTCGCCGATGAGACTGGAGAAGAAAGATCCCAAATTATTTGACGCCGATCTCCTACATCCATTTCCGGTTTGAATTGATTATTAAGTTTAGAAAGCCATCCAAATGCACTATAGTGTTTGTCTGGAGTCCCGTAACAAGATGTGACTGCCGGAGGGATTTCCTCGATGCACCGATCGGCACTTCCGGTTTTGGCGAGAGTGTAACTCGCCCGACCATCCACCAGGCGGCAGTATTGAGGCGTTGCAATCTCATACAGGGTCCCGCTGGAGTCCGGAGGTTGGCTGGATGAATTATGAATGCCATGGAGAAAAAATTAAATATTGATCCCAAAAACGGCGTAAGTCATTCTTGGCGGGCAAAAGCGGCGTAACTCGTTCTTGGCGCAGGATGTGTTAAATGTGACACCGATCTGCATTTCACTCTGAACACTCACTCCGTGCCAAGAGAGAGTAGGGCAGGATCATTGTTCTATGGGTACGATTGGTCCAGTAAAACTTTGGCAGATAGATGACGCTAAATTTAGTTTTACTATCCCTAATCGTTATCCATTCCAATTCATAGACCATGTCTTTTTTTCATCATATGAAGAAACTTGAGAAGTTTGAATGGCTTTTCTAAGTGTGTAAAACTGCCAGTTTTATTTCGAAATCTTGGAAAACGGAGTTAACCTAGATTCTTTATTTTGACATCGGTGGACGATGCCGCGACAGAAAGTGTAAACAGCGCGCAAGGATTGTAGTAAATGTAGTAAACTGGCTCGCGAAATGTATGAAATTGGTGCCCGCTCGACTATGAAACCTCAAACGACTGCAGACACGCCGCGGGTGGTCCGGTCCGCGTACGTTCTGCCCGACTCTGTGGGAGCCTTCACAACAAGTCAGCGGGGGAGGGGTACACTGTACTTCTGGCAGCTAGAGGTCAGATTCGTTGTTTCTATAATCTATAATAAATAAGGAAATTACATTCGCAGCTAAATCTCCGAGGACCATTAAGCCTGTAGGTCCCCCAATTGGGGGACCCTGCTTTTCTTTATCATAAATCGATCAATGGAGACCATATTAGATCCCCAATTATCATATCATGGGGTATCATTGGAAAGCCACACTCATTGGCTACAACCCTGTCCAAAAATGTTTGAGATCGCCAAATGATTGACTGAGCTAGAGCCCCCGGAGGTCGGGGGTGGTAATGTGTACTTTGGCACACGCCTCACATATCGGCATGTAACTTGAGAACCGCTGAACGGATTCTGTCACCTGAAAGGGCAATTTACAGCCAATAAATAGGGCTATATTTCTATCTATATATTGTATTAAAAGAAATGCACACCCGAGTCGCTAGAGGTCAGCAAAGTGGCACATCGCGAATCGTCCTCATGAGGGCCCATGTTTTTATTGTAATAATTTTTTGCCAAGAGTAAAGACCATAACCCTATCAAAACAGCAGTCAAAGTGTACATTGTTACAGATGTTTTGTAAGATTTACCAAAAATAAGAATTTATCGAAAAAATGCTAATTATATCTCTTTTATGGTCAAACTGGGAGGAAATGACTAAATCCAGATTTAACCCTGCCATTGGAAAGAGGAGCCTTTTCCCTATCCATAGCTGTATGATTTGGCATAATATGGTCAAGGTCAAGTTCAAGGTCAAATATGAATTTATAATTAAAATCGATTATCATTTATTACTGTACAGTATCTTCAAGTCCTTCTGTTTAATCATCTTCCCTTTATTCATTTGCTTAGATTTTTTGTACACTTGATCTCAATAAGGTGGTGAATGAGCTCAGTGAGCAAGCTCGGTTTGCTCACAATTGTAACATAGTGTTATTCACCGGCACAGATGCAAAAAAATATCATCATTTATATTCTCCTTTTTTTCATTACAATTTACTCAAGCCTAGTAACAGACACAATATTTCTGACACTGGGAATACATACCCCCAGGTCCCTAGATGTTCCTATACCAAGAACATGCAAATTGACCTTGTAGAAGTGGAGCAATCTTCCATTTACTTAGGCATGTACCTTTAGGCGAAATCTCTGAAAATAGGGCTACAGCTTAACAGGTTAATACAGAACTTAATACAGAATATCGTTACTTTATCATGAGACCCTTTAAATTGGGGTCTAGAATGCCCATAAGGAGTATAGAGTATATTGTATATTGTATATTGTATAGTGTTATTCCTCCTTTACTTTTTTTACTGTATGAAGCACGTTCTCAGGGGCTCATACAGAGCCAAGCATTTCACTGTGAAGCACATGTACCTTATATGTGACAAATAAAAACAAACTTGAACTTGAACTTGAGGAGACCAGACCCATATCAATCTCACTATCCCGTTTAAAATGTAGTTTCACAATAATCGGGCAAGTACACAATGAATATAATTGGCTAGTCTGGATTCTTACATATCTCGATGTGATTTATCAAGAAATATCAACAGCTAGAATTTTGGGTCTCAATGAATCCAAAATGGCAATGTGGTTAGAAGTGGTGGAGAGAATAAAAGCCAGCATATAATGGTAGTGTCTGGTTAGGAACAAATTATAATGGTTGGATTATCCAATGGGGGGTCCGGGAGAGGGGGGTACGAGCTGGAGCATATGTGTATTTGTATATCCTATTGTGTGTTGTCATGTTTGTTTATGTGTTTGTTTAAAAAATAATAAAAAAATAAAATACAAAAAATTGGCTAGTCAGGTGCCACCTTTAATACAGCAGTCCATTTAGTTTGGGTTTAATTGTATTTCTCATTATATATATTTATTTATTCACTCAGTTTATTTGATCAGGGACAGTGATCAACAGTTTAACTTTATATACGGTACTACATACATTTATAAATGAATAAAAATGAAAAACTGTAAATATGCCAACGTTAGCAGGGTTGCTAGTTTTCAGTTGTAATCCCTGGGCTATATGTTAAAGCCAGAAAGTAAACAGAAAAATAGAAGGACATTAAAACAATTAATATAAAAACAATTTAAAACATATTCTGTACATTCACTCACTAGGCTTAGGTGTAGTTTGTAGGTGTAGTTTGAAGATGATGCAGAAGCCTGAACTGTGATTCCTTGGTATTATTACAAACGGATCATTAGCCTGTTTCCATATCCTTGACCATACTGTAGTTACTTGATTTACATAGAGCAACAGCAGTGACCAACAATATAAAAGGCTCTACAGTCTTGTCTAAAGCAGCCTGCAGAGCCAAAACTAAGGTACTGAAGGATATGGGCTTTCTCCACTGACTCTAAACTTTACCTGTGTGTGTGTGTGTGTGTGTGTGTGTGTGTGTGTGTGTGTGTGTGTGTGTGTGTGTGTGTGTGTGTGTGTGTGTGTGTGTGTGTGTGTGTGTGTGTGTGTGTGTGTGTGTGTGTGTGTGTGTGTGTGTGTGTGTGTGTGTGTGTGTGTGTGTGTGTGTGTGTGTGTGTGTGTGTGTGTGTGTGTGTGTGTGTGTGTGTGTGTGTGTGTGTGTGTGTGTGTGTGTGTGTGTGTGTGTGTGTGTCCAATCTTAGATTATGCAGCGACAATATGGGGCTTTTTAAAACTATCCAGCATGTGAATCAATCCATAATAGAGCTATTAGCTCCTATGGCTTGAGTGAGCGGCTATGGCTTCTAGAGGTGAGTGGAAACAGGCTTACTAAGGAAGGTATTTGAATGGGACATTCTAACAAATTTTGTTAGTTAGTTGGTTAGTTTATTTGTTGGTTTGTCTTCCAAAACGCTTCAGTTAGTTTGTTAGTTAGTTTGTTAGTTTGTCTTCCAAAACGCTTCACTTAGTTTGTTAGTCAGTTTGTTAGTTAGTTTGTTAGTTATTTTGTTAGTTAGTTTGTTAGTTTGTCTTCCAAAACGCTTCACTTAGTTTGTTAGTCAGTTTGTTAGTTAGTTTGTTAGTTATTTTGTTAGTTAGTTTGTTAGTTTGTCTTCCAAAATGCTTCACTTAGTTTGTTAGTTAGTTTGTTAGTTAGTTTGTTAGTTTGTTAGTTTGTTAATTAGTTTGTTAGTTAGTTTGTTTGTTAGTTTGTTAGTTTGTTAGTTTGTTAGTTTGTTAGTTTGTTAGTTTGTTAGTTTGTTAGTTAGTTTGTTAGTTTGTTAGTTAGTTTGTTAGTTTGTTAGTTTGTCTTCCAAAACGCTTCAGTTAGTTTGTTAGTTAGTTAGTTGGTTAGTTTGTCTTCCAAAGCGCTTCAGTTAGTTTGTTAGTTAGTTAGTTGGTTAGTTTGTCTTCCAAAACGCTTCAGTTAGTTTGTTAGTTAGTTTGTCTTCCAAAACGCTTCAGTTAGTTTGTTAGTTAGTTTGTCTTCCAAAACGCTTCAGTTAGTTTGTTAGTTCGTTCGTTCGTTTGTCTTCCAAAACGCTTCAGTTAGTTTGTTAGTTAGTTCGTTCGTTTGTCTTCCAAAACTCTTGCGTCAAATACAGTTCATCTGGATTTGCTTCAGGGGGGAAAAAAGATTTCTTTCCATTTCCGATGGTGGGCTCTCTTGCCGACGATGAAGGGGCCAAGGCCGGGGCTTCAGTGTCATAATATCAGAGGTTGTGTGAAAATAGACAGAGAAATAGAGAGGACATCGATACTTGTTTTAAATGTAGACTCTGTCCAAAGTGCTGATGATTAAAATCACTTGTAGCACATTTTCTATTGTGATTTTGTGTATTACATCAAACCTCAAACCCTGCCTCGGACCTCATATACTGCCCTAAGATACTTCAATAAACAAATAAACATGTCGTCCACCACCATCGATATAGTTCCCCCCCCCTTGGGTCAGGCAGTTTACAACAACAATTACAACAATAATAAATATGTGTTCGGAGTTTGTCACACCACAGAAGAATGTGTTATTAACCACCCAGACACATTTTAATAATTAAAAAACATAAATAACTATTATAAAACGCAGCCGAAAACAGTTCGGCTGGGGGCTCAGATTGTGGGGGTCACAATACACTTGATTCACAGTTCCCTTTCTCCTCAAGCGCCATTTGATTTTTCCATTCAATTACGTTTAGCAAGAAACGACCACATCTATCAAATGGTTTTATTTAACTAGACCTCCCGGAGTATTGCGCAATAATTGTTTAGCATCTTCCATTCTCATACATGAAACAGTTAGCATTGGCTTTTCGATACTAACATTTGCTTCTAAATGACCAACTCTATCAAATGGACCCTACTTGGTTAGAAAGGTAGACTAAGTGACCTCCTAGCAAACTAGGTTAGACCACCCCAAATCCTGGAGCACGGCGCTAATCTATTTAGCATTTGCCATTCATATAGATGTAGAGGTTAGCATTAGGTCAAGGTCAAGGTCAACTTTATTTATATAGCACATTTAAAATCAACCGAAGTTGTACCAAAGTGCTGTACAATACAAAAACAGAAATACTAAAAGAAATACAAAATACAGTATCACACACAAAGTCATATAACTACAATAAAGTTTAAAAAAAAAAACAATCACGACACGACCAGGGATGTGTGGCTTACCAAGCCTCAGAACGCCAATAAAAACAGGTGAGTCTTCAGCTGTGTTTTAAAACTCCGTAGGGTCTGGGCAGCAGAACTCATTTGCAGTGGAAGACTGTTCCACAACTTAGGGGCAGCCACCGCAAAAGCTCGATCGCCTTTTGTTGAAGTTAGAGGTTCTATGTAGGATTGCAAGTAACTGTCTAACTGCATATATAACTGTTTCCACTAGAGGGCACTCTAGGCGGAGCCACACATGATAGGCGAGTATAAAAAGAGATGTCTCCTCCCCCTCTACCTCTTTCCCACCAGCCTCTCAGAGAGAGGAGAACTCTAGAACTGCTGTTCAACATGTGAATGAATAAACCACGCCAAAGGCTAAAGATAGAAACCATGCCTCTTGACCACATTATTGTCGCCCCATAGCCAGATTCTGTCAACACCTTTAGTCTTTAGCCTAGACTTCGGGGCATCTAAGAGCAGTTTATTTGCTGACCTCAGTGCTCTAGCAGGGGTACAACGATGGAGGAGTTCAGCTAGATACTGAGGGGCCAGACCATTAAGGCCTTGAACACAAACATTCAATTCTGAAACAAACAGGGAGCCAGTGCAGGGAAGCCAGTACTGGTCTGATGTGCTCACGCTTCTTTGTGCCAGTCAAGAGGCGTGCAGCGGCGTTCTGCACTATAGCTGCAGGCTAGTTGTTTCCATCCCGGACGCCGATTGGCCGACACCGCACTCTACAGTGACAGTAAATCCCGGTGTGGTCCGGGGTCAGTTATCATGTTGTGTGTAGATTCACGGGTCATCGATAACCCATTCTCTTCTCCTCCTCCTCCTCCTTCCTGTCTCTGTGACAACAGGCTGACAAGGCATCAATCTCACCTTAACGCCCCGGCACAGTCGGGACAACCACGGATCCGTCACACGATCCATATTCAGAATACATTTTAGCTTTCAGGTTTTACCAGCGTCGTGGGAGAGAGAAGCAATGGGGGGTGGGGGCTGGGGGTGTTTACATACACACACACAGACACACACACACACACACACGCACCTGTATCCATCCCCACACACCTTTACCCCCCTCCCTGTTAGAGAAGGGGATATAGATGGCATGTCAGCGTGCTGCAGGCAGGCTGCAGTAAGAGCAGGCCCCATGGGGTGAGACCTTAAAGTGTCATTAGCTGCCTGCATGTCAGACACCACCTGCCAGCCCGCCCGCCTGCCATTCAGCACACCATACATCCAGCCGTCCCACCGGAGCCTCCTAAAAGAGGGGAAAGGAGGTTGCATGTCCCAAAAAGAAAGAGGCAAAACAACGATGGGTGAAATTTGACACTACAAATCGCTCACGGTAAACATTTAGACATTTAGACAGAACAAAGTCACGAATAAGAATAACAAAACAAATTGCCTAAGAATAAGCACCTGTTGGCAGGGAGTTGTAACTGCAAGGTTGTTTTGGCTTTTATTCCATTGTAATATCCTACTCAATGTCACCGAGCGGCACTGCAGATTTATCCTACTCTTGGAATTCGGAAAAGTGCATTACCGGTCAGATCCTCATAGGGGCGCTGTCTCGATAATGCCGTGTTCCCTGTTACAGACCGGTGTTTTTTTTTTTTTGTATTATGGGCTTGAATGGGCTTTTCTGTTAGCCTAAATAAAATATACAGTAAAAAATATACAGTAAAAATATACAGAAGTCTACAGTAAGGGTAATATTGAACAGTGTTGTTTTAAAAGTAAAAGTCACTCTGTGCTCAGTGATGCAGTGAGGCACAGTGATGCATTGTAAAGTCTGATGGCTGTCGGAATGAAGGACTTCCTGTGCCGTTCAGTGGTGCATTTAGGGAGTGTTAGGAGAGGGGTCTGTGTGTAGTGGGTGGGAGGGGTCTGTGTGTAGTGGGTGGGAGGGGGTTTCCCTGATGGCCTGGACTTTAGCAAGGCTCCTCCTCTCCGCCACCATCGCTAGAGAGTGCTCGCATTACTCTCACATTGATTTTCCACAAAAGTCAAAATCCACTAGAGTTTGATAAAAGACACTTTAAATGTCACCGCCTGACTGCCGTTTGTCAAGGTACGTGTATAGTTTTCTGTAAAAAAAGACTAAATGTATTCAAATATATATCCCGTATACTGACGGTATATATATATATATTGCATTCCCATCTATTTTGAAAGAGGAAAAGTCATATCCATGGCAGTTAGAGGAGGAAAAAAGTACCGGTATACATATATCACATTATATAAATTAAGACAAGAAGGTACTCTTCCATTGTACTGACAGTAGCCTAATAGCCTAGGATTGTTACTAACAATAGCGCATTCAATTCAATGCATGCATATCACTCACTACATGCATTTATTGCTCCAACTCCGCCCACTACAAACATGGGAACTCTCTAACCCCTGTCCCCATCTCTCTGAGTCAGTCGCGGACTGGGACCATAATTCCTACTGGGAATTTGACTCAGGCCAGGCCCATACCTATACCCATCCCGGTGGTCCCGATGGCCAGTCCGCTAGTGCTCTGAGTGGTTGTCTCGTAGTGTTTGTTATGTTCTGGTTACAGGGTTTGCTGTATGTTGTGATAGTGGGTACGGTGCCTTTAAGACTGTGACTATTATGGGTTGCTGTTGGTTACGGGCAGAGCGTGCGCTGATACATGATATATAAGTAGTGTGGTCTGTGATTTGTGACAGTTGATTAAAGTAAACAAGTTGTGGTTCCAACATTGAAACTGTGTGCGTGTACAGTCCTTTCCACACAGTCTTGGAGTGATGGCCAAGATTGCACTGACTGTTCTTCCCCCACATTGGTTATGTGCACCATTGAGGTCATGGATCAGCTTCATACCGTCTTTTGTCCGACCTACAACGTCTAAACCCTGCCTGTTCTAGTTCATTGCTGGGTTAAGTACTTCTATTCTATTCACATATATGCTTACTACATGTATCTATTCTATTCACATAATGCTTACTACATGTATCTATTGCTATGTCCGCCCATCACAAACACGCAAACTGTCTAACGCCTGTCCCCGTCTCCCTGTCTCCCTGTGAGTGGATGTCTCGTGGTAATGACCGGAGTGGTGGACGTCGTCCCATGGTGATGGCCGGGAGGATGCGATCATCTCTCTATTCTATTTAAAATCTTTCAAAACGTTCTTATGTACTCCAGTTGCTATTGCATGTCCATATTTGTGTTTCATTACACGTATATGTACATACTTACCAACTGTTTCGCCTGTTTTATAGCAACACTACTACAGTATCACCGACATCTAAGAAGGGAGATCCCCCCTTGAACAGCCCTTCTAAGGTTTCTCCCCTCCACATTGCCTGTGGTGTTTTTTTCCTATTGCTAGGTTTTTAGTGAGTTTTTCCTTACCTTCGCGTGGGGTATGTCTGGGAGTGTTGCATTTATCTATTTTACGTTTTATTAACGTCTGTTGTCGGTCCTTACAAATACATTTGATTTGATCATGTCCAAAATACATCTTAGTGCAAAATAACATTTTAATGCATTCATATGATGTGCTAGTTCGTTGTTTTTCTCCCTTATTTTCATAACTGATATATGGATCCACCTTATTGACTCGGCACTGGGACATATCTGCTACGGAGGCATTCAGTACTCTCTCTCCCTCTCTCTCTCTCTCTCTCTCTCTCTCTCTCTCTCTCTCTCTCTCTCTCTCTCTCTCTCTCTCTCTCTCTCTGCCCTAGAATGCCGTCAGTATTCACTGTTGAAAAGTCATTTGACAAAGATATCATCACACTTCCTTGTTTGTACAACATTTCAATTTGTCTGAAAAATACTGCACAATAAAAGCGAGGGAAGCGTATTGCAGTGTGCAGGCCCCTCTCTCTATTTATTACCCTGTTTTCAAGTTCAGCTATACCGTCCAAAGTGTTTTATTTTGATTCTGTTTACGGAACAGGGACTGTTATGTAAGATAAC
The DNA here is from genome assembly GCF_963971535.1 of Notolepis coatsorum. Taxonomy (NCBI): domain Eukaryota; kingdom Metazoa; phylum Chordata; class Actinopteri; order Aulopiformes; family Paralepididae; genus Notolepis; species Notolepis coatsorum. The sequence continues at coordinate 22,427,799 of NC_140168.1, read as the reverse complement.
ATGGCAACATAACGCACCTTCAGATATGAATTTCTCCATAATCATTTTTGGATCCATTTCAATCTTCCTGTGTCTCACTTTTCGGTCCACACACCCACTCAAAATACTTCCATTTCATCAGTACTTCACTACTACTTTATATTGTGCTTTTATTCAAAACGCTTTACGATTTTGTTCCTCACATTCACCCATTCACACACCGACAGCAGAGGTGACCATGCAAGGTGCCGACCTGCTCATCGGGAGAAATGAGGGGTTAAATGTCTTGCTCAAGGATGCATCGATATGCTGCCCGGGGGAGGAGCGTGAATCAAACCGGGAACCTTCTGACTACCAGACGACCACTCTACCTCCCGAGCCACTGTCACCCCAAAGTACTTAATTTCGTCATCATTTTTGGTGGCAAAGTTAGAAACGGGCTGCAAGTGGATTATCTGACCAAGCGAGAGGAAAGCAGAGGGACTGTTGCATATAGGATTAACGGTCTGTATATGTGAGCAGATTACTATGAAGTATAACTCTAAGTGTGGGTAGTTGGAGGGGGCAGTGATAGATTATTGAACTGTTCGATATTGGCTTTTTTACCGATATCCGATATACCGATATTGTCCAACTCTTAATTTCCGATACCGATATCAACCGATACCAATATATGCATACATATCTCTTGTCGTGGAATTAACACAACATCATGTATTCTTTTGACAATAAATAAAATAAGAATTTGTTCTTACTTGCTTGCCTGGGTAAATAAAGGTTAAATAAATGTAAAATAAAAAAATAAAATAAAAATTCGATACCGATAATTTCCGATATTATATTTTAATGCCAATATCAGCCGATAATATCGATAGACCGATAATATTGGACATGCCGTCTGAAACTGATAAAGTCTTCGCCGCTCAACATGAAGAAGTTCCCCTTGATAAACACGGCAGTCCTGCGTCAGTGTTGAATGAACACTAAAGAGCAGCTTATTTTCAATACTGTACTCTAAAGTTTAAAAGTTTTTTTTGTCTGTGCAATCCAGTGGATTATAAAGATGATGATAATAATTAGTAATCTCTAATGGAATTACATTCAAAAAATCATCTAGTGACTGTACAAAACCATGATATAAAAACGTAGAGGTGAAACTTTGTAGAAGTGAAACTTTGTAGAAAGTGGAACACTGGAAAGTAGCACTAAAGTTAATTTTGAGATAGAGCCACTTGTTGGGACACCATGACGCCTCTCTTCCTTTGATCACAACAGACCACAGCTACAATAATCAGCGTGACACGAAAGCAGGAGTGCTGCTGTAGCCTCGCTCCTCTCTCTGGGGAACATGCTGAGCAAATGCCATCTTCTGTGCACACTCACACCCACACACACACACACAGTGTTCCTCCGCGTCACCTCTCTCTCACCCCACCGTCATAATAATCACATTAGTCTCAGATGAGCTCCAGTCTGGCACGGGGGATGATCTCCAGGCAGTAATCCAGACGATGCGACCAGACACGGTGAACGTGATGGCGCCACTTCGCCGCAGCCTATGAGGGCAAAGTATACGAGAGGAGAGAACTCGGTCCTTCTCTGTCTGAAAACGTGTTCAGCACGTGCCTAGTAGTCGTATAACTAACTACTATTTACCAGGGGCGTAAAAAGTAGCCAGAGATTTAAGTGAAAGTATGGGTACCGTCTCAAAATAAGTAAACGTAGAAGTAAAAGTCAGAGTATCTGGCTTAAAACACACTTGAGTAAAAGTAAAAAAGTTTCAACTTTTAAATGTACTTAAGTACTAAAAAGTAAAAGTAAAAACTTTTTTTTTGACTGTCTATTCTTCTGTGTTTAATCAAAGATCCCCGCTTTCTAGGACCAATCAGCATGGGTATGGGCGGGTTAATTTTCTATTGATGGGGATTTGATTGCCTGTTTTTAAATAAAGTGCGCCCGCAGGATTAATAACGTTAACGTTAATTTGGCCAGAGAAACAAATATACTAATTAAAATGGTTGGACCTGTGAGATTTGTACTTTGTACTTTGTAGGTCTGCATTTTAAATGTAAGGAGTAAAACGTATGTTTTTTTTCCTCTGAAATGTAATTGAGTAAAAGTACAAGTATACAAACCTAATAATACTTGAGTAAAGTACACATCCCCAAAAACAGCACTTAAGTATTGTAACGAAGTACAATTACTCAAGTACTTTACACCCCTGCTATTTACTAGAGTAATGACGACAATAGGATCAGCAGAATGTGTCCCGTCGTGACTTGATCTGACGGAGACCACAGATCTGAAATGTCAAGATTTTATTACAATCCAATAAGTACATTTGTGTTTTTGAACCAAGGGTGTTGCACCAGGGGCGGCAGGTAGAGCAGTCGCCTGGTAATCGGAAGGTTCCCGGTTAGATTCCCGCTCCTCCCGCGCAATCGTGTCAAAGTGTCCTTTGCAAAGCAAGACACTTAACCCCTAATTGCTCCCGATGAGCAGGTTGGCACCTTGCATGGTCGCCTCGGTGCCGTCTGTGTGTGAATGTGTGAGTGGATGGGTGAATATGGGGAACAAAATTGTAAAGCACCATATGAATTTACTAGGGCTGACCCCTATTAGTCGATTAATCGGTCGAAAGGAGCCGTAGTCGACTGCCAACCTCTTAGTCAAAGATTATTTTAATAAAAAATGTATAAAAATAAATATATATATTTTTTTGGTATCATTCTTTCCAAAAGAAAAGAGGCCTAGAAGCGTGGCTAATGCTAATGGCACGCATACCAGAGGCTAACTGCCTACGAAAACAGGCACAGGGGCACTGAAAGAGGATTTCACCCATCTGATGAACACACTAGACTAGACTAATATCAAGAAGTATCCATCAGTGGACCAATTGCATGGTTTTGCAGAGGACAAGAAGCCTTCCGTTGACTCCTTCAGACATTAAGCACCCCCCACAGCCCAAATGGAATGATAAAAAAGAAATTATACCTTTTTTTTGTTTTGTTTTTTACCAATAGTCGACTAACGGCAAATTTTGGCCAATCATAGTCGACCATCCAAATCCTTAGTCGGGGACAGCCCTAGAATTTACCATGTTTACCTTTTCTTTCCACTTTAATCTGTACATGACAGGGGACTTGAATCAAAGGGAAAATCCACCCTAAAACAGAATCGGCGTATTTAGACCACTATCAGTAGGGCACGTGCCCTACTGATGATCATCTGTGCCCCACTGATAATTTTTATAATTGTCGCTTGGAACCTTCAATAGACCAGTAGTAGATGATCGCAATGTTTATACTTTGTATATAAGGAGGAGGACCTTGAAATCAATTCTAAATGTTACCGGAAGCCAGTGTAGGTTACTTACTTGTAACTTCGGGTTTGATCCAAGGAGTAAGTTGCCCCATATTGCTCTGTAACATTTCTCTTTTTGTTATAGGACCGACTAGTAGGATTTCAGTTTTGCCCTCATTTAATTTTAGGAAGTTGTTTGTCATCCATTTGTTTATTGCTAAGAGACAGGCGGAAATTGAGTTTATAGCTGTGTGATCATTTGGTTCAGCGGAGATGTACAATTGTGTGTCATCTGCGTAACTATGGAAACATACATTGTGCTTTCTAATGATGTCTCCTCAATGTTCAATGTTCAATGCAATGTTCAATGCAAGTAAAGCACTTTAAACTTTAAGTATGACTAAATGCTTTCTTGACTATAACTGTTCCAAAATGCATAGATTTCTATGTATTTTAGGGGTTTGGGGGGCTAGCTCTTTTTAATATAAATTTTGTTGAAATTTCTTTATTGGGAATAACCCCTTGAGATGAAACCATCTCGTTTTCAAGGGGGTCCGCAAAGACAATACAGAGTTATTTGACAATAATGTATAACAAAAACAACAAACAACAAATAATAAAAAAAGAAAAAAAAACTAGACAAAACAAAACAGAAACAAAAACAACAAAACAACAGAGTAAGCAACGCCAGCCAAGAAAATAAAGTAATCCAAAGATAAAAAGCATTCAACAGTATATCAGCAACAACAACATGACAAGAACATGAACTGTAACACCAGCTATGTTTAATCTATCTAATAATATTATATTGAGGTCCAAAGCATAGGCAGATAGTCTCACCATGAGAGGACAACATATTTTTAAACAATTTAAATGTCAGATTGTTTTATTTATTTCATAGATTTCTATGCATTTCAGGAGTTTGGGGGGCTGGCTCCCCAAAATAATTAAATAACATAACCCTAACCTAACCCTAAAACCGAAATAAAGTTAAAAAAATTTTTTTTTACAAAATCGGCCAAAACCGGCACAAAAAGAAATTTGCCGCTGCGCTGCGCGCGCGCTTCATATACTTCTGTGCCCCCCAGTGCCCCAGTAGAGTGCTGGGTCTAGATACGCCCTCAATACGCTATGCCAGTGATCTTGGACAGTTCAGTCGATATCTATTTCCTTGAGCATGAAGACTTGAATTTGGGATGTCATGTCAATGACAATGAACTAACTTTGTGGGCTCAGTTATTTTTGTTTGTTTGAGCTATTACATCCAAATTAGTTTTATTTAAATGTAGGGCTAACATCTCTGCATCAGAAAATTACCCATATCCCAGTACGATCACCATGGGTACTGTAATAGTGTTCCCATATCCCAGTAAAATCACCATGGTTACTGTAATAGTGTCCTCATATCCCAGTATGATCACCATGGGTACTGTAATAGTGTTCCCATATCCCAGTAAAATCACCATGGTTACTGTAATAGTGTCCTCATATCCCAGTATGATCACCATGGTTACTGTAATAGTGTCCTCATATCCCAGTATGATCACCATGGGTACTGTAATAGTGTTCCCATATCCCAGTAAAATCACCATGGGTAATCCGGAGGTTCCCGGTTCGATTCCCGCTCCTCCCGAGCACCGTGTGAGTGAATGGGTAAAATGTGAGGAACAAATTGTAAAGCGCTTTGGATAAAAGCGCTATATAAATGCAACATTTACCATTTAGTACACTGACACAAAACAATACCAAAACAATACCAGCACAAAACATGTTAGCTCGCTGTCATGGACAAGGCCAATTAATTCAATTCAACGTTAGCAAGCTAGCAGAAAATCATAATGGTGTAGCCATTGTCTACAAATCTATTTCTTTGCGCTCGAGAACACAGACTCAAGTGATAAAGACAAACCATGTTTATTTCTAATATATCTCCTTGTAGAAACGTCAACTTTCTGACATTAAAGAAAAACACAGATACTGTAGTTTACACTGTAAAGATATGACTGTCTGAGAGTTTAATCCCTTTTATTGTATGTATTTTCTGTGATCTGATACTCTGTTTGTGTACTGCAATGCTATTTGGAATAATTTTTATATGTAGGAATATTGGAATATATTTTTACCAGGAAGACTAGTTGTTGCTGCGCAGCCTGCGATGATGACTAATGGGGATCCGTAATAAAGATAAAGACACTGTGACATATTTGACGTTATCGCTGGGAGGCCACGTGCAGCCAATGATCTCTGTTACAGCGTGATACACGTCTGACGTTTGTTATGCTACTCAACTGAAAAACATATGTAAAGAAGACGTCAAGGCTTATGTAGACCTGTAGGCTATATCTTTATGTTTTAGCCTAATTATAGCTATGCAATCTGTTGTTTTTGTCGTACATGTACACACAACAAGACAGCTCGAAAAGGCGATTACTTTAGGTTATCGTCCTGAGGTGTTTTGTGGACTTAACTACTTTGTTAGAACTTTTGAGAAGAGAGAAACAGATAGAAGTAGGGGGGGGGGGTGCATGTGAGAGAGAGCGAGAGCGAGAGCGAGAGTGAGAGCGAGAGCGAGAGAGAGAGAGAGTTTGTCTTTCCAGTAGCAGCCTTCTCTTATGACTATCAGCGTAGACTCGTCCTCCTCTCTCTGATTGTGGAGCGCCGACGGATATCAGATACCAGCCGTCCCTTCTTATCAGACGGCTCTGGACTTTCCTCCAAACTAAACGTGTGAACTAAAGGAGTGCAACTTTTCGTTCCTCAGGACTGCGCTGCCCTGCGCGTGAACTACCCCCTCCTCCCCTCCCCGAAAAGCCCCCAATCCCATATCCGCAGTGTGGAAAAAGAGGAACGAGCGGAGGGGAAGGAGAGATAGAACAGGCGGAAAAAGGAAAGAGGAAGGAGGAGGGATGACGGGTTGTGTTAAAGGAGAGGAAATAAGCTCATATTGCTTGAAATCTCCCTGGGTGTATTTCAGTGAGGTGCATAAACAGATATTATAAATATGTTAATGGAGACAACCACCAAATATTTTAAAGGGAGAATCCTTTAACCCTTTCACTACCACACTACAGACGGTTAACCCTTTCACTACCACACTACAGACGGTTAACCCATTCACTACCACACTAGTGTGAAAGGTTAACCTTCGGTAGTGTGGTAGTGAAAGGGTTAACATGTCTTCCTGCTGTGCAGAGGATGGATGGCACCCTATGGGGCAGTGAATGACAGTGATTTATACAAGTTTTAGTGTGAATGTGTGTGTGTGTGTGTGTGTGTGTGTGTGTGCATGCGTGCATGCATGTATGTTTGTGTGTATGTGTGTGTTTGTGTGTAGTACAGTACATAGCCTACAGTAAGGTCTTTCTCATGTGTGCATATACATAATGTTGATTTGTCATGTGTGTGTGTGTATGTGTGTGTGTGTGCGTGCAGTGCCATCTGGGAGAAATGCGAGGCCCTGTGCAAGATTTAAACGCGAGCCCCCCCCCCCCCCCCCTAAAGGTTAAAAAAATATATATATATATTTAATAATATTATTATTATTTTCTTTTTTATTATATATTTTTTTTATACAGTCAACGTATTCTTAAATAATATCGCTGCCCGAGGCTGGGCACACAGTCAACGTATTCTTAAATGATAGCGCTGCCCGAGGCTTAGTGGCAATGCACCTGTACAGTCGTACACCTGGCAGTAACAGGGAAAATGCATAAAACACCCCTGGAACCTGATAAACAAGCTTAAAGCCAGGTTAATTTTTCAAGCACGACATGCAGATTTGCAGTTTTGCCTTATTTGAATCGAACTCTATAAGCTTAGTACGTCACAAACTGCACGATGCAACACACCGAGTGAGAGAGAGAGAGAGAGAGACAGAGAGAGACAGAGAGAGAGAGAGAGAGAGCGAGAGCGAGAGAGAGAAAGAGAGAGAGAGAGATCCACGGCGGGAACAGAATAGATTAAAAACTCACCCTAACGCAGAATCAGGTCCAAGAGGAAGGAGACGACGTGGAGATGACAAAGTTCACCAGTCCCATGATATTTTCCCCCCCGTTGGGATGAACTTGGGAGTCTGTTCCTAGTTTATCTGCCACACGTTAGCACTAGCTAGGTTAGCTAACGCTAGTTAGCTGTCCCTGTCTTTAGCTAAGCTACTAGCCGACATGGCTAGCCTGACTGAACGTTCTAACACGCAACAACTTTCATCTTCAGTCCATCTGCCGAACGTCCTCTTCGTCTTGGCATAACCTAATCACTATACTTGGTATTGATAAGCTTACGGCACGCAGCGTTATTTCTTCTGCTCCGATGCTGCACATTTGATTTTCAAAAGTAGGATGCTCTTGGCCAAGACATCCACTCGCTCCCGTGGATAGCGCCGAATAGACCCCGTACCTGTACCCCCTCCCCTCGTGGATAATACCGGTCTTCTTTACATCTCTCTATCGACTACCAGACCGACGCCAACCAGCTCCCCCTAGTGTTAGTCCTCCCACAATGCTTTGCACAAAAGTAAACGGGTCATTGAATGAAACCAATAGTATATCTGCAGAGCCGCAGAGCCCGGAACACTATTCTACAAACGTGTCTAATGTGAAATATATAAGCATGTAAGCAAAACTAGATTTTAGGTATGTGATGGAAAGTGATTGTTAACATTCTATTTATTTTTATTTTTATAAAAAAAATATAATAATAATAAAAAAAAAATAATTGCGAGGTTCCCCTTCTTGCAAGGCCCTGTTCTACCACACTGCTCGCATGCCCCTAGCGGAGGCCCTGTGTGCGTGTGCATGTGTGCACGTGTGTGTTCAGTATACATAATGCTCCTCAAGGTGGGGACACATCTGCGAGCTAATGTGCCATAGATGTTGCGTGTGTCAATATTTAAAAAGCCAGATGTTTGGAATTATCCATGCGATCGATGTAATCCTCCTAATCCGTCACCGCCCCGCTCTCCTCAGGATGTTCTGAAGCCTCCTGCTAATTCATATAAAAGATTCTGCCCACAACTAAATCGCAAGTGAAGCTGGTGGTTGAGGTTTATTCCTGGAATGCGTTAGTTACCTCCGGCTGTCCTCCAAGAAAGTCTCAGTCGATTAATGGCCATAGGACTTTGTAGACTAATTGGTTAGCTCTGTGCGATCGGGTTTCCCACACATGCAATGATCGGAAGCTCCTTATAGTGCTTACACGAGGCGATCATTGTCTCGGAAAGAGACTGAGACATCTTGGTCGACTAAGACAAAACCAACCTATTAATGGACTGAGACAAAACCAACCTATTAATGGACTGAGACAAAACCAACCTATTAATGGACTGAGACAAAACCAACCTATTAATGGACTGAGACAAAACCAACCTATTAATGGACTGAGACAAAACCAACCTATTAATGGACTGAGACAAAACCAACCTATTAATGGACTGAGACAAAACCAACCTATTAATGGACTAAGACAAAACCAACCTATTAATGGACTGAGACAAAAACAACCTATTAATGGACTGAGACAAAACCAACCTATTAATGGACTGAGACAAAACCAACCTATTAATAGACTAAGACAAAACCAACCTACTATTAATGGACCAACCTACTATTAATGGACTAAGAAGGGGGTTCAGCCTGAGTCCCAATGCTATCTCTGTGTCTCTCTCCATTCCATTTGTTAATGGTTTTCTTTCTCTCTGCAGGTTAACTTACCAGCAGCTACAGTCCACCTATATACTCCTATATTATTCATAACCTCTATATTGCTGTTGGGGAATGCAGGATAATGTCGCGCCCCCGCAGCACATTGACCTCCACCAGGCTTGAGCAGGTGAACCTGGGCCGTGGTGAACCTTTACGTTATATACGCACATTATATTGTTTTAAAAGAGTACTCTCAGATAATCGAAGGGTGACATCCTTCAATTGTATCTAGAATGATAACGGATGGTTCATTATTCTATACTGTGGTTACACCTGTGACCAAGTCAAAATGTCTGATGTGAAAAGGGTCTATTGGGTGCTTTCTTTTGCCAGCATTCGTGTTGTTTACCCAAGAGAGGCTACCAGTTAGACGAGCTGATGTGAAAGGGTCGTGGTTTGCGCAGATTGATTTCCTGCAATAATTATGTGGATGCGTTGTAACTTTGTGACAGTGAAGCCTTACTTTCAAGGAGGAATTTTGTATTTTGCGTTCTTATCAGTTGCCATATACAGTATGTCACTGGTTGAGGACCTGGACTAGTTTCCTCTCCAGTTGGAGAGAACGAGGGAAACACACTAAGAACTAAAATCCTCAAGTCCCTTCACTCAGGATCGAGTACAAAGTCTCCCTGCTCACTCACCAATGCCTCCACAGAAACGCTCCCCTCTACCTTAAGAACTCATCACCCCTCACTCCTCCTCACAACATCTCCGCTCCGGCCAGGCAAACCTCCAGCGCCCAAGGACCAAACTCTGCACTATAGGAGATCGGGCCTTCTGCTCATCCGCTCCCAGTCTATGGAATGCTCTCCCTAATTACCTGAGACTGTGCACGACAGACTGTGGATGCTTTTAAAATGGGCCTCAAAACACATATTTTTTTATAGAGCCTTTTGTTGATTTTTATTGTCATTTTTGCTCCACACATTTTATGTTCTTTTACCAGTTTTAGCCATTCTTATTTTATGTTTTTTACTCTTTTACTAGTTTTAGTGTTCTTTTTACTCCTTACTAGTTTGAGTCTTGCTTATTTTATATGCTCTCTTTTCTTTACTCTCTTGCTAGTTTTTATGTTCTTTTAAAATGTAGCGCTTTGAGATTTGCTCCACAACTATAAAGCGCCCTACATATCAAATTATTATTATTATTATTAAAAGACACTACCTGCAGTCGAACTTACATAATGCAAAAAAGAAATTGTGGATTCGGAAATGGGGAAGAGACAAGTGCGGGGAGACAGCCTAGGCTGTGGGGAGGCTGTGGGGAACAGGGAAAATCAACTAAATAATAAAAAGAAAGGCTGTATGCCCTGGCGTATAAAACAACCAAAACAGGATTGTTGGTCCGATTAAAATTTGGCGGGCAGAAGGCATAGAGTTGTGGTGCATTCGTGAAAAATCTTCAAAAGTGACGTCCTCTGTCGGTTTACGTCAACGTCTGGTCAGTTCCGTAGAGTCAAACACCTAATGGAGAGGAAACTTCTATCAGTGGCTTGCTGTTTCCACTTTAATAACACCCAACCACACACAGCGAGTTAACAAAAGGCACTTAACAGGGGGGAGATGGTGCGTTGAGAAGATAAGTAGACCTCTGCGTCCTCGGTGGAGGAAAAGATTGATGGCTGGAGGACGAAGTTGGAGGACGCAACTGAAGCTAATGTTGTAGAATGTGCAACACAATGTCAGAGGCTTCCATTATAAAGCCCAGGTGTGTCTCCATTCCCACCTCACGCACCTATGGGGAGCTAGGAGAGAGCGCTTATACCAGCCAATCCCCAGGGCCTCTCCCCCGACAAGGTCTGTTGTTCACAGCTGCGCCCAATCACGTATCAATTAGTCAATAATGTCCAAATGTTCTGGGCACAGCTGTGGGAGAGACATCGTGCAACACGTTATTCAAGCGGTTCATAGTTGTATCTCAGTTACACAGTAATTCTTCCCTTATATCCCTGGGGTATATTCCAATATATAATCCTCAGGTGATTCCATGATATCAACAACAACCAAAGAAAATAAACAATTGTGTTTATTTATACAGGGAAGGAGAGCACTGTCCTGTCAACCTGTGGCATATAAAGTAGCATTAGCTCTTACCCCTTTCACTACTACACTGCAGACGGTTAACCTTTCACTACCACACTACAGACGGTTGCCCTTTGTCATGTGGTAGTGAAAGGGTTAACCTTCTGTAGTGTGCTTGTGAATGGGTTAACCCTTTGTGGTGTGGTAGTGAAAGGGTTAACCTTATGTAGTGTGCTTGTGAAAGGGTTAACCATTTGTAGTGTGGTAGTGAAAGGGTTAACCTTATATAGTGTGGTTGTGAAAGGGTTAACCCTTTGGTAGTGTGGCAGTGAAAGGGTTAACCTTATGTGGTGTGGTTGTGAAAGGGTTAACCCTTTGGTAGTGTGGCAGTGAAAGGGTTACCCTTCTGTAGTGTGGTTGTGAAAGGGTTAACCCTTTGGTAATGTGGTAGTAAAAGGGTTAACCTTCTGTAGTGTGCTTGTGAAAGGGTTAACGTGAGGTCTGAGGGCCCCCAGGGGTCTTTGGAGGGTTTGCATGGGGTCCCTAGCTAAATTAAGTGTCACTATAATTTCCTCCATAAATAACACAATGACGATCATAGATTTCACTCTCTAACTTTTTGCCCTCAACCAACACATTGGTTGAAAGCTAAAATGGTGTTTGATTGACACCCTACTTGGCCTATTACGTGCTTCCAATTTCGGGTTATAAGACCAAACAGCCAACGAACGTCCGTTTAGAAAAAGTGACCACCTCCGGTTTCGCCTCCCGGTGACCGGACCAGTCACCTCTGACGGTGAAAATGATTGACCATTTTTGTAGCCAATGAGATTGACTCGAGAAGACTCTCCTGCGCGGGCGAATGCATTGATGGCAATGGCCATTTTGGATAAACATACCGATACGTATACCATTACAAAAACATGTGTAAAACACACATTTTCTGTGGTATTATTATCAACTTTGGACTTGTACTAGATAAGACTTCAGGCTATCTGTTTGCAAAATAATTCAGACATAAGTAAAACAACTTTTATTTCAGTGTGTTCAAACCTCTGTAACTCTATTACAGTAGCACTCAGAGCGATTCTTCCTGTTGTGGAAAAATAATATGAATGTTTCCTTTCAAAAGAGGCCAGACTTGTGTATCTGCTCAAAATGGTTTCATGATAGTGACCAATTTTCAAAAGTACTTTCAGAATGCAATCGACAGGTGTTTTATGCAACATTTGCAGGACTTTTAAGAGGCTAATTATCTCCTCATCTACAGAATAGACAAAATAATTTTGTAATAAAACATCTAATATATCTAAAAGCAATATAGGTGTGTCTAATCCGTGTCAGTTCAGGGGTCCTTGATGTGTAAAAGAGTTTGAGATCTACTGGCATGTAGGACCTAAATATTCGATAGTGCATTTATTTGTATCTGTGATAAAGCTCCAGCCTAGGGATTATCTG
>NC_140168.1:22407839-22410339 GCF_963971535.1 Notolepis coatsorum | reverse complement strand
GAATTTGTTCTTACTTGCTTGCCTGGGTAAATAAAGGTTTATAGAAATGGTTAAAAATAAAATAAAAAATTGTAATGCCAATATTGGCCGATAATATCGGTAGGCCGATAAATATCGGACATCCCTAGTACAAATATAACTTATACAAGACGTAAATAATATATTACTTATGGTTATTATAACATAATGTACCTTTTTCCCTGTGGTCGATTAGTAACTTGATTTAGGTTTTCTGATGAGTGTTGTGTGTTTAGAGTGTAGTAGGACTGGCACATGTTCCCTTTGAAGGCTCCGGTAAATATCCCACGCCGGCTCCTGCACCTACGTGGAAAAAGGTGATGGAGTAGATGAGAGAAAAAAGCGATAGATGGATGGTTGGACCCTGGCTCCGACTCCTCCTCCACCAACCCCCCCCCCCCCCTCCATCCCATCCAACCCCCCACCCCTCCACCACCACTAGCCTCCATCCCTCCTGCTCTCTTCATCCTCTTTTTCTCATCTTGCGTCTCATCTTTCATTCTGCAGGGCTCGTTCCTTGACAGAGCGGAGATGGGACGAGAAGGTTACAAAAGAAGGCGCAGCGTGTGTGTGTGAGTGGGGGGGGGGGGGGGGGGGGCTGGGTGATGGGCTACATCGTCAGAGACATCTCTCTCTGTCTCTCTCTCTCTCCTCTCTCTCTCTCTCTCGTCTCTCTGTCTCTCTCTCTCTCTCTCTCTCTCTCTCTCCCTCTCCTTCTCTCCTCTCTCTCTCTCTCTCTCTCTCTGTCTCTCTCGTCTCTCTCCTCTCTCTCTCTCTCTCTCTCTGTCTCTGTCTCTCTCTCTCTCTCTGTCTCTCTCTCTCTCTCCTCTCCTCTCTCTCTCTCTCTCTCTCTCTCTCTCTCTCTCTCTCTCTCTCTCTCTCTCTCTCTCGGCGCAGCGTGTGTGTGTGAGTGGGGGGGGGGGGGGGGGCTGGGTGATGGGCTACATCGTCAGAGACATCTCTCTCTGTCTCTCTCTCTCTCTCTCTCTTCTCTCTCTCTCTCTCTCTCTCTCTCTCTCTCTCCTCTCTCTCTCTCTCTGTCTCTGTCTCTCTCTCTCTCTCTCTCTCTCCTCTCTCTTCTGTCTCTCTCTCTCTCTCTCTCTCTCTCTCTCTTCTCTCTCTCTCTCTCTCTCTCTCTCTTCTCTCTCTCTCTCTCTCTCTCTCTCTCTCTCTCTCATTCAATTCAATTCAAATAGGCTTTATTGGCATGAAATATCAACATACTTATTGCCAAAGCAAGTCCAACATACAAACAATAACATATATATTATTAAGCAATAAAACATACCATAATATTAGCAATAAGTAAAACAATCAACAGAAACATATTAAATTACAAAATAAACATTCAATCGGGTAGTCATTTTACAGATGTAGACACCCAGATACATGTATTTACAGGGCTTGTTCTCTTATTGTATGACAACCATCTACATATTTTGCAGCTAAATACTGTACACTGACTTTTCTCCCCACATATATATAACAGCTTTTGATTATCAGGGAGATGGATAAACTGTGGATCAATTTTATTTATTTTATAAAGAAAACTTCTCTTAAATCCTTGTATTTTTCACAGTATAGTAGGAAGTGAGGTTCTGTCTCAACATCCCCCTGATGACAAAGTGAACACAGCCTGGCCTCTCTGGGCAGCCAGTTCTGCCTGTGACGGCCTGTTTCTATGGCTAGACTATGTCCACTCAGTCTGTACCGTGTCAATGTCCTTCTTAATTTTATATCATTCACAGTAGTCAGGTATTCTGCCACCGTGTACTCTCTGTTTAGGGTCAAATAGAATTCTAATTTACTTTGAGATTTGGTTGATTTGTTCCAATATTCTATATAGTTTTCTTTTTGTTTTGCGGTTATTTGGTTGGGCCAGATTTTTTGGTATCTGTCCTGAGGCATTTGTGGGCAGAGATTTCTGACTAGCTGGCAGAGGGGACTCTTATCTGGGTTCATCTCTTGGCTCTGAATGGCTTTGTAGTGGTAGGAGTGGGGGTCACTTGATTGGAGGTGTGTGTAAAATTTTATGGCTCGCTTTTTGATTTGAATGATTAGGGGGTATGGCCGAGTTCTGCCCTGCATGCAATTATTGGCAGTGTGTCTGTGGACCTTAAGTAGGTTTTTGCACAATTCTGCATGCAGTACTTCTAATGGTGTGTTTTTCCCATTTTGGGAAATCTTGGTTAGTTAATGGACCCCCACACTTCACTGCCATATAATATTATTGGATTTATTACAGAATTTAGAATTTTGAGCCAGGTCCTAATTGGGATGTCAATTGGAATTTTTCCTTTTGATGGCATAAAAAGCCCTTCTTCCCTTCTCCTTCAATTCATTCACAGCCATATTGAAGTTTCCATTATGATTTATTTTCAATCCCAAATATGGGTAGCTCTCTCTCTCTCTCTCTCTCTCTCTCTCTCTCTCTCTCTCTCTCTCTCTTCTCTCTCTCCTCTCTCTCTCTCTCTCTCTCTAT
>NC_140168.1:22392242-22407639 GCF_963971535.1 Notolepis coatsorum | reverse complement strand
CAGCCTCTTGCATTGGTGACGAGCACAATCTCCGCTACGCCACCTGACCGCCCGGTTAAATAAAGGTAAAAAAAAACATGCCCTGGCCACCAGGGGAGCCATTAAGTGGGCGAGAGGGCCGCTATTTAACTATAAAAGAAGAAGAATCTCTGTCTGTGTACATGCATGTATTTCTGTCTGTCTCTCTGTCACAATATCAATCAATCAAAGCCTTTATTTAACCAGAAATAAAAACCCATTGAGACCGAGGTCTCTTTTTCAAGGGTGATCTGGCCAAGAAGGCGAGCACAAATTATGTCAATACATAGACAATACATATACATAATAAAGCACAATCAGTGATGCCACAGATTACTTGTAAAAGTTATCCGATTACTGATTATTGATTACTCCTTTAAAAAGTAATCCAAGTTACTTTACTGATTACTTGATTATCAGAGTAACTTAGTTACTTTGAAAGTAACTAGGTTACGAAGTCGTCGTCGTTCCCCCAACCGTTTTTTTTTAAACGCTTTATTGAAAGTGCATAAATTGTTTTTAACTTGTTTCTCTGCACATAACGTAAATTGTTAAACTAGTGCTTCAGCTTCTGTACCATCAAGTATGGTAAAGCAACAGTCTATGATGCTCACAGCATTAGAGCAGCCAGCCAGTGGTTTTACAAAACCAGTGTATATCCATTATCTAACAAATGCAGGCTGAACTATTCAATTATATCAACTGTAACTATTAAATTGTTTTTATAAATGTCTCTCTATAAACATACAATCAGTCTCTCTTTAACATGTAAATTAACTGTAAATCTGGCAAATAAGAGCTTTTGCTCTGCCACCATCAAATATACATTAATCAAAAGGAAAGAAACAATCTCTCTCTTTTGCTGTTTGGCTGGCCTCCGAGTCCTCCTGTACCTAGTCGAAGCGTCGGCTAGTGAATGAATGAATGAATGAATGAAAACTTTATTAACAGATTGCAGAATGGGTACAGTACGTACAGCTCAATACATACAATTGTTAAGGGGATGCAGACCAGAGAAAGACTTTTGTCTTGTTTACATCAGGGTCCCCCAGTGTTGTGATTCCAGATGCTTTCAATGCAATTGGATGTGCTGTTTTTAGCGGTAGACAGTATTTTGTTTCCTCCGCATATGAACGTGAAGTAGTGACTGAGGCTATACGAGCGTTTTGGGATGGAAGTCTGAACAGAAACTCACTTTTAATTTTGCCAAGCGTTTGGGGTGGAATTCTCCGACGACGGAGCCCTGCTGTCACACGATTGGCGCATATGTCACATGACGTGCTGTGAAGACCCGCCCTACTCTGCCTCTGATTCGCAGACTGTGGATGGGGAATGTGATTGTACCAAAGCAGATGTCACTCACAGACAGAGTGTCCAGTCACGCCGCGGGGACACATTCTTGTGTAACCCTTTCACTGCCACACTACGTCACTCCCAAAAGAAAAACAGCTCAAAATGTATTTTTGACTGTCGAAAACGAAATAAAATACTGCATTCCGCCTGCATTATGAATTTATGATGAGATAGTAACGAAATAGTAATGCACAGCCACTTGGACAAGTAACTGCAATCAGATTACTGGCTTTTAAAGATTAACGCGTTAGATTACTATTTTCGGGGGAAAGTAATCAGATTACAATAACGCGTTACTTAGTAACGCGTTACCGGCATCACTGAGCACAATACACATACAAGTTGTCAGTAGACTAACGATACAACTGAAATGAAAAATGAAATGAAAAATGAAATTCATAAAATACAAGCAGAGGGGACAGAGGCCAGAGGTGACGTAGAAAAGTGCTACACATCAAAGCAGGAGCCGCAGGTGGCAAGGATTTCAGATAGTTTGAAGCAATAAAGAGATCGGAGAGGCCAATTTGAGGCGTGTCTGGAGGTCATTCCAGGATCAAGGACCAAAATAAAATAGGCTTCTTTTTAGGGATGTCCGATATTATCGGCCGATATTGGCCTAAAAATGTGATATCGGAAAATTTCGATATCGGTTTTCAATTTCTATTGTTTTTTTTTATTTTTTTTTACATTTATTTAACCTTTATTTACCCAGGCAAGCAAGTAAGAACAAATTATTATTTTATTTTATTTATTGTGTAAGTATGCATAATGTTGTGTTAATTACACAACAAGAGATATGTAATGTTAATTACCTGAAATTATTCCGTTTTTTGGGGGGGGGAACCCTGCATATATCGGTATCGGAAATTAAGAGTTGGAAAATATTGGTATATCGGTGTCTGTAAAAAGCCAATATTGAGCATCCTTACTTCTTTTACTTGCCTCAGTCCACACGGGCGGCATTTTAAAGCGCATCCGATTTTAGAATAAATTCAAGCTTGGAACTGATGTACCGTGGAAGTGTTTAACCAAGAACACCCTTATGATGAAAACATACCAGCGCTGCGACCTGCGTGGTGCAGCCAGTGAAGTCCAACCAATTAGTGAGTAAAGTGTACAGTGATGCGTCCTATATGGTGAGTCGGAGATACATCTCAGAGCGGCATGGTGAAGCAGAGTTTGGCTAATAGAATAGAAATACTTTAATCATCCCGAGGGAAATTTAAGGCAGTAGGACAAGCAAAATCTATAAACTATGTCGCCATAATCTAGTTGTGACACACACAAAAAAGGACCATAACCACCTGTTTACGGGAGGCGGGGTGAAAAGCACGATTTAACCCTATAAAGAAAAAACACA
Source organism: Notolepis coatsorum (assembly GCF_963971535.1). Taxonomy (NCBI): domain Eukaryota; kingdom Metazoa; phylum Chordata; class Actinopteri; order Aulopiformes; family Paralepididae; genus Notolepis; species Notolepis coatsorum. The sequence continues at coordinate 22,404,908 of NC_140168.1, read as the reverse complement.
TCTTGAGAGTCGTTCAGCCAATCGGCTGTCCCCTCGGCAGGTTTATTGCTGAGGACCCAGGGAGTGCAGTGTTGAATATGGTGCCACTTGGCCAGATGTTGGCACCATAGTGCGTGTCTGTACTTCGCATATCTCGAGAACCGGTCATCCAATCAACTTCACACTTTTTGGCCAAGCGGCGATACCGCAGGTCTCCACAACACCGCAAGCAGCATTTCCAGGGGCCAAGCAATCGGCCCACTCCCAACGGCTTGTGAACGGCCACGCGCTCCGAACTGTCATACACTCTGAACTGTAACACTCTCTGAACTGTCATACACTCTGAACTGTCATACACTCTGAACTGTAACACTCTCTGAACTGTAACACACTCTGAACTGTTATACTCTCTGAACTGTCATACTCTCTGAACTGTAACACACTCTGAACTGTTATACTCTCTGAACTGTCATACACTCTGAACTGTAACACTCTCTGAACTGTCATACACTCTGAACTGTTATACTCTCTGAACTGTTATACACTCTGAACTGTCATACACTCTGAACTGTTATACTCTCTGAACTGTTATACACTCTGAACTGTCATACTATCTGAACTGTTATACACTCTGAACTGTCATACTCTCTGAACTGTCATACACTCTGAACTGTCATACACTCTGAACTGTCATACTCTCTGAACTGTCATACACTCTGAACTGTCATACACTCTGAACTGTTATACTCTCTGAACTGTTATACACTCTGAACTGTCATACACTCTGAACTGTTATACTCTCTGAACTGTTATACACTCTGAACTGTCATACTATCTGAACTGTTATACTCTCTGAACTGTCATACTCTCTGAACTGTCATACACTCTGAACTGTCATACACTCTGAACTGTTATACTCTCTGAACTGTTATACACTCTGAACTGTCATACACTCTGAACTGTTATACTCTCTGAACTGTTATACACTCTGAACTGTCATACACTCTGAACTGTTATACACTCTGAACTGTTATACACTCTGAACTGTCTCACTCTCTGAACTGTTATACTCTCTGAACTGTTATACACTCTGAACTGTCATACATTCTGAACTGTCATACACTACTAACTGTTATACACTCTGAACTGTCTCACTCTCTGAACTGCGTTCATTGAACGCATGACGCCGTTAATTCTACGCCTAACGCCGATCATTTAACTGCGATAATTGTACATTTCGATGTGAAACGGGTGGGGAATTGAGGCGTAATGTGGTACTTTTGGTTTTCCATATCATACACTCCAAACGGCCACGTGCGTGCACGTGTGTGTCTGTCTGTGAATGTGCACGTGTGTCGCTGTCTGTGAATGTGCGTGTGTTGTGTGTGTGTGTGTGTGTGCGTGCGTGTGTGTGAGTGTGCGTGTGTGTGTGTGTGTGTGCATGTCTGTGAATGTGTGTGTGTGTGCGCGCGTGTGTGTGTGTGTGTGTGTCTGTGTGTGTGTGAAGAGGTGTCAGTGTCTTGCTGTGGTAGTGTTCAGCAGGATGTGAAATTGTGTTTCTGAGCATGAGAATGGTGATGAGGTTGGATGTGTGGGTGTACGCATAAAGTGTGAGTGTGTGTGTGTGTGTGTGTGTGTGTGTGTGTGTGTGTGTGTGCGTGCGTGAGTGTGTGTGTGTGCGTCTGTGTGTGTGTGTGTGTGTGTGTGTGTGTGTGTGTGTGTGTGTGTGTGTGTGTGTGTGTGTGTTGTGTGTGTGTGTGTGTGTGTGTGTGTGTGTGTGTGTGTGTGTGTGTGTGTGTGTGTGTGTGTGTGTGTGTGTGTGTGATGTCCGTGTCAGCCCTGTCAGGAGATGAACTCATCTCCACGTCTCACGCTACCGGCTGCTGCCGCTGACTCCTCTTCCTCCCCTCCTCATGCACGCATCCTTCTCCCCACCTCCTCTACCTCCTCCATATCAATCACATCAAGAGAGCTGTGTTCGTGTGTGTGTGTGTGTCTGTGTGTGTGTGTGTGTGAGGGGGGGGGCTTATGTGTATTAATATATGGATGTATGACCTCTATGCGGAGGTTCAGATACACGCTATACAGACACACAGCAGGCTCCCACACGCTCACACACACACAGACAAACACACACACAGACACACAGACACACACACACAAACACACACACAGACACACACACACACTCACACACACACACGCACGCACGCACACACGCACGCACGCACACCACACACACACACACACACACACACATGCTCACACCAACCTGGTAGCATTTCTATAGCTCCTAGTTTGATGTCCTGAGCCTCAGATACTGTATATGTCAGGAGAGTTGATCATGTTGCGATTTTCTATAAATGTCAGTATGTCAGTATTGTAGTTTCACATTCAAAATCCATATTGACTGATGTACAGTACTTTGTACAAAACATCAAAATGGGACATGTGAGAAAATGCGCTGCACAACACACACACACACACACACACACACACACACACACACACACACACACACACACACACACACACACTCACACTCACACACACACACACACAACTTATTTTATTATTATGTGCTATGCTACTACTAGGTCATATACTACTATCTACTATGCTAATATGTGTAAACTACTATGCAGTAGGGGGGGTATTGCGAGTCTGTAGTCAGCCGATCTCACTTCAAATATGTAAATAAATTACTAATCGAGTCAATCGACCACAGGTAAAAAGGTCTATCAGAAGGTTCCTGGTTCGATTCCTGCTCGTCCTGCGCAATTTGTTGAAGTGTCCTTGAGCAAGACACTTAACCCCTAACTGCTCCCGATGAGCAGGTTGGCACCTTGCATGGTCACCTCCGCCGTTGGTGTGTGAATGTGTAAGTGAATGGGTGAATGTGAGGAACTAAAATGTTAAAGCGCTCTGGATAAAAGCACTATAAAAAATGCACCATTTACCATTTAACCATAACCTTAAAGGTGCTATAGATAAATGTTTATGTGTAGTAAATATATATTTTTAAACAATACATCCACAGAGCTTTTAGAAAGGTGCAGAATAAAAGTATAGCTTTCCCCCCAAAAAATTATTCGTTAATGAATTTATAATTTAAATTGTTTTTGCGGGTGCAAAATTAATGTTGTTGCTTACATGTTGCAGGTATGTAATTTGTTCACGTCAATGATGAAAAAAGAAAATAAAATTAAATACTATTTATATTCTCCTTTGGTTCATTACAATTTACTCAAGCCTAGTAACAGACACATTATTTCTGACACTGGGAATACATTCCCTGAGGTCCCTAGAACAGGAACATGCAAATGACCTTGTAGAAGTGGAGCAATCTTCCATTTACTTAGGTATGTATTTTTTGCCGAATTTTCAGAAATTTTGGCTAGGGCTTAAGAGGTTAACCCTAACTTTATTTCTTAACCATAACTGGTAAGCGAACGTGTTGTAACTATTATAGATAAATAAGATACACTTTCATTGCAGACTCGTAAAGTAATCTATAAAATACACAGACATAGTTTAGTTGTTGATAACGTTTTGTTTTATTTGTCTTATTTTGCTTTGATGGAGTTGAAAGTAGCACGGCTACAATGAACCTGTTTGCCTGCACTAACCTGTCTGTTCTTCAGCACTACTCAGCACCGGACAGCTCCTGCCAAGACAGCTGCATGCTGCTCTGAACTAGAGGCTGACATGTGAGTGGATTTTGACTCCCGCTCCTTCCCACTCCTCCTCCTCCTTCCATCCCATCCTAATCCCAAGTGAGAGTTTCGAAAAATCCCACTCCCTCCCACTTCCACAGAGGATTGATCCCAATCCCGTCCCAATCCCGAGCCAAACTTTTATAGAATCCCACTCCCATCCCACTCCCGTTTACCAATCCTGCTCAGTTTTTCTTCCTCAGTATAAAAATATGCAGTACATGGGTCACATCATTTCTGTAGGGCTGTACGTTAACTTTTTTTGCACATAGCACTGGTGCTACAGAGGTTGATAGTATTTTAGCACAAGCCAAAATCTTGTATAAAACGTGTTATATTTGTAACAGTCACAAAGGCGGCACGGTGGTGTAGTGGTTAACACTGTCGCCTCACAGCAAGAAGGTCCAGGGTTCGATTCCCGCTTGGGGACCAGGTTTCCATGATCCCAGGTACCCAGGTGGGGTATCTCCCAGGCCTTTCTGTGTGGAGTTTGCATGTTCTCCCCGTGTTCGCAAGGGTTTCCCCCCCGATAAGATAAACCCAATGGAAAAACATGCACAACAACAGATCGCTAACGCTGTGGTGTCCTTGACGAAGATGGGCAGGAGCACTTGGATTGGTCCCCTGGCGCGGCCCTCGCCGACGCCAATCTGCTCCCAGCTGCCCTTGGGGGGAAGGACGACGGGATGGGTTAATCGCAGAGATGAATCGCATCTGCGATCCTACAAAGAACAATGCATGCGTGTGTGTTCCGGTGTGTGTGTGTGTAACCGTGTGTGCTAACCGCTAAACATTGAGGATAGTTGCATGCCAATTAAAGACCTCTGAACAGGTCCTGCATTATTATATTATTAAATGTGCCTATATGTGTTATTTAGTTGCAGTGCCATGTTTGGCTGTCATTTTCATGCTGACAAGTTGACGTCACACAGCCAGACACACTACATGTAAGGAATTATGGGATTTGGTGTTGGATGTATGGACTCTACTAGGGGTGGGAATCAACAGTTTCATTACGATACGATACCGAGTCTTTGGACAATGAGACAAAAGTACGCCTACAGAAGCTCAACGACAACCCCGCTGTGTTTGGTAGTTGGTTGTGTGTTTTTGCTGAATAAAACCCAAAAAAACCTCTTGACGGAATGAGGAAAACATTTCTAAGACTCGACCGAAACCTTAAACTGCTGCCAACATGAATACTGTTCTACAGCGTGATTTAGACTATCTTTCTCTCTCTTTCTGTCTCTCTCTCTCTCGTTCTCTCTCTCTCTCTGTTCTCTCTCTCTCTCTCTCTCTCTCTCTCTCTCTCTCTCTCTCTCTCTCTCTCTCTCTCTCCTCTCTCTCTCTCTCTCTCTCTCTCTCTCTCTCTCTATCCACCCTTCCTCTAGTACAAGGCTAAAACTGCTCAGTAGAGAACTGATAACACAATCCCCATGTTCCCTTTTACTCAACGATTTCTCTGCAGGATTTAGGGCCTGTCACTATCAGTTATAGCTCCCTTCACATCACACACAGCTGGAGAGGAAGGGGTACAGGGAGAGAGGAGAGAGAGAGAGAGAGAGAGAGAGAGAGAGAGAGAGAGAGAGAGAGAGAGAGAGAGAGAGAAAGGAGGGTGAGGTTGGGGGTGGAGTGGCGAAGTACAAAGGGAGAGGGAAAGAGAGACAGAGTGAGAGAGACAGGAAAAGAAAGGAGAAGAGACACACACGCCCGTCTGCACACACACACACACACACACACACACACACACACACACACACACACACACACACACACACAACACACACACACACACACACACACACACACACACACACACACACACACCTACATACACACATACACACACCACGGTGGGGGCCTGGTACAGTTGTCAGTGGTTACAGGTGGTGGGGGGTAGGTTGTATAATTTGATTTGGATTTAGTGTTGCTCGGAAGAATGACACAAATTCTACAGGGATTAATCCGGCTTTAATTCAATCTGTCCGTCGCAGCCTGAAATAGTCCCGCTTCCACCCTGCTGCTCTGCTGGGAGAGAGACCACAGCTGTACCTGACATGGGGTGGGGAGGAGAGAGGGAAGGAGGGGGGGGGGGGGGGGGGGGGGGGGGGGGTGTAGGGAGGGAGAGCGAGGGAGGGAGAGGGAGGGAGCTTACTGGTATGTGTTTCTGTGTGTGTGTGTGTGTGTGTGTGTGTGTGTGTGTGTGTGTGTGTGTGTGTGTGTGTGTGTGCGTGTGTGTGCGCGTGTGTGTGTGTGTGTGTGTGTGTTTGTGTGTGTGCATGTCTAAAAGGGAAAGACGGTGTATATCAGTATCTGTGTGTACCTTTGCAGTTTAGATACTGTATGTGTTGCCTTTGTGTTACCGTGTGTGTGTGTTTGTGTGTAAGGGTGTGTACACATGCATGTGTGTTTGTGCATGTGAGTGTATGTGTGTGTGTGTGTGTGTGTGTGTGTGTGTGTGTGTGCGTGCGTGTGTGTGTGTGTGTGTGTGTGTGTGCGTGTGCTTGTGTGTGTGTGTGCGTGTGTGTGGGTGTGCGTGTATGTGCATGTGCGTGTGCGTGCGTGTGTGCGTGCGTGTGTGCGTGTGTGTGTGTGTGCGTGCGTGTGTGCGTGCGTGCGTGTGTGTGTGTGTGCGTGCGTGCGTGTGCGTGTGTGTGTGCGTGTGCGTGTGCATGTGTGCGTGTGCGTGCGTGTGCGTGTGCATGTGTGTGTGTGTGAGTGTGAGACAGCCTGGATTACTGAATGCCCTGGGGCGCCATGTTTGAAAGGAGCCCCAGTACTGTTTAAAGTACAAGGGCACCAATTTTGTCACATATCCTTCATCAAAAAGCCAGCTGTTTAATTTTTTTTTATAAAATACAAATAAAGAAGAAAGACCCGCCCCCCGGCGTGTCCCTGGACCCCCCTAGTTATGTGGATCTCCTGATGGACAGGTGGGAGGAGCGTAGCCCGTCCTGCCCTGGGGCCTTCCAGTGGCGTAACAGACCTCACCTTCAACCACGCTGCCCGCCGCCATGTCTGTTTAATGTAATGGTTGGTACATCAGTAATAATAATAATAATAATAATAATAATAATAATAATAATAATAATAATAATAATAATAATAATAATAATAATAATAATAATAATAATAATAATAATAATAATAATAATAATAATAATAATAATAATAATAATAATAATAATAATAATAATAATAATAATAATAATAATAATAATAATAATAATAATAATAATAATAATAATAATAATAATAATAATAATAATAATAATGATAATAATAATAATAACTTTATTTGTATAGCACCTTTCATACAGGGGATTGCAGTTCAAAGTGCTTTACATCAGTAAGAAATATGACATAAAATCAGTGTAAAACAAGCAGCAAGAGCAAAGCATAAAGTGGGATAAAATAATGCAGATATATTCATCAAAATCATATCAGAACCTCACGTTCCAATAGGCTTCTTGAATTTCTGTAATCTGTTACAAAACAATGATAAAGGTCATAGTATGCACCCAGCGGATAGTGAGGCGTAGAAATAGAAGTACAAAATAAGTAAAATAATAGCAAGGGTAAAACGAGCACATTAAGTGCAGACATAAAATCACAGTTTTCCACATTATCATCCCAACAGGCTGTTTTATAATTTGATTCCGTTTTAGTATAATATAATATACATGAAATGAGCACAAGTGCAGACATATAAAATCACAGTTGTCACAATCATCAGTGCACACACACACACACACACACACACACACACACACACACACACACACACACACACACACACACACACACACACACACACACACACACACGCACACACACACACACACACACAGACACACTTTTCTCTCTCCCATTCCCTGTTCCGTCAGTGCTATTTGGCGCGCTGCTTACACGGTATAGCCGTGTAACTGTGATCATAATAGTGATGATTATGTTTCCATATATGATGATGCGGTATTTTGGAACATTTTACTAATCTCTTTATAATCCGGTCCTTCGTAAAGTAGCACAGGAGTCCAGATGTTTATTGTTCCTCCCTTTAGGGCAGGGAGGGGCAACTGGCGGCCCCCGGGCCGCATGCGGCCCTCACCGACGTTCCATGCGGCCCCAGGCCAACATAAAAAAAAAAAAAAAAAAAAAATTGTATTGTATTCGACTAAGAAGAGTTGGCAGTCGACTATGGCTCCTTTCGATCGATTAGTCGACTATTTGACTAATAGGGGTCAGCCCTAGTGTGGACATATGAAACGCTGTTGAAAGTGCCGTGCAGCAATATGGGGGTTTGGTCGGCTGTTGTTACCGATGGAGCACCCGCAATGAAAGGAAAACACACAGGATTCGCCGGGCTTCTAAGGCAGAGTGGCGTTGAGTGTCCAATGCTGCACTGCATTATACATCAGGTAAGTTCGCTCACATAATTTCCATCTATTGTGGGTCACTATAATGACCAATGCGAGTCGAGTGTAGTCAAATTATATGCGAGAGTCGTTAAATCGTTTTAATTTTTTTTTATATCTGATATAGGAGGCTCTCTGTGCCAAGAAGCTTGACTACTACAGCCATGTTATGGATTTGGTTACCAAGGTTACCAATCTAATTCGTGGAGGCAACAGGTCACTAAACCATAGAAAGTTTGTCTCCTTTTTGGAAGAGATGGACACTGATTATGGCGACTTGCAGCTACACACAGAAATCCGATGGCTGAGCCGTCGGAAAGTACAGGAGCGACATTGAAACACTGCAAATGCAATTCAATGATCGGTTTGAAGATTTCAACGGCATGCAGTCACGGATAGCGCTGTTTGCCGGCCCCCTCACCGCTACGGTGTCAGAGCAGCCCCCACCGTTGCAGCTTGAACTGTGCGAGCTACAGTCAGATCCTTTTTTTCAAGCAAAGAGAAATGAGAGGGGAATTTCGTTTTGGAAACTGCTACCTGAGCCCCGCTTCCCACTCCTCAGGGACTTTGCCCTCTCTATGGCCAGTATGTTTGGGAGCACATACATATGTGAGAGCAATTTCTCAAACATGAAGCACATCAAGTCAAAGTAGAGAAACAGGCTGTCGGATGAAACATTATTTCATCTGATGCAGATTGCATGCACAAACATTGAAGTTGACATTCCTGCTATTGTGCGCCAAATGGAGAGACCACAAGTGTCTCATTAAAGACAGGGGGGAGGAGGAGATGATGAAGAGGTGTAGAGGGGGGGAAGGAGATGATGAAGAGGTGTAGAGAGGGGGGAAGAGATGATGAAGAGATGTAGAGAGGGGGGAGATGATGGAGAGGTGTAGAGAGGGGACCATTATTATTATTATTATTATTATTATTATTATTATTATTATTATTATTATTATTATTATTATTATTATTATTATTATTATTATTATTATTATTATTATTATTATTATTATTATTATTATTATTATTATTATTATTATTATTATTATTATTATTATTATTATTATTATTATTATTATTATTATTATTATTATTATTATTATTATTATTATTATTATTATTATTATTATTATTATTATTATTATTATTATTATTATTATTATTATTATTATTATTATTATTATTATTATTATTATTATTATTATTATTATTATTATTATTATTATTATTACCATTATTGACCCACTGTGGGGCGAGGGTGAATGTCATGCCAGTTTGATAAAGGGTCAATGGGAGGCATGTAGTATTGCACTTTACTTTACTTGCACTTTACTTGTTTACTTTTGTAGTGTTCAGATAACACTAATAACACAAACACAAAGCAGCATTCCTGCTGCATTTCACTACAACAGTAAATCAAAAGTGCAATAATAAATGATTTTGTTAAATGTATACACTTTTATCCTGCTACTAAACAAAACATTCCTGAGTGCTTCATATCCATGACATGCATTTCAGTGTTATAATGTTTTGTTTAGTAGCAGGATAAAAGTTTATACATTTAACAAAATCATTTATTATTGCACTTTTGATTTACTGTTGTAGTGAAATGCAGCAGGAATGCTGCTTTGTGTTTGTTGAGCAGTGGGCTTTAAGTTCATACATTTATTTTATTAGAAGCCTTAATTATAATTGATAATTTTTGTATATATTTGGGGTTACACAGCAATACTTTTAAATTCAGCTGTTTATAAATTCATAAAGTTGAAATTGCATTACTAAATGCATTTGAAATGGAATAAAAACAAAGTTACAACAAATTATAATTGTTTATATACCTTGTGACTATTAGGGCTATTTGAGTGATGGGGTACTACTGGCGGGACTGCCGATAAACAATGCGGCCCCCCAGATTGATTGTGGACATTTTGTGGCCCTCACCATATACAAAGTTGCCCACCCCTGCTTTAGGGGGCAGCGGTGGTCTAATGGTTAGAGAAGCGGGTTTGTGACCGGAAGGTTCGATCCCCCGGACCGGCAGGAAAAAATCTGGGCTGGGGAAGGGAATGAATAACTCTCTCCTATCCCCTTAACACCAACCGCTGAAGTGTCCTTGAGCAAGGCACTTAACCCCCAACTGTTCCAGTGGAGTTGCTCAGTGGCCAACGGTGGCAGACTGTGGTTGTACTGGGCAGCTCCCAGGTGTCAGACTGTGGTTGTACTGGGCAGCTCCCAGGTGTCAGACTGTGGTTGTACTGGGCAGCTCCCAGGTGTCAGACTGTGGTTGTACTGAGCAGCTCCCAGGTGTCAGACTGTGGTTGTACTGGGCAGCTCCCAGGTGTCAGACTGTGGTTGTACTGGGCAGCTCCCAGGTGTCAGACTGTGGTTGTACTGGGCAGCTCCCAGGTGGCAGACTGTGGTTGTACTGGGCAGCTCCCAGGTGGCAGACTGTGGTTGTACTGGGCAGCTCCCAGGTGGCAGACTGTGGTTGTACTGGGCAGCTCCCAGGTGGCAGACTGTGGTTGTACTGGGCAGCTCCCAGGTGGCAGACTGTGGTTGTACTGGGCAGCTCCCAGGTGTCAGACTGTGGTTGTACTGGGCAGCTCCCAGGTGGCAGACTGTGGTTGTACTGAGCAGCTCCCAGGTGGCAGACTGTGGTTGTACTGGGCAGCTCCCAGGTGTCAGACTGTGGTTGTACTGGGCAGCTCCCAGGTGTCAGACTGTGTTTGTACTGGGCAGCTCCCAGGTGTCAGACTGTGGTTGTACTGGGCAGCTCCCAGGTGTCAGACTGTGTTTGTACTGGGCAGCTCCCAGGTGTCAGACTGTGTTTGTACTGGGCAACTCCCAGGTGGGAATGGAACTGTGTGAATGTGAAGCAGGGCGTTCCTGTAAAAGAGCATCCGCTCAGCGAACCTACCCTGGGTAAATAAAGGTTAATAATAAATAAATAAAACTTTGAGTTGAGGGTCGACGTTGAGTAAATGGGTATAGCACTTGAAAGCACATTTAATATGATCTAACTGATAATGACCTTTCAGAGTGAGAGGAGAGCAGCATGTGTCACAGGAAGGTTCCTCTCCTGCAAGGTGTTTGACTCCTCACCCACGTCTGGGTCGCCCTGTATAATACTCTGAAGGCAGCCGGGTGCAGATCTGGTTGTAGACAGCCGGAGCGGAGTTGGTGCTGGGTTGACACGCGGATCTAACTTGCCCTCACTCACACTGTAGCTAAACTCTGGGTCCCAAACAGCCCTTCTGCTAGACGGGATATATCATAACGCAGGGTGCTCCTAAACACCGGTCCTCTTCGCGCCACGCTGGCGGGGCGCCTCGCTAGAGGGAATAACTTTAACTTAAGCCCAACTCGGCTATACCGTTCTTATTCTAGGATAACTCGTGGTATATCACTAGGGATATTCAGGGAGAAACATGCAAGGCTCCACTACGAGTACATTCATAGGATAACCCCTAATATACTCAGGTTCAATACGGGGCTCTCCAGACACGACCGAACCGGTCCAAGTCCAATGTCGAAGAGGCTGCTTCCTCGCACTTCCGTCCACTTCCTTCTCCGTCTCTCACGTACGCTCTCTGCCTGCCACCGCCCCCTGCTGGCGCCGCCAACTAGTCACAAGGAAGAGGCTGATAGAGTACGGTCCAGTAATCCTGTTCATAATCCATATTCCAGTGAGTAGAACAAGGAGGGGCGAGCATCATTGTTCGAGAGAATATTAGCGGAGACTAATTAGAATGTCTTGGTGCATCAGGGGAGATAGAAAGGCAAGTCAGCACATCTGGATAATAGGTATATTTTCCAGGTTGCTACATATATAATAAAGAAATTCTAAAGAAAAATGCTAACTATATACTCTGATGAAGTAAGTATATACAGTACACACATAAGGTGCACATAAAGTCCAGAGCTTCAGGTGACCAGGGTCCAGAACCAGCGCTCAGGTCACATGGCTACACGGACGTCCAGAATGACTAATAGGCGTTCTGCACAGGACGAGGTTTGCCGGCTGCACTGGCTGCTTGCTTCAGCACAAATCTGACCAGATGCTCCGGGGAGTTCACTGAGGAGGGAGTTTTCAATAGAAGGGTAAAAGATTAGCTCGTAAGAGCTCCTCTTCATTGTTTCTACACACCTGGGAGTCCCACTTATTGGGAAACGGGTTGTTGTACAATTCAGAGGATTGTGATAGTAGCGTTATCACCTCGTCCTCTTCCTCTGCTTGTCTGTCGTGTCCACTGGAGGGGCAGGCATCACACAGCGACACGCTGTTATCACATCATAATAGGGGTGTAACGGTACACAAAAACCACAGTTCGGTGCACACCTCGGTTTTGAAGTCAAGGTTCGGTACGGGTTTTCGGTACAGTGGGGGAAAGTTTGGCTTTCCATGTTCCACTCAGAGGTGATGTAGTGTGCAGTAACTTATTGTACTTGTAGGGTTGTCAACGGATATTCTATATTGAAAAATAATAATCGAAAAATATATATATTAGATTGTGAAAAAAACAGCCCCGTGGACGGTTGTTAGTGGTTAACAT
>NC_140168.1:22364742-22384742 GCF_963971535.1 Notolepis coatsorum | reverse complement strand
ATAGATAGATAGATAGATAGATAGATAGATAGATAGATAGATAGATAGATAGATAGATAGATAGATAGATAGATAGATAGATAGATAGATAGATAGATAGATAGATAGATAGATAGATAGATAGATAGATAGATAGATAGATAGATAGATAGATAGATAGATAGATAGATAGATAGATAGATAGATAGATAGATAGATAGATAGATAGATAGATAGATAGATAGATAGATAGATAGATAGATAGATAGATAGATAGATAGATAGATAGATAGATAGATAGATAGATAGATAGATAGATAGATAGATAGATAGATAGATAGATAGATAGATAGATAGATAGATAGATAGATAGATAGATAGATAGATAGATAGATAGATAGATAGATAGATAGATAGATAGATAGATAGATAGATAGATAGATAGATAGATAGATAGATAGATAGATAGATAGATAGATAGATAGATAGATAGATAGATAGATAGATAGATAGATAGATAGATAGATAGATAGATAGATAGATAGATAGATAGATAGATAGATAGATAGATAGATAGATAGATAGATAGATAGATAGATAGATAGATAGATAGATAGATAGATAGATAGATAGATAGATAGATAGATAGATAGATAGATAGATAGATAGATAGATAGATAGATAGATAGATAGATAGATAGATAGATAGATAGATAGATTGGTTTCAATGGAGAATTCTACTCGTTCTAGTGTCACATTGTAAATACAGGCGTTCACATAGAGGTTTAGACGTTTCATAGTGCTGTAGGATCAATAGAAAGCGGCGAAGCACCACAGAAGGAAAAAGGAGAGTGTTGTGTTCGGAAACACAGACTTAACCCTTTCACTACCACACTACAGAAGGTTAACCCTTTCACTGCCACTGGTAGTGAAAGGGGTTAACCTTCTGTAGTGTGGCAGTGAAAGGGTTAACCCTTTGTCGTGTGGCAGTGAACGGGTTAACCTTCCGTATTGTCACAGTGAAAGGGTTAACCCTTTGGTGGTGTGGTAGTAAGCATCTCTCCACTCAGAGACTCACAGACTGAGTGAGTATTCAGCACCACGGCCAGAGAACACCAGTCCAGCACCAAGGCCAGCGCCCCTCTCTGCTCCACCATGACAAGCAGCAACTTTACTCTCCACTCCACGCTGCAGTCGAGGCGCATCAGCTTGTCAACTACAAAGCCCTGTAGAGAGGAGCCTCAGAAAGCTCTTGAAGAATCTGAAGACAGAGGAGAAGAAAGACGATAGGAGAAGGGCAGCGTGATTGACTGCTAACTTGTGACTATAGAATGTTTCTGATGTTTCTTCATTTCAGTTTTTGCACACACACACACATACAGTACATCTCTTTTTTGTTCATTGTGGACATTTTGGAGTGGAGGGAGAGGGGAATTGACGTTTGACGCTCCTTGTATTGACCGTATTGTAACCTCCTTTTTTATTTGCTCTTGTCTTGTTGTCTGTTTGACAGCACTAGGACTGGTGTTCTGAAGTGTTTTTCTTTTGGTTTTATCTTTTATTTTATTTATTTATAAAATGTTTGGAGGGTAAAAAAAAAAGCTAAATCTCAGCAGTGAGGGCAATGTCTTTCAATAGACTCTTCAATAGACTTTTATATAGACCCTTCAATAGACTGTTCAATGGACTTTTATATAGACCCTTCAATAGACTTTTCAATAGACTTTTCAATAGACTTTTATATAGACCCTTCAATAGACTGTTCAATGGACTTTTATATAGACCCTTCAATAGACTTTTCAATAGACTTTTCAATAGACTTTTATATAGACTTTTATATAGACCCTTCAATAGACTTTTCAATACACTCTTCAATAGACTCTTCAATAGACTTTTCAATAGACTTTTCAATAGACTCTTCAATAGACTATTCAATAGACTATTCAATAGACTTTTATATAGACTCTTCAATAGACTCTTCAATAGACTATTCAATAGACTTTTTCATAGACATTTTAATATAATCTTCAATATATTTGTCAACAGATGTCATGTCTCCTGTCTCCTAGTTCCTCGTTGTCTGTGTGGGATATTTGTGGATATCCTGAAGAAGAATGTTCTCAGTCAACCGAGGTCAAGATAATAAGGTTTATTATCCAGACAGATAGAAATATACATGAGTACATAGAGAGAATGGCTGAGGCTCTCGCCCCAGGTGATCAGCTGAAATGACCCAGGTGAAAGACCTGGGCCCTCATGCATCAACGTGTTCTACGCACAGATCTGTGCGTAACCCGTGCGTACGATCATTTCTAAGCAAAGAGTGGGATTCATCAATTTCGATTTGAACTTGACTTCGTGCGTACATCTACGCACATTTCAGACCTGGCGTACCTAGCTCCCAGTGGTAGAATATATTATTACAACAAGGAAATGAGCTTCTGTGCATAATAACACTGGATGTTCTGTATGAACCGTAGTTCATTATAGTTCATTGTAAGATAGCAACAGTAGTGTAATTATGGTCAAAACCCTATAAATAGCATTTGGAATAATAGATCTTTCTCTCAGAATGAATGCAGCATGTCATATATGTTACGATGAATTGAAAATGGGGGACCCTGATGTAAACAAGACGAAAGTCTTTCTCTGGTCTGCATCCCCTTAACAATTGTATGTATTGAGCTGTACTGTACTGTACCCATTCTGCAATCTGTTAATAAAGTTTTCATTCATTCATTCATTCATGGTTTATATAGCGTTATCGGAATATACGGGGTGTAGGCTACTGACTGACTGCGCGCCGCGTAGCTTGATTGATTGATTGATTGAAAAGTGTATTAACAGATTGCAGAATGGGTACAGTACAGTACAGCTCAGTACATACAATTGTTAATTGGGGATGCAGACCAACTTTCGTCTTGTTTACATCAGGGTCCCCCATTTTCAATTCATCATAAATCATAAAGCTCAACTCGTTATTATTTTGCGCACAGACCGCCGAAACACGGGAACGTTTTGATTATATTTAAAAGGCTTTACGTTAAACGAAACAAGTGGAATTTCGAAGCTGTAAGCAGAATAAGTCATATGAATATAGTGTTCTTCCCCCTTTTTACTGTACAAGAAAGAATAGAAAACGCATTGCAATGACACCATGCAGATAGTGGACAGACTATATGATGGGATTCAAGTTCATGTATTGAAAGGCAGGATACATCATACATGCAGTGAGATTCATTGTTCTATGCTCTCGTATTATATTGTTTATATAGGCTACCCAATACTGACATCAAAATAGATTGTAGTATGCCTCTAGAAATCATATGCAGCAGGTAGAAAATTGACGGGAGATCCATCGCGATTTGGAATAGAATTGAGGAGAACTTTAATCCGTGGGTATTAATCAAACAACACGGGAAAAGGCAGTCATATTCCAGCGCGGTCTTTATTAGCCGACAACAAAATAGATGCCTCTAAAAATCATATAGCCAATCGAACACAACTAATAAAGGCATTCATACAGCACGGTTATAATGACACACAACCAGCGCCAAACAGTGGTCAACGAACGGTCTTTATTAGTATTTTGAGCTGTCCAGGCAGAATTGCAGCAATGGTTTTAGGGAGCCGTTGATATCTGACATCACCGTTTACAAGTCCGCCTTTTATTTATCCCATAAATCATAATACGCGATAGTGTCTTCTTGGTTCGAAGACTATCGCGTATTGTGGGATAAATAAAAGGCGGATTTGTAAACGGTGATGTCAGATATCAACGGCTCCCTAAGACCATTGCTGCAATTCTGCCTGGACAGCTCAAAATACTAATAAAGACCGTTCGTTGACCACTGTTTGGCGTTGGTTGTGTGTCATTATAACCGTGCTTGTAATATGAATGCCTTTATTAGTTGTGTTCGATTGGCTATATGATTTTTAGATGCATCTATTTTGTTGTCGGCTAATAAAGACCGCGCTGGAATATGACTGCCTTTTCCCGTGTTGTTTGATTAATACCCCATGGATTAAAGTTCTCCTCAATTTTATTCCAAATCGCGATGGATCTCCCGTCAATTTTCTACCTGCTGCATATGATTTCTAGAGGCATACTACAATCTATTTTGACGTCAGTATTGGGTAGCCTATATAAACAATATAATACGAGAGCATATACAAGAACAATGAATCTCACTGCATGTATGATAGCCTGCCTTTCAATACATGAACTTGAATCCCATCATATACATAGTCTGTCCACTATAGTGTCATTGCAATGCGTTTTCTATTCTTTCTTATACAGTAAAAAGGGGGAAGAACACTATATTAATATGACTTGTATTCTGCTTACAGCTTCGAAGTTCCACTTGTTTCGTTTAACGTAAAGCCTTTTAAATATAATCAAAACGTTCCCGTGTTTCTGCGGTCTGCGCAGAATAATAACGAGTTGAGCTTTATGATTTATGATGAATTGGAAATGGGGGACCCTGATGTAAACAAGACGAAAGTTGGTCTGCATCCCCAATTAACAATTGTATGTACTGAGCTGTACTGTACTGTACCCATTCTGCAATCTGTTAATAAACTTTTCAATCAATCAATCAATCAAGCTACGCGGAGCGCAGTCAGTCAGTAGCCTACACCCCGTATATTCCGATAACGCTATATAAACCATGCTGCATTCATTCTGAGAGAAAGATCTATTATTCCAAATGCTATTTATAGGGTTTTGACCATAATTACACTACTGTTGCTATTTTACAATGAACTATAATGAACTACGGTTCGTACAGAACGTGCCAGTGTTATTATGCACAGAAGCTCATTTCCTTGTTGTAATAATATATTCTACCACTGGGCGCTAGGTACGCCAGGTCTGAAATGTGCGTAGATGTACGCACAAAGTCAAGTTCAAGTTGAAGTTGATGAATCCCACTCTTTGCTTAGAAATGATCGTACGCACAGGGTAAGCACAGATCTGTGTGTAGAACACGTTGATGAATGAGGGCCCTCATTCATCAACGTGTTCTACGCACAGATCTGTGCTTACCCTGTGCGTACGATCATTTCTAAGCAAAGAGTGGGATTCATCAATTTCGATTTGAACTTGACTCCGTGCTTACATCTACGCACAGGTCAGACCACACTTACCTGACGCCCAGTGGTAGAATATATTATTACAACAAGGAAATGAGCTTCTGTGCATAATAACACTGGCATGTTCTGTACGAACCGTAGTTCATTATAGTTCATTGTAAAATAGCAACAGTAGTGTAATTATGGTCAAAACCCTATAAATAGCATTTGGAATAATAGATCTTTCTCTCAGAATGAATGCAGCATGGTTTATATAGCGTTATCGGAATATACGGGGTGTAGGCTACTGACTGACTGCGCTCCGCGTAGCTTGATTGATTGATTGATTGAAAAGTTTATTAACAGATTGCAGAATGGGTACAGTACAGTACAGCTCAGTACATACAATTGTTAATTGGGGATGCAGACCAACTTTCGTCTTGTTTACATCAGGGTCCCCCATTTTCAATTCATCATAAATCATAAAGCTCAACTCGTTATTATTTTGCGCACAGACCGCCGAAACACGGGAACGTTTTGATTATATTTAAAAAGCTTTACGTTAAACGAAACAAGTGGAATTTCGAAGCTGTAAGCAGAATAAGTCATATGAATATAGTGTTATTCCCCCTTTTTACTGTATAAGAAAGAATAGAAAACGCATTGCAATGACACCATGCAGATAGTGGACAGAATATGTATATGATGGGATTCAAGTTCGCGTTTTTGTTGCTCATAGGCATGCTGTCAGAGTATGATATCTTAATCAAACATTCTAGAACATTTGTCGTCACAGATCATGTCCTAATAGAACATAGGCTATGGCATGGATCGTGATATTGTGTGGACTGTAATTATTACTGTACCGGTACCACCCATTGTGACAACAGCCTTGTGAGTCCCGCACACAAACATGATGGAATTCAAGTTCATGTATTGAAAGGCATGCCTACATCATACATGCAGTGAGATTCATTGTTCTTGTATATGCTCTCTATTATTGTTTATATAGGCTACCCAATACTGACATCAAAATAGATTGTAGTATGCCTCTAGAAATCATATGCAGCAGGTAGAAAATTGACGGGAGATCCATCGCGATTTGGAATAGAATTGAGGAGAACTTTAATCCCTGGGTATCAATCAAACAACATGGGAAAAGGCAGTCATATTCCAGCGCGGTCTTTATTAGCCGACAACAAAATAGATGCCTCTAAAAATCATATAGCCAATCGAACACAACTAATAAAGGCATTCATATTACAGCACGGTTATAATGACACACAACCAACGCCAAACAGTGGTCAACGAACGGTCTTTATTAGTATTCTGAGCTGTCCAGGCAGAATTGCAGCAATGGTCTTAGGGAGCCGTTGATATCTGACATCACCGTTTACAAGTCCGCCTTTTATTATTTATCCCATAATACGCGATAGTGTCTTCTTGGTTCGACAGCAGTAAACAATCTTCGTGGAGTTTCTCAGGGTTCCGCTCGGGTCAGTCCATTATTTCACATCCCATGGGGGGTGTTTCCTCATTTTCATGACCATATATGGATAATCATGCACGAGCATTGACGGTAGAACAAAGTGGTATTCATCAACACGGAGGAGCGTAGAGCCTGCGTACGCACCGTGTGATGAATCCCGACTTCCCTGTGCGTACACTAGTTCTACATTCCGTGCTTACGTGTGGAAATAGAAATGTTCTACGCACACTATTGATGAATGAGGGCCCTGGATTGATCTCGGGAGGAGACTTATATAGTTAACAAGGGGGGGATGTGGTTAACAAGGGGGGGATGTGGTCCCATTTGATAGGTCAAATGGGGGGGGGGGGGGATACAGGTTTGGGGATAAAGGGGGGGGGGCAGTCACAGATAAAATAGAGTATTTAGAAGGTCAATACAGAAGAAACAACCTGGTCATTGATGGCATAGCTGAGTTGCCTGGAGAAACCTGGGGAGACACGGAAGAGAAGGTGAGGAGCGTCATGGTGGACAATCTCAAGCTACAGAGGGACATTGAGATGGAGAGGGTGCACCGAACAGGGAAACCTGGGGAGGGACGCGAGAGACCAAGACCCATTGTGGTGACATTTTCAAAATACAAGGACAGATCAGCGGTTCTTCAGAGAGCCAAAGAACTCAAAGGGACAAACATTTACATAAACGAGGACTACACAGACGCTGTCCGTCTGAAAAGAAAAGAACTGTTGCCCAAGATGAGAGCTGCTCGTGAGAGAGGAGAGATCGCCTTTCTGAGGTATGACAGACTGATAATCCGACCACGAAGTAGCACCCCAAAGCAGCCGAGGGACAGTTGAATGGTTGTTGCCCTTGCCACACCTACCAACGTTATGATTGAATAAAGTATACAATGCTAATTAATACTAACCTACCCAAAAAGGGGTTAAAGATGGCACATATAAATATATGTAGCATAAGAAACAAGCTAGCTGAGATATCAGAGATTTTACTATCAGACAATTTCCATATTTTAGCTATATCAGAAACACACCTTGATTCTACATTTGAGGATGGGGCATTGCAAATTGATGGATACAACATTTTTAGAAAGGACAGGAATGCATTTGGGGGAGGGGTTGCTTTTTATATTCAGAATCTTATTCCAGTGAAGATTAGGGAAGATTTAATGAATAATGAAATTGAAACATTATGGCTGCAAGTACACTTGCCTCATTTGAAGCCTATGTTGATCGGTTGCTGTTATAGACCACCTAGTGCAAATAATGTGTATCTAGAACAAATATGTGACATGTTGGACCAAGTGTGTGATTTGAGTAATGAGATTTATTTTATGGGTGACCTTAACATCGATTGGTTTTCATTGAAATGCCCATTGAAAAAACTACTTCTAACTGTAGCAAATGCATGTGGTCTATCACAGGTAATTAACAAACCAACTAGGATATGTTTGAAAAAGGATGGTAACCAGGTCTCAACCTGCATTGATCACATTTTTACTAACAATGCGGAGCTATGTTCCAAGGCGGTATCTGTAACTGTTGGTTGTAGCGACCATAACTTAATTGCTATTGTGAGGAAGACTAAAATGCCAAAACTAGGACCTAAAATAATTTACAAAAGATCGTATAAAATGTTTAATCAAGACAGCTTTGTGAAGGATGTTGAAAATCTATGTTGGTCAAAGGTGTTGAGGGAAAAAGATCCTGAAAAATCTCTATGGGAATTTGATACCATTTTTATGCCACTTGTTGACAAACATGCACCATTGAGAAAGTTTACAGTCAGAAGCGTCAGAACACCATGGTTGGATGATGAACTAAAAGAATATATGATAGAACGTAATCGAGCTAAATTAATAGCAAATACATCAGGTTATAAATCAGACTGGGAGGTATATTGTAAATTAAGAAATGTTGTTACAAAATGTAATAAGAAGAAGAAGAAATTGTATTATGAAAATAGGTTTAATTATATAAAAAATGACAGTAAATTATTATGGAATACTCTAAATGAAATAATGGGCAGGAATAAGAAACCTACCCCATCCTTTCTAGAAACGGAAGGAAAATTCCTCACCAAACCAGTTGAGATTGCTAATCATATTAACAATTATTTTATTGGAAAAGTAGATAATTTAAGAAATAATATGCAAACAATAGATAATGAAAAATCTTATTTATTAATAAAGAATAAAATAATGAAAGATACAAATTGTCAATTTAATTTTGATAGTGTGACTATAAGTAATGTAGAATATATGTTAAGTACCACTAAAAACAAACCACCAGGTGTTGACGGTCTTGACGGGAAACTTCTGAAATTGGTCCCTGATTTAATTGCCCCTGCTATCTGTCATATTATAAATCAATCCTTTAGTGAATGTTTGTATCCGCAACAGTGGAAAACTGCCAAAGTAATACCACTGCCAAAAAATTTGAAATTGCCATTCTCAGGATCTAATAGTCGTCCCATAAGTTTAGGGCCAGTTTTGAGTAAACTGATGGAAAGAATAGTAAGTGAACAGATTAAAAGCTACTTTTCTTTTAACACATTGACCACTGATTTTCAACATGCATATCGTGAAGGACATTCAACAGCGACTGCTTTAACCCAAATGACGGATGATTGGCTGAAAGAGATAGATAAAAAGAAAATGGTTGGAGCTGTCTTGCTTGATTTTACTGCAGCATTCGACATCATAGATCACAAATTCTTACTTAAAAAACTTGAATGTTACGGTTTCTCCTCATCTGCACTATCTTGGATGCAAACTTATTTAGCAAACCGGAAACAAATAGTTTTTTTTAATGGGAGTTACTCAGAAGTTAAAACGGTAAGGTGTGGAGTACCCCAAGGAAGTTGCCTTGAGCCTTTGCTCTACACCATATTTACAAATGACATGCCTCTTGTCCTAAATAAGTCCTATATTTCTATGTATGCGGATGATTCAACGATTTACACATCAGCCTCAACAGCCAATGAATTAAATACGGTTCTAAAGGCAGAGTTGCAATCAGTGATGGAATGGATAAAGAATAACAAACTAGTTCTAAACATATCAAAGACAAGTAGCATCATTTTCGGTTCAAACCATACTCTAAGAACGAACCCAGTCTTGAAACTTTTGATAAGTGATGTGGTAATTAATCAAGTCCAGGAGACTAAACTCCTAGGGGTAACATTAGACAGTAAATTGTCATGGTCACACCATATAAACAATATAGTAGTGAAAATGGGAAGAGGGATTTCTGTTGTTAAAAGATGTGCTCATTTGTTACCACTAAATTCTATCAAACAGGTAATTCAAGCTCTGGTTTTGTCAAATCTTGACTATTGTCCTGCAGTATGGTCGAATGTAACAACGAATAAACTGAAAAAATTACAAATGGTACAAAACAAAGCAGCACGTATAGCGCTTCGCTGTGAGTACAGAACTAATGTTGCAGTGATGCACAGTTGTTTAACTTGGTTACTTGTCAAACATAAATTACTCTGCTCACTCCTTGTATTCACTAGGAATATTCTTGTTACAAAGATCCCCTCAATTTTATATAACAATTTATCAATAAGTCTTGACAGACACAACCATTCCACCAGACATGCTTCTGCACGAGGTTTTACACTTCCAAAAGTGAGGTCGAATGCAATGAAGCGAACTGTCATGTTCCGTGGTATGCAGGAATGGAACTCTCTTCCCAGACATGTTAAGCAGGAGAATAGTAAATGCCGTTTCAAAATCGTGGTAAAACAACATTTTCAACCAAAGAAATTGACATTCCCTAATAGATAGTGTGTACGTAAATGAAAATGTATGTGTCTGATATTTTTATCTTGTATTATGAATTTGATTAGGGTTTTTATTGTTGTTTTAATTGTCTGTATGACATGTAAATGTTGTGAGTGTATAAGGGTTTTTATTGTTGTTTTAATGGTCTGTATGTCATGTAAATGGTATGAGTGTATAAGGGTTTTTATTGTTGTTTTAATTGTCTGTATGACATGTAAATGTTGTGAGTGTATACGTCTGTAACTGTATTTTATGTGTTATGGACCCCAGGAAGAATAGCCCCAGCACTGCTGTGGCTAATGGGGATCCAAATAAACTTAAACTTAAACTTAAACATCCACAAGGCTCTCTACATCCACAAGGCTCTCTACATCCACAAGGCTCTCTACATCCACAAGGCTCTCTACATCCACAAGGCTCTCTACATCCACAAGGCTCTCTACCTCCACAAGGCTCTCTACATCCACAAGGCTCTCTACATCCACAAGGCTCTCTACATCCACAAGGCTCTCTACGTCCACAAGGCTCTCTACCTCCACATGGCTCTCTACATCCACAAGGCTCTCTACATCCACAAGGCTCTCTACCTCCACAAGGCTCTCTACATCCACAAGGCTCTCTACGTCCACAAGGCTCTCTACCTCCACAAGGCTCTCTACTTCCACAAGGCTCTCTACCTCCACAAGGCTCTCTACATCCACAAGGCTCTCTACCTCCACAAGGCTCTCTACCTCCACAAGGCTCTCTACCTCCACAAGGCTCTCTACATCCACAAGGCTCTCTACCTCCACAAGGCTCTCTATGTCCACAAGGCTCTCTACATCCACAACGTTGACGCCGTCTATGACCTACATTTTCCTACCCTGCTTCCCCTTTTCATCTCAACCACCCTTCCGTTAGTCAGGTTTGCTCCGTGAGTTATATACATTTCCCCGATTCCCCTCGTTTTGCTAAATTAATCTCAGATTTGCGATTGTTTTGTAGCTTGTCGGTTAGCTTTCCGGCGCACTAGCATAGAGGCTTATCCCGGCTGGCGTGGTCCACTGGTTAGTAGATCATAAGCTAATCTCCGGTGGGCTACACACCATGCCTGTCATTGGTGTCATGCCATGCGTGATGGTGGGGGTGTCGTTTCTGCCAGCTGCTTTGTTGCCTCTGGTCCTGGTGGCCTTGCCATTGCGGGGGGGATCAGTGGGTTCTATGTTTTTGCTTTCGGATTCTGCAGGAGACTGGCGGGTCGTGTGCTCCATGTGCCGGGGGGAGGGGGGGGGGGGGGGGGAGGTGACAATTCTGGATGTTCGGACGGATGGACATGGTGGTGGTTGGATGGGGGGGGGGGGGTGTGGCATTGTTACGACAAAATTAGGGTGACCTCAATTGTCCTTTTCGAGAATAAATAAAGGTTTGAATTAAACACCCTGGGAAGCGGTTCTGTTGTCTTGCTCGCCTCTCTGCGCTAGAGTCTACCAGTTGGACCGTAACAATATACTTTTCAATATACTTTTCATTGAATCACACTTGGACTCAAATGGCACAACACTGAAACTCTCCCTCAAGATATTGTATTTATTGATATATTTTTAACCCAGGCCCTATTTAAACATTGTCTGGCAGACTGGCATGATGTCCACTAGTACCGGCCATAATATCACTGATCACTTTAGTATTGACAAACTTAGCACTGTGCTGCGTCCTCTCACCAGGCCGCAGTATAATCCAAAGGGGCAAGTGTGTTTTTAGCCCTCAAAAACCACGGTATGTGTCCTTTCACAAAACAGGAAGCTCACAGAACAATCAGATTATCTTAGATTCGATTAGATTAGATTCAATGTATTGTCATTGTGTACAAGGACAGAGTACAACAAAACGAAGTTGCCATCTAACCACCACCACAGTGCAAAGGAACAATAAAGTGCATTGCGGTATACAGTACAACATATGAATAGAGTAGGTTGTTCTATAAGCCATTTGGCTTCAAACCTATCATTTTCGCTTGTTTATTTGTAAACATTTAGAATTTTTTTTTTTTTTGATCAAATTTTTTTTATTATTAATTACATGAAACAGGACAACACAATAACCACAGTAACAAAAAACATAACTTCACAGGAGAATAACAACAATAATAATACAGAATAATAAATTATAAGACAAAAAGAAAAAGAAACAGCGTCCAACCTATCAAATATAGGTGGCTACTTCAATAACAAAAGGGGTCTTCAAGACATGGCAACCTTTCCCCACCTTTACAAAGTGGAGTGACTTAAAAGATTGTTTATGAGAGTGTTGTCGCAGATTTACTGTAGATAGCCTAGGTCCCTTACACATGTTCAAGACTGCCAAACTCGCAGACGGTAAAGTGTAAGAAGAAAGAAATTCCTCTTCCAAGTTGGTTGACAGGTCAATCAGTCTGCCAATATTAGTCCCTTGGGGAGATGGCATGTGAATTGACATATAGCGCAGAATAGCTAAATACCAACCCCCCCTAAAATCCCCCTAGCCAAAGTTAAGAAGGACAAGACAAAAACCAAGACAGACAAGACATTTCCTCCTCCCCCTCCCCAGAGTCCGCCGGACCCCCCCGATCAAGCGCCCCAACCCCGCTCAGCCGCACACGGCGGTCTTTACCTTCTCAGCTGCTGCGAACCACAGGTCAATGCCAGCCTGCCCTACCCCAATCACCCGAGCCGTGGATATCTCAAGATAAATCACATCCAATAGAGTTAGGGACCAGTTGATCATTGTCAGCTTCTCAGGCTCCTTCCATCTCATTGCTATAAGCTTCTTCGCTGCTGTGACGCCCGCTAGGACAACCCTTTTCAGTTGTACGGACGCGGGTAGTGTCGTTATATCGTTCAGGAGTAGCGTAACAGCTGTGAATGGGATAGTTAAGCCACACAGATCTGAAAGTTTGTCCGTTATTGACCTCCAGAAACGGGCCACTGGTGGGCAATCCCAATACATATGCATATAAGTGCCAGTGGCCTTTTGAGAGCACAAAGTGCACCGAGAGTCGGTTATCAGTCCCATAGCAAATAGCTTCCTAGGTGTAAGATAGGTCCTATGAATATAATTAAAATTAATTTGCTGGTGATTGGGGTTGCGGGAAGATAATGCCACATTTGCCCAAACATCATCCCAGTCAAACTCGGGGTCCAACTCCGGGATATCCACACGCCAGATTGTATCCAATGATAAATTTTTATACGTGGATTGAATTAAGAGCGTATAAAAGTCTGAGACAAACCCTCTGGATGTCGTTCTGTCCACTATGAGCCTGAGGAAGGGGTGTGGTTGCAAAGCTTGAGCCCACGGTACGCCATGCGCCCTCAGTGCTGACCTTAGTTGAAGGTAAAGAAAGAAGGACTCGCCGGGAAGATCATAAAATTCTCTTAAGTCCTGAAACGCACGGAGGCCGTTCTTATCATAAATATCCTCCAGAGTATGCACTCCCCTCCTTTGCCATTGAGGAATATTAACCGGCTTGTGTCCAACAAGTAATTGCTGGTTATTAAAAATTGGAGAGTCCAGGTGCCAAGGGCATTTAACCCCACACGACCTCTGTACATTACGCCACGTTTGGATCACGTGAGTAATGATCGGTCCATACCTCAGCCGGCATTTCGCAATAGAGACAGTGGAGTACACTACATCCTGCAATCTTAGCGGAGATACCGCCGCCGCTTCTAAGGAGCGCCACGATACAGCCTCTACAGGGTCTAGCCAGCACATCAGAGGTCTCAGTGAAAAGGACCAGAAATAAAGTTTAAAATCAGGGATTGCGAGGCCCCCATCTTGTTTCCTACGTTGAGTAGTAGCCCTTTTGATTCTCGGGCGTTTGTTATTCCAGACAAACTTAGATACCATCGATTGTACCTTGCGCCAGTGGTCTATTGGAGGGGGCAGGGGGAGCATTGAGCTAATAAAATTTATCCTAGGCAGGATGTTCATTTTGATTATGGAAGCCCGGGCTTGTAAGGAGTTAGGAAGGGACGACCACCTGTCTAGATCCTGGCGTATTTTATCATAAGTACCCGTGAAGTTGTACTTAGTAGTTTGGTTCAGCGTGGGGAATATCTCTATGCCCAGGTATTTAAAATGTTCTACTATGGGGATATCAGCTGGTAGTCGTACCGCCTTGGCCAGTTCATTAAGAGGTAGGCAGGCTGATTTGTTCCAGTTAATCTTAAAACCTGACAATTTACCAAAGTCGTCGATTATCCTCAATAATTTTGTGGCCGACCGGGAGGGGTCGTCCATGAAAATCAGCAGGTCATCCGCATAGAGAGCAATTTTGTGTGGAGTATTGTTGACCATTATGGGGAAACATTTAGAAAAATTATTAGTTTATTGTTTATTTATTTGTAAACATTCGAAATTAAATAATTCATTCATATATGACAAAGATACAGAGTAAATATGCTAAGCTAATGTATCTCTACAGTATTATTATATAGAGTGGTACGAGTATGAATACACTATGATAATACACCAATCTAGCCAGTGGTTTAACTAATAATGAATGTGAAGCTCCTGGGTTCAAACCTCTCCTGCCATTGACCTTGACCAAACACAAACACTTCAATAGACTGCCTTTGTTGGATAGGGACACAGTGAATGTGTATCTATAGTTGTGCTATAAATGGACGAAAACACTGTCAGGTCTGTAATGATCATTCTGACCCTGGGGACGGCTGCCAGTCCAAGAGAAGAAATACTAAACCAAAGCTCCTTTTCCAAAAGGAAAATGCTGTTCCGAGAGCAGAGAGACGCGCTGCAGACAGAGTGGATGTAATGTTATTAGCTAAAGTTATTGTGTTGTTGACCCATGGCATCGGTACACAGGATATCTTGGCAGGATAATGGCAAAAACAATCACTCGATAAGCCAGTAGTATGTACTAAATATCAATATAAAAATGATATAAATCTACAGTGGCTCAGGAGGTAGAGCTGGGAATCCGGAGGTTCCTGGTTCGATCCCCGCTCCTCCCAGGGAAGCGTGTCGAAGTGTCCTTCGAGCAAGACACTTAACCCCTAACTGTGCAGGTTGGCACCTTCCATGCATGGTTGCCTCTGCCATCGGTGTGTGAATGTGTGAGTGAATGGGTAGGATGTGAGGAACAAATTGTAAAGCACTTTGGATTAAAAGTGCTATATAAATGCAGCCATTTGCCATTTATATATCGATTTATTTCCCCTTTGCAACTTCTTTTGTAAACAGAAAACAAGTCCCTGGCTTCAAATAGTGGAATGGATAAACAGAGACAGGAAGTGTAAACACAAAGCACTATCTCTGGAGGGATCCTGTAAAGCATGTTGTCAGACATGTTGTCAGACACTTATTATAACAGTCTGAGCCTGTCAGTGGCAAAGAAAGAAAAAGCCCTTTTAGTGGACGTACTTCGACGTGCACGTTTGTCCCGTGTGATTACATGGCAGCTTGTCTTGCGGCTGCCGATTACACAAACTGTTGCCCCTATCCTTGATTTAATACCTTTATTTAAACCAGAACGTACTAGGACTCACTTGAAAATTCACACCTGTTCAACCAATATGGGGCGACAGTGGCTCGGTAGGTAGAGCAGTCGTCTGGTAATCCGCAGGTTCCCGGTTCGATTCCCCCTCCTCCCGGGCAGCGTGCCAAAGTGTCCTTGAGCAAGACACTTGACCCCTAACTGCTCCCGATGACCAGGTTGTCACCTTGCATGGTTGTCTTCGCTGTCGGTGTGTGAATGTGTGAGTGAATGGGTAAAAAATGTGAGGAACAAATTGTAAAGCGCTTATGGATAAATGCACCATTTACCATTTAACAATATCGAGCTCACAGCAATGCTCACATTTTGCCTCCCACCAAGACTGCTTCGACCACATGCCTTAACTAAGGTCTATAAGGGACAGTGCTCTCTAAATATGGACACATATTGTACACCAGGCATAATTATTGTGCTTACATAAGATGGTACTGTACAGAGGTAAACAAAACTGAAGTGGAACAATAAGTCAAGAGACCTCAGTATACCCTCCTCTGCCAACAATAATTACACCTAATGTATCCACCAGCGGTCCTCCAAGTATGCTGTGTGTGTGTGTGTGTGTGTGTGTGTGTGTGTGTGTGTGTGTGTGTGTGTGTGTGTGTGTGTGTGTGTGTGTGTGTGTGCGTGCGTGCGCGTGCGTGCGTGCGTGTGTGTGTGTGTGTGTGTGTGTGTGTGTGTGTGTGTGTGTGTGTGTGCGCGTGCGTGCGTGCGTGCGTGCGTGCGTGCGTGTGTGTGTGTGTGTGTGTGTGTGTGTGTGTGTGTGTGCGGTCTAACTATCACTCAGTGCAGAGTGTTAGTTCTGCATGGTTAGTTATGTGACTTGGCATTCGGAGGGCGGCTGATAGTAAGCCTGCGGGTGAGGGAGCGGAGGGGAGGTGGAGGGGAGGAGAGGAGGTGGAGGTGAGGGAGTGGAGGGGAGAGGAGAGGAGGGGAGGAGGAGGTGTAGAGGGAACAGGGGGCCAGCTGGCAGAAGGAACAGAGGAGGTGGAGGGAGGGGAGGAGGAGAGGAGGAGGAGAGGAGGGAAGAGGGAGAGGTAACAGGGGGCCTGGCAGGATAAGGAGACTGAGGGCATCCTGATCAACTCTACTGTGTGTGTGAGTGTGCGTGTGCGTGCGTGTGTGTGTGCATGCGTGTGCGTGCGTGTGCGTGCATGCGTGCGTGAGGCTTAATTCAGTTGTTAGAGTCAGGTTATGTCTGTAGCTGTGCTGGAGGCGTCTGCTGTCTCGGCGTAGAGACTACAATGACACTTATTTGGGACATACTAAAAAAAAAAAAAAAGTACAGGAGAAGAAGAAGAGGGGTGGGGATGTATGAGGTAAAACAGAAGACCTGCCCTTTCATCGTTTCCTCTCCTGGCTCTCCCCTCGTATTAAACACCAGGGCCCAGTGAGAACCCAGCTGTGATGATGACTCTGTTGTCAATTCTCTGACCGTCCAAACTGGCTATACTGTACACACAGAACCAACGATACAAGACAAGGAGACATCTGGTCGCAGACCTGTGAGACCTTTATGATGTGTGTGTGTGTGTGTGTGTGTGTGTGTGTGTGTGTGTGTGTGTGTGTGTGTGTGTGTGTGTGTGTGTGTGTGTGTGTGTGTGTGTGTGCATTGCTGCATGTGTGTATTCCAAGAAGAGCCAGCAAGTCTAATGACTATTGACAGCTCTAATTGTGGCTCTGCAGACAAACAACAACGATCCATCCTCCTCCTCACTTCCAGCAATTAGCCTGAGCTCTCCACACACTGATACAGTGTGTGTGTCCGTGTGTGTGTGTGTGTGTGTGTGTGTGTGTTAGTGTGTGTGTGTGTCCGTGTGTGTGTGTCCGTGTGTGTCCGTGTGTGTGTGTGTGTGTGTGTGTGTGTGTGTGTGTGTGTGTGTGTGTGTGTGTGTGTGTGTGTGTGTGTGTGTGTGTGTGTGTGTGTGTGTGTGTGTGTGTGTGGATGGATGAGAGGCGGACTTGTGTCAGATGCTAAGTGTCGCTATTTGTCAGCGGTTGGAAAGCGCAGGCGATCCATCAGGTAGGCAGGCCACGTGTAGGACACTAATGGACCGCAATTCCTCAAGTGACCTTCACTCACGGAACCCCCCCCCCCCCCCCCCCCCCTGGAACACTTTGAGCATTCAGTTTGTTACACACTAATTAGCAAGTCGGGAGAAACTTGAGGAGGAAAGAAAGAAAGAAAGGCGTCGATAAGAAGGGAGCACGACAGGAGAATGAGTTTGGGGTATGAGTTCTCTCGGAGCTGCCGGTCCCTGGAGACGGCGTTTGAAAAAGGATTGATCTGGATTCCTAGTGGTGCAGCCCATAGTCTCTCTCTGTCTCTCTGGTTCACACAGAGTCCTCCGCTGTTCACATCCAACTCAACCCCCAGTGCTTTAGACCCAGCGCTTTAGACTTCATCAACAGCTTTCACTCTGTCTCTCTCTCTCTCTCTTTCTCTTTCTCTCTCTCCTTCACTCTCTCTCTCTCTCTCTACACTCTCTCGTTCACTCTCTCTCTCTCTCTCTCTCTCTCTCTCTCTCTCTCTCTCTCTCTCTCTCTCGTTCACTCTTTCACTCTCTCTTTCACTCTTTCACTCTCTCATTCACTCTTTCACTCTCTTTCACTCTTTCTCTCTCTCTTTCACTCTCTCTTTCACTATTGTTCTCTCTCTTTCACTCTTTCTCTCCCTCTTTCACTCTTTCACTCTTTCACTCTTTCTCTCTCTTTCACTCTTTCACTCCTTCTTTCTCTCTCTCTCATTCACACACACTCTCTCTGTCTTTCTCTCTCTCGTTCACTCACTCTCTCTCTCGTTCACTCTTTCACCTTTCCCCCCCCCCTCACAGTAAGCTGTGGTGTTCCACAAGGAAGCATACTAGGTCCGCTACTGTTCCTAATTTATGCAAATGACATGTCGTCAGCTTGTGACTGCAACTTGTTCCTGTTTGTGGACTACTCAGCCCTGCTGGTCTCTGACAAGAACAAGTTACAGGTTGAAAAAAACCCTCAGCTCGGAACTAGGCAAAATCTGCATATGGCTCGCTGATAACAAACTATCATTACACATGGGCAAAACAGAGTCCATTCTCTTCGGTTCAAATAACAAACTCAGTAAGACCGACGGCTTCTCAGTTACAGTGGGTGACAATATTGTCACAAGGAAAGAAGATATTACCTACCTGGGTTCAATCCTAGAGGCAAATCTTTCCTGTGACAAAATGGCATCCAATGTAATAAAAAAAAGTCAACCAACGAACTCGATTCTTGTACCGGATCTCCTCACTGGTAAACAAGAATACCCTGAAGACTCTGGCAGGAGCACTCATTCAAGGGTACTACGACTATGCTTGCACCTCATGGTACCAAAGCACCTCAAAGGCGCTAAAAACAAAATTACAAACATCTCAAAACAAACTGGTCAGACTACTGCTTGACCTTACTCCTAGAACCCACCTCACCCCTGCCCACTTTGACAACCTAGGATGGCTTAGAGTAGACGACAGAGTACAGCAACTTGCAATGGGCCTGGTCTACAAGATACACTACACGACCAAGGTACCCATGTACATGTCAAAATACTTCCCAAAGGTCAGTGAATACCACAATCACAACACCAGAGGGAGCTCCACAAATCATGTTAAACCCAGATTCGGCTCAAACAAGGGACTAAACACGTTTCGCAATTATGCCACATCAATGTGGAACGCACTACCCAAAGCTGTAAAGGAATGTGAATCACTACCCACTTTCAAAAAGACTCTCAAAAAACACCTACGGGAGACTGCAATTCGAAACTGGCCCCTGTAAATGTCCTAACACAACCGCCTCCAATGTACAGTAAAAATGACCAAGTATGGTCTTGTCAATATTCCAATGTACAGTGTTGCTTGTACAGTACAGTGTCCCCCACCCACCCCTCCTACCCAACCTCCCCCCCACTCCTACCCAACCTCCCCCCGCCCACCCAACCACCTCCAATATACAGTACCCCCCCACCTACCCAACCTCCTCCAATGTACAGTTTCTACGTCAAATGTATATACTTCTTTTCTGGACTATTTTTGTATCACAAACAGTACTGTATTTGCAAATCTGGTACGTCATAAATGTATAGATGTAGCAGTACTGTCTATCTGTATGTCATATATGTT
>NC_140168.1:22348055-22364542 GCF_963971535.1 Notolepis coatsorum | reverse complement strand
TAAAGCACATGTATTATTTTTTTATTGTGTTTTTGGTAGATCGTTTATTGTTTTTTTGCTACCGGGCAGTCCGGTAGAGAGAGAGAGAAAGGAACAATGGGAGATAGACGGGGGAAGAATTCGGCAAAGGTCGCCGGGTCCGGGAGTCGAACTCGGGATGCCTGAATTCTTTAACTAACGGATTTCCAGTTCCGCGTTCGCGTTCTGCGCTCTGATTGGCCACTGACGTTTTTGGTCGCGCCAATCGCGTGACGGCAAGTTCTTTCGCGGTTAAGCTTAGGCCTCTTTCGAAGTTGGTTAAGGTTAGAGTTTGTCTTAGAGCAGGGGGACGATAGAACGCCAGCCCTGATTCCAAACTCTAACCTTAACCAACTTCGAAGAGTCGCCTAAGCTTAACCAGTGATAAACTAGTCGTTAGGTCGTTTGCTGCTGGTCGAGGCGGAAATGGGCGCGTCACGCAATTGGGCGCACATGTCCCACTGACCAGAAACGTCAGTGGCCAATCAGATCGCACCAGAAACGGCAGTGGCCAATCAGATTCCCAAAACGCGAACGCGGAAGCATGAACCCGTTAGGATAACAATAGACGCACCCGGGACGGCCGTGTTGCACCGCAGCGCTGTACGTGGTGTGCCACCCTGGCGCCCTTATAAAGCACATTTAAAAACAACAACAAGTTGACCAAAGTGCTGTACAAGTCAAACAATTAAATATAACAGAGATAAAAAGCACACAATAAAGCATATACAATATGTCACATAAAAAGGCAGGTCTCTTGGCTGGGTAGCGCAGTGGACTAAGCACTCGCCCTACCAACCGCAGGGGGGTCGAATCCAGCCTGTCAGCGGTACCTCCGCTTGGTCAGTTGTCCCTACTAACACAATCGGCAGTGTTAGCGGGTGGGAAGCCGGTGGGGGATGTGTCTTGTGTCCTGGTCGTTGCAAACAGCGACCTCCTGGTCGGTCGGGCGCCTGTTCACAGGGAGGGGATCTGGGGGGGGAAATAGCGTGAACCTCCGCACGTGTTACATTCCCCAAGTGAAACTCTCGCTGTCAGGTGAAAAGAAGGGTGATCCCTGGAGATCACCATAGCCAAGCGAACAGGACTAAACTGAACACCATTTTATCTTTAGTAGCCACCCATTGTTTAGTATTTTTGATGCTCTGCGAAGCTCATTTAGTAACAGATTGCTGATGCCTCAATGCTCTACTGAGCGATTGAGAAGGGTCCTTTGTACTGCTGCGGTAAAAAAAATAACGAATACCGATAGCACTGTGTTAAGAGGCTCTCCTATTGTGTTGTGTATCCTGTATGTAGTGTATTGTATCATGTAACTGTGTCTTTCATGTTTGTATATGTGTATTCGATCTGGTGGCAAACCATGTTTCCCTCGGGGATTAAGAAATAAACCATACCATACCATACCATACCATACCATACCATACATACCAAGGGAAATGGCATAACGACTAAATTGGATGGATGGGAGAAAATACAGAAAGCCAAAATAATATATAAAATTAAAAAGGCAGGTCTCTCAAGCTGTGTCAAAACCAAAAGCCAAAGAAAATAACTCTGATTGATTGAAACACCTACAGAGTAGAGTGGGCCTGCCGACCATCCAGAGCTCTGGGCTGCCACTGAGAAAGCACGGGACACAGGACCAGCCATGGAGGAGGATCAGAGGACCCGAGGACCTTGAAGGAACACGGTTCCGGCTGGTCCGAGAG
Source organism: Notolepis coatsorum (assembly GCF_963971535.1). NCBI lineage: Eukaryota > Metazoa > Chordata > Actinopteri > Aulopiformes > Paralepididae > Notolepis > Notolepis coatsorum. Next base: position 22,362,812 of record NC_140168.1, on the reverse strand, counting down.
TTAGACCGGCGCAAGCCGCTCAGGCACTTAAAAAGCAAACAGTAAAATCTTCAAATCGATCCTAAAACGCACAGGAAGCCAGTGGAGGGAGGCCAGTACAGGGGAATGTGCTCTGGCTACGTGTTCCAGTTAGCAGCAGAACAATCACTAGAACAATCCTGTTTCCTGTATAATATTGTACCCGTTCCTGAAAGAATACTGTTGGTCATAGTGGTTTGTGTTAATTGCCTTGTCTGTCTGCATTGTCTTAAAAAGGTGTTGCTTTACCAGTGAGCTCTTTTTGTAGTATATTATACATAAATGTAACTTCTATTGCATTTTATTTGTATTGTATTGTATGTATTGTATTGTATTGTATTGTTATTTTGGGTAAGTGAATTGTGATTTGTAGACTGCCTGTGTGATATCTGTGTTTGATTAATCTGTCTCTCTCTCTCACACACTACACAATGGCACACACCCATTCACGTGGACCAACACATCCCTGCACACACACACACACACACACACACACACACACACACACACACAACACACACACACACACACACACACACATCTACCCAAGCACCACACGACACACGTGTGCTGGGGGGGGGGGGGGGGGGGGGCGGTGTTGGTGTTAACGGATGGAGGGAGACCAGGGCCTCATTTGCCAAAGTGACGGCACTGGACTGATTGCACCTGGGTGATGAATGTCTGATTGATGCTCGACAGGGAGGAGAGGAAACAATTAGTGCCATGTTGATCTCTCCTCTGCTCCCCCTCCTCCCTATCCATCTATCTCATCGCCTCTGCTTATCCTCCTCTCTCTCTTCTCTCTCTCTCTCTCTCTCTCTCTCTCTCTCTCTCTCTCTCTCGTCTCTGTCTCTCTCTGTCTCTGTCTCTCTCTGTCTCTCTCTCTCTCTCTCTCTCTCTCTCTCTCTGTCTCTGTCTTCTCCATCTGTATTCTTTCACTCAGTCACCGTCTAATTTTTGTTGTACTGTACTTGTGCTGTATAATGATGAATGAATGATTCGTGCATCACTTGCATGGTATTGTCAACATTATTATGCCCTCAGTGTGTGCGTGCAATGCGCGTGTGTGTGTGTGTGTGTGTGTGTGTGTGTGTGTGTGTGTGTGTGTGTGTGTTGTGTGTGTGTGTGTGTGTGTGTGTGTGTGTGTGTGTGTGTGTGTGTGTGTGTGTGTGTGTGTGTGTGTGGTGTGGTGTGTGTGTGTGTGGCTTCGTATTAATATGTGACTTAAGGGAGAGCAGTGAGAGGCATACATGAATAAAGATGGAAATATGAAGTGTAGGCCTCCATGTAGGCCTCGCTGGGAGAGAGAGAGAGAGAGAGAGAGAGAGAGAGAGAGAGAGAGAGAGAGAGAGAGAGAAGAGGGGCGTGGGGTGCTGGAGGAGGAATAAGGGATGAAGAGGTGCAGATTAGATGAACAGATGAGACCATATGGAGGAGGGAGGAGTGACGGGGCTCAAGCTGTTTCAAAAAGATGCACAACACACACATGTCAATTGTATATATTAACCATGCTGTACGCACACTCCTTAAACCTAACTGCTAAACTAATATATACAAATTCTGACATATAGTTATAGTAGCCTAATATATACATCAAGTCAAGTCAAGTCAAGAGTTTTATTGTCACGGCATACAAGTATACAATGAAATGCGGGGGGTCTTGCCTGCAACGATTGTGCATAATACAATAGTAATATATAATAAGAATCCAATAGAACGACATTGTGCAATAAAACAAGTAAACAAAGTAGGGCATATCGGTATATGTACATGAGTTAATTACAGAGCATGGTAGGACATGCTATGGACCTGTGGTAGTGCCAGGGCGGAGCTTTCAGGGGGGCTGTAGGGGCGGTGCTCCCCGGGCCCGGGACGGTCGGGACCAATGGGGCCCGTCGCCGAGGCAGCAGGCTCCGCCCCCGAGATATTCGCAGGCGGGCCCTGCTGCCTGGCGCCACTGAGTGCACTGACGTTTGTATATTAGGTATAAAGCATCGTAGCCTATAATATGAGTTGAACTTGTGCTGCTATTTTCACACTCACATTTAACATTAAAACATGAAAAATTGCAAGTGAATCCCTTCTAATGTCTCCATCTCCTATTTTGGGTAAAATCGTCATCAGCCGTCCATCAACATCATATGTAAATGAACGTCATCATCATCAATCACTTGTCAACAGAGCACTGCCTAAGCATGAGCGGGAGCAGTTATAAACACAAAAGTGGAGCGACAAAACGCAAAGAAAAAGATAAAAGGGACCAAGGAAAAGACAAATTGTCCAAGCTATAGATGTATATTTTTTCCGCCCTACTCTCCTCCTCCTGCGGGAGGAACCTTAAGTTGTTGAGAGACCCAGCCCGCCAACAACGTTAGTGGGGGACGGGGTGAGCCAGATTTACAGGTAGGCTACAATCCGGACACACACTGTCAACAAGAAAATGTGAGTTTGTGGTAAATGTTGATATGGTTGTTGTTACTTCGTGTAGTATCACATTAAAACTAGTGCTGTCAGGCGATTAAAAAAAGGTATCTAATTAATTACAGGATTTGTAATTAATAATCTAATTAATCGCATTTTAATCGCATAACCATGTTATGCCTGATATTCTATATTCTATAATCATATTTCAAATTGCATGTGTCCGTATGGCAGAATTCAGTACTGTATATCTACAAAACCTTCTGTTTAATCATCTTCCATCTATTAATTTGCTTAGATTTTTCACGTCTGGTCAATTTGAGCATGGTGTTATTCACAGTCAAAGATAAAAAGAAATGTATTGATATTCTCATTTGGTTCATTACAATTACTCAAAATAAAAATGTCATTCAATCAATCACCACGCAGATTGATTGATTGAATGAAAATGTTATTAACAGATTGCAGAATGGGTACAATACAAATACAGTACGGCTCAATACACACAATTGTTAAGGGGATGCAGACCAGAGAAAAACTTTCGTCTTGTTTACATCAGGGTCCCCCATTTTCAATTGATAATGAATTGTAAGTAAGGGTGCAACTTGCACCGTGCAAACCATTATTTGTGGATCTAGCCAACAGTATTTCTGACACTGGGAATACATTCCTTGAGATTCATAGATGTCCCTAGAATCAGATACCAAGAACATGCAAATGGACCATATTAAAAGAAAAAGTCTGTAAATGTGTATTCTACATTCTTATGGAATGAATGAGATACAAAAAAAATATTATAAAAAAAAAAGAAAATAATTAATTTTGAGTTAATTTTCATAACGCGATAATTTGCTGTGTAATTAATTAATCTAATTAACGCAATAAACTGACAGCCCTAATTAAAACGCTTATGTGATGTCCCACTCGCTGGCCATCTCGCCATGATGCGCTTGTTGCAAAAGACGCGGATATTCTCAAAGCATCTACTCTACTGCAAAAATGCCATCAGTGTTTTGGTGGAGTATAGGGGACAATTTGATGAGGCGAAGTCCGCCACTCTTGCCCTGGCTACTAAATGGGGAAGTCAAACACAGTTTGAAACAACGCAGGGCCAGGAAAAGTTAAGTGTCACTTTGATGAACTTTCTGAAGACAGCGCCTCACTGACGCAGAGAGAAACTTTCGGGTGAACGTTTCAATGCATGTCTCGATATAATCATCCAGCAACTGTCCCAAAGATTCACCAGTTTAAATGCAACTGTGAACATGTTTGAGGCAATTCACCCCAACACACTACTGCAAGCAAAGGATGAGGAGTTTACACCAAGCTGCCCAGGAGAGCACTATAGTCGGGACATCGCCGCCAGCTGCTCTCATGGTCCGTGGTGAATGGTGTGTCAGAAATGTAGTAATTTTATTAGGCTATGTTTTTACGTTGTTCTTCTAGTTTGTTGGCTTTATGTCATGTTATATCATTATCTGTATATATTTAGTTTCTATACCCTTTGTAGAAACGAAATCTTAAATATTACACCTTTTCCTTTGGTTAGTTTTCTTTCAACATTGTTTTAAATTGTAATCTTAGATTGTTTGCGACTTTTTACGCACAAGCGTCAGATTACCACCCCGGACTCCCGATATAATGTCAAGCTTTATTGGCTTTAAAGGGCCCGGTCATGTAGCCCCGCCCCCCGGCCCGGGTCCGCTGCTGGGTAGTGCAATACACTGTTAGCTACGGATGAGGCACTGGGTCTGTATGTACACTGCTATACAATGCTATATTATACAATCTCAAGTTATACTATACTATTCTTAAAGTGACCTTTCCTTTTGTAAAGTGACCATAAGTGTGAGCGTGTGCAGCATGAGTGTGTGTGTGCTCATGTTAACGTGGCTGCTAGTGTGTGAGCGTATACAGTGTGTGTGTTGTGTGTGTGCTCATGTGTGCTTGTGTGTGGAGAGTTCAGTGGTCAAGGCTCTGATGGCCTGGGGGAAGAAGCTGAGCCGAAGTCTCTCTGTCCTAGTTGCTGGTGTTCGCAGGCGTTTGCCTGACCGCAGCAGCTTGAACAGGCTGTTGTTGGGGTGGTGAGGGTCTTTCATTATTCTGCAGGCTCTGGATTTGCACCTCTTGTTGTATAGGACCTGCAAGGGTGGTAGTGCAATACCCGTGGTACGCTCGGTTGAGCGCACCACTCTCTGTAGGGCCTTCTTGTCCTGTGCCGTGCTGTTTCCATACCAGGCAGTGGAGTTTCCAGTCAAGATGCTCTCTACAGCTCCGGAGTAGAAGGACTGGAGTGTCTCAGGTGGTAGAGGCGCTGCTTTGCCTTTTTTACGACTGAGTCTATGTGTGTTGTCCATGTCAGATCCTCTGAGATGTGGACCCCCAGGTATTTTAAGCTGCTCACCCTGTCCACGGTAGCCCCGTTTATCCTCAGTGGTGTGTGTGTCCCCTGCTGTCTCCTCCTAAAATCCACGATCAGCTCCTTGGTTTTACCAATGTTCAGGAGCAGGCTGTTGTCCTGGCACCAGCGTTCCAGTACCTCAACCTCCTCCTGGTAGGCCTTCTCGTCATTGTCCGAGATCAGCCCCACCACCACTGTGTCGTCCGCAAACTTCACTATGGAGTTGGAGCTGAACTTGGCCACACAGTCATGTGTGTATAGTGAGTACAGCAGGGGGCTCAGAACACAGCCCTGGGGGGATCCGATGCTCAGGGTGATGGTGTTGGAGGTCTGACCCCCCACCCTGACCGCCTGGGGCCTTTCACTCAGAAAGTCACGAACAATCTCTGGGTTAATCCCAAGGAAGTACATGTCCTCTCAAGTTCATGCTCCCCAGATATGGAACATCTCCAAATCCTGTGCAGGCCGTACCACCTACCCCGTGAATTTACCGCGGTCATTATATCCGTTGTGTATATTCACCCACAGGCAAATACCGGCAAAGCGCTGGGGGAATTACACGACCACATCAACAAACAGCAGATCAAGCACCCGGAAGCCGCGACGATAGTGACTGGTGATTTCAACCAGGCAAACCTGAAAAAAGTGATGCCGACCTTTTTTCAGCACATCGCCTGCTCCACAAGAGGGGGGAACACACTCGACCACTGCTACACCCCGTTCAGAGCTGCCTATAAGGCTGTAGCGGCTCCGCCACTGATGGGCTCTGTAAGCGCGAGCGATCACGACTCCATCTTTTTAATCCCAGCATACAAACAGAGATCACGCGAAGTCGTCGTGTCACGTGAGACAAAAAAGTGGTCTGACGAATCAGAGGCCGAGCTCCGTGACGCGTTCAAGGATACAGACTGGGACATGTTTGAAGGAAGCGCCAGTGACGTCAGCGAGTATGCTGATACCGTTGTAAGCTACATAACTACAGTGGCAGACGGCATTGTCCTCACAAAGACGGCGCGGGTTTTCCCAAACCAGAAACCTTGGGTGGACAGCACTATAAGAACAGCCCTAAACTCACGCACCACGGCTTATAACCTGGGCAGAGAGTCAGGAAATATGGAAGAATACAAGGCTTCAGTCTACACTCTACGCAAGGCTGTTAAACTTGCTAAGAGGACATATGCTGAGAAACTGGAGACACAAATGGCACAAAACGACACAAGAGGCTTGTGGAGGGGACTGAAGACAATAACTGACTACAAAGTCAGCGCCCCCTCAATGGGGAGCGACGACGCCTCTCTAGCGGACAAACTCAACTCCTTCTACGCTCGGTTCGGTGTAGACAGTGTCGCCGCTAGCCCTCTGGCTAGTGACGTCACTGGCGCACCGGCTGTTGTGGAGGGGGGGGGGCAACCGCGGGGGGGCGGGGGCGCTCTCTCGTTGTCGGAACACAGTGTGAGAAGAGCATTTATGCAGGTGAACACCAGGAAGGCTGCAGGCCCAGATGGTATAACAGGACGCATACTTAAGTCCTGTGCAAACCAGCTTGCCCCGGTGTTCACCGCCATATTTAATCAATCCCTGGCGGAGTCAGTAGTCCCTGCCTGCTTCAAGATGTCTACCATCATCCCTGTACCGAAGAAACCCTCCCCAACATGTCCAAATGATTACAGACCGGTGGCACTCACCTCTGTGGTCATGAAATGTTTCGAGAGGCTGGTCAAGGACCACATTTGTGCCTCTCTCCCCAGTGATATGGACCCTATGCAATTTGCATACAGGACAAACAGGTCCACTGATGACGCGGTCTCCCAGGTACTGCACAGCACTCTCTCCCACCTTGACCGTCAGAAGGGGGGCTATGTGAGACTGTTGTTCATTGACTACAGCTCAGCGTTCAACACCATAGTCCCCACCAGACTGGTGGACAAGCTGATCGAGCTAGGCCTGAGCTCCGCCCTGAGCGCCTGGGTACTGGACTTTCTGAGTGAAAGACCCCAGGCGGTCAGGGTGGGAGGTCAGACCTCCAACACCATCACCCTGAGCATCGGGTCCCCCCAGGGCTGTGTTCTAAGCCCCCTGCTGTACTCACTCTACACACACGACTGTGTGGCCAAGTTCAGCTCCAACTCCATTGTGAAGTTCGCCGACGACACGGTGGTGGTGGGGCTGATCTCGGACAACGACGAGAAGGCCTACCGGGAGGAGGTTGAGGTACTGGAACGTTGGTGCCAGGACAACAGCCTGCTCCTGAACATTGGTAAAACCAAGGAGCTGATCGTGGATTATAGGAGAGGACAGCGGGAGACACACACACCACTGAGGATTAACGGGGCTACCGTGGACAGGGTGAGCAGCTTCAAGTACCTGGGGGTCCACATCTCAGAGGACCTGACATGGTCAACACACATAAACACAGTAGTAAAGAAAGCGAAGCAGCGCCTCTACCACCTGAGACAGTTAAGGAAGTTCAGAGTATCGGGGAAGATACTCCAGTCCTTCTACTCAGGAGCTGTAGAGAGCATCTTGACCGGAAACATCACTGCCTGGTATGGGAACAGCACGGTACAGGACAAGAAGGCCCTACAGAGAGTGGTGCGCTCAGCCGAGCGTACCACGGGTATTGCGCTACCTCCCCTGCAGGCTCTATACAACAAGAGGTGCAAATCCAGAGCCTGCAGGATAATGAAAGACCCCCACCACCCCAATAACAGCCTGTTCCAGCTGCTGAGGTCAGGCAGACGCCTGCGAATTCTAGAGACGAAGACGGAGAGGCTTAGGCTAAGCTTCTTCCCCCAGGCCATCAGAACAATGAACATTGAGAGACACAGAAACTGAACTATCCACACACAAGTACATACACGACACGCACGCTGAGCACGCTCACACACTAGCAGCCACTTTAACACTCATGACGCACACACGCACACTTATGGCCAGAGGAAAGGCCACTTAAAGTAGTATAACATCAGGAACAGTGTATTGCACTACTAAAGCTAACTAGCATGTCCTATATGCTCTGTAAATACTAATGTACAGATACCGAGATGGCACACCATGTACCTGTTTATTGCACTGTTTTATTGGATTCTATTAATATGTTGTACCACTGTATTTTTATTGGATTCTATTATATGTTGTACCACTGTATTGCACATCGTCGCGGGCAAGACCAGCCGCATTTCATTGTATACCTGTATGCCGTGACAATTAAAACTCTTGAATCTTGAATCTTGAATCTTGAAGTCCAGTATCCAGGCGCTCAGAGCGGAGCTCAGACCCAGCTCGATCAGCTTGTCCACCAGTCTGGTGGGGACTATGGTGTTGAACGCTGAGCTGTAGTCAATGAACAACAGTCTCACATAGCCCCCCTTCTGGCGGTCTAGGTGAGAGAGGGTGCTGTGCAGTACTTGGGAGACCGCATCATCAGTGGACCTGTTTGACCTGTATGCAAATTGCATAGGGTCCATATCACTGGGGAGGGAGGCACAAATGTGATCCTTGACCAGCCTCTCAAAACATGTCATGGCCACAGAGGTGAGTGCCACCGATCTGTAGTCATTGAGACCTGTTGGGGAGGATTTATTTGGTACCGGGATAATAGTAGACATCTTGAAGCAGGCAGGGACCACTGACTCCGCCAGGGATAGATTAAATATGGTGGTGAACACAGGGGCTAGCTGGTTAGCACAGGACTTAAGTATGCGTCCTGTTATTCCATCTGGGCCAGCAGCCTTTCTGGTGTTCACCTGCATAAATGCTCTTCTCACACTGTGCTCCGTCAATGAGAGAGCGTCCCCGCCCCCCCGCGGATTCCCCCCCCCTCCACAACAGCCGGCACGCCAGTGACGTCACTAGCCGTTGAGCTAGCGGCGCCACTGTTTGCACCAAACCGTGCGTAGAAGGAGTTGAGTTTGTCCGCGAGAGAGGCGTCGTCGCTCCCCATTGAGGGGGCGCTGACTTTGTAGTCAGTTATCGTCCTCAGTCCCCGCCATAAGCCTCTTGTGTCATTTTGTGCCATTTGTGCCTCCATTTTGTCAGCATATGTCCTTTTGGCAAGTTTAACAGCCTTGCGCAGAGTGTAGACTGTTGTCTTGTACTCTTCCATGTTTCCTGTCTTTCTGCCCAGGTTGTAAGCAGTGGTGCGAGTTTTCAGAGCTGCTCTGATAGTACTGTCCACCCACGGTTTCTGGTTCGGGAACACCCTCACCTTCTTTGTAGGGACGATACTATCAGCTAAGGTTGCTATGAAGCTAACAACAGTGTCTGCGAACTTGCTGACGTCACTGCCGCTTCCTTGAAACATTCCCCAGTCTACATCCTCTAGAACATCCTGAAGCGTGGCCTCTGATTGGTCGGACCATCTCTTTACCTCACGTGACACGACGGCGTCACGTGATCTCTGTCTGTAAGCAGGAATCAGGAAAATGGAGTCATGATCAGATGTGCTTGTAGCCCCCGCTAATGGTGGAGCCGGTACAGCCTTGTAGCCGGCTGTGAACGGGGTGTAGCGTGTTTCCTCCCCTAGTGGAGCAGGCGATGTGCTGAAAAAAGGATGGCATCACTTTCTTCAGATTCGCCTGGTTGAAATCGCCGGCTATAATCATTGCTGCGTCCGGGTGCTTGATCTGGTGGATGTTGAGATGCCCCTGTAGCTCCACCAGGGCATTGGCGGTGTTCGCTTGGGGAGGGATGTACACCACAGTCATGATGATCGCGGTAAACTCTCGGGGAAGGTGGAACGGGCGACATTGAATGGCCAGATGTTCCAGGTCCGGCGAGCATGAACTGGAGAGTATCTTGATCTCCTTTGGGCTTACCCAGCCGTTGTTGGTAAGGAGACAGACACCCCCGCCGATGCTCTTACCGGAGGCTTCTGTACGGTCCGCTCGGAAGACGGTGAAGGAGTCCGAGGGAGGGACGCTGTGGTCCGGAGTCGCTGGTTTCAACCATGTCTCCGTGAAGCACATGATGTTACAGTCCCTCACCTCTCGCTGGAATCGGACCCTCGCCCGTAAATCGTCCATCTTACCCTCTAGCGAACGTGCATTTGCCAGAAAGATGGATGGGATCGCCTAATATATACATATTCTCACATATAGTTATAGTAGCCTAATATGTGAGGGCTGTGGGTGTGTGTGTGGGTCATGAGCAGATAATAGGGACTCTTAAAGTTATACGTGAAACGAATAACCACAAAACTGCAAAACACAGGGAACAGGGATTGTCAGTTGTCCCTCACAGAAAGGTGAAATAAGGCAAAAACCATGACATAATATATACATTTTCTGACATATAGTTATAGTAGCCTAATATATACATATTCTGACATATAGTTATAGTAGCCTAATATATACATATTCTGACATATAGTTATAGTAGCCTAATACATATTCTGACATATAGTTATAGTAGCCTAATATATACATATTCTGACATATATTTATAGTAGCCTAATATATACATATTCTGTCATATAGTTATATTAGCCTAATATATACAAATTCTGACATGTAGTTATAGTAGGGATTTGAGTGTGTGTGTGTGTGTGTGTGTGCGCGTGTGTGTGTGTGCGTGTGTATGTGTCCCAGCAGGCCAGAGTATGTCACTAGCAGGGTCTTGGGAAGATCTGGACTGGAATACTATTAATTTCGGACTAAATTGGCGCCACTGTACTTTAAACAGTATACCCTTCTCATGGGAACATATTCCAAGTGAAAGGAGTGAGACGAGGAGACCGGGTGCCTCTCCTCTGGTGGTCTGGAGCGTTGGCCCGGCGCGCCCGGTCGGTAATCCAGGCGCAGCGCCCCCATCCCATCCCATCCCTCCTCAGACACAGTATAAAGTGTGTCTGTCTCCACAATGAGGTCAGGTTGATGAATGGCTGCTTCTCCCTACGGGGCCAGGAGGGCCAGGCAGGGCCACTCTGTTTCTGTCACCCAGTGGACAGCGTGTGTGTGTGAGTGTGCATGTGTGCTGTGCGTGTGTGTGTGTGTGTGTGTGTGTGTGTGTGTGTGTGTGTGTGTGTGTGTGTGTGTGTGTGTGTGTGTGTGTGTGTGTGTGTGTGTGTGTGCAGCAGGCCATCTGTGCTGGTACTCCTGGTAGTTAATCTGATAGTTAATCTGGTAGTTAATCTGATAGTTAATCTGGTAGTTAATCTGATAGTTAATCTGGTAGTTAATCTGATAGTTAATCTGATAGTTAATCTGGTAGTCAATCTGATAGTTAATCTGATAGTTAATCTGGTAGTTAATCTGGTGGTTAATCTGGTAGTTAATCTGATAGTTAATCTGGTGGTTAATTTGATAGTTAGTGAGGTAGTTAATCTGATAGTTAGTGAGGTAGTTAATCTGATAGTTACTCTGGTAGTTAATATGGTAGTTAATCTAGTAGTTAATCTGGTAGTTAATCTGGTAGTAAATCTGGTAGTTAAGCAGGAGGTGTAGAGCCATCATCATGATCATCACCGCAAACCCAGCCCGACATAAACAGGCAGGCAGAGATAGAGTATGTAGTTAAAGATGACATTTGTAGGCTTTTCTCATTATCAATATACTGTAAATCACTTGCTCTGATGACATGTTCTAATCCTAACCATCACTTTTATTCACACGTTACTTGATATGTTGCTGACACAAGTGTGTGTGTGGGGGGTCATTAATTTCAAGATAAGAGCGTATGATGAATGTAACGTAAAGGAATAGCCTCCATGATCTGCTTCCTGTGTTCTAGAATGATCTATAAACGAGGAGGGGAAGCAGCTCCGACAGAAGAACGCTCAGCACTGGGAGACAACACCGTGGCTATGACTCATGCGTGCGGCTTGCCTCCCAGTGGTAGTGAAAGGGGAAGCCATTTGTGAAGGGTTTTGTGACAACAGTGACTCACTCATCCTCTATTGTAATTCTGCCTTTTGAATTGTTCCAGGGAGGAAGTTCTCATGTTCACAACTCTGTTTAAAGTACGAGGGGAAAAACAACTCCTACGCAGCTGGGAGAAGAAACAGTATGGAGGCTTTACATACGGGTTTATTATGAGGTTAGTGTGTGTCAACTATCGTATCAAGATGCTGTTAATAGCCTCGGGCAGTGTTATATAGCAGATTTGCTATATAAAGTGCTTTACAATTTGTTCCTCACATTCACCCATTCACTCACACATTCACACACCGACGACGGAGGCGACCATGCAAGGTGCCAACCTGCTCATCGGGAGCAATTAGAGGTTAAGTGACTTGCTCAAGGACCCTTCGACACACTGCCCGGGAGGAGCGGGAATCGAACCGGGAACTGTACGGCTTACCAGACGACCGCTCTACCTCCCGAGCCACTGTCGCCCCCATGATGCTTTGTGATTTATCCTATTGCAACCACATTTGGTGGACATGTGTAGATATGATGACATAACGGCTGATATAATAATGATTGGAGGCACGGTGATGTAGTGGTTAACAGTCGCCTCACAGCTAGAAGGTCCAGGGTTCGATTCCCACTTGGGGACCAGGTCGCCGTGTTGCCAGGTACCCTGCAGGTGGGGCATCTCCCGGGCCTTTCCGGGTGGAGTTTGCATGTTCTCCCCCCTGTGCTCGCAAGGGTTTCCCCTCCAGAATATAAACCCAATGGAAAAACATGCACAACAGATCGCTAACGCTGTCGTGTCCCTGACGAAGACGGACAGGAGCACTTGGATTGGTCCCCGGGCGCGGCCCCACGCCGCACCGCCGCAGCCCATGTCTGCTCACGGCTGCCCTTGGGGGGAAGGACAACGGGATGGGTCAAGCGCAGAGACGAAATGTAATCAGCGACCGAAAAACATTGCATGTGTGTGTTCCTGTGTGTGCGGCCCGTCGCATGCGTGTGTCGCTGCATGACGACATTGTCAATGTGTGCAATGAATAAAGATTTCTTCAAAGTAAAATAAGATGATCCTTTATTAATCCAGTCAAGTTAATCCAGTAAAGTCCAGTTTAAATTAATATTCAAATGTAATTTGAATAACAAATTTGGTGCTAATCGGACAATAAGTGGCGCTGTATCAACGTCATACGTTTAAATAGCCACAATGCTCCTGGGAACCTTCCGATTACCAGACGAGCACTCTACCTCCCGAGCCACTGTCGCCCCAAGCATGAACCCAGTCACATGTATGATCTCACAAAGGAGATTCTAACAACGATGTCCACTGGCCATTGGAAGCCATGGAATGGTAGAATTACAAGATAGATCTCTAAGATAGATAGAAAACGTACACCTGAAAGGGCTATCAACCATGGCTTGGGTCCCACTAGACGTGGTGTAGATGAGTAGAATATGAAGGTAATACTGCTGACAAAACGTTGGTTGCTGTAATGTTCAAGTTCAAGTTCAAGTTTTGTTGTATTTATTTGCTTGGTTCTGTATGAGCCTCCTGAGATTGTGCTTCATACAGTAAAAAAATTAAATAAAAATAACAAGGACCAAACACTATACAAAACGAAAGTACAAAATGCACAAATTAGGTAGAGATGTGTCCTGATACATTCACAGTAAGTGATTGACGGCGGCACGGTGGTGTAGTGGTTAACACTGTCGCCTCACAGCTAACAGCTAGAACCTTCCAGGGTTCGATTCCCGCTTGGGGACCCAGTTTCCGTGTTGCCAGGTACCCAGGTAAGGCATCTCCCGGGCCTTTTTGTGTGGAGTCGCTCTCAAGGGTCCCCCCCCCCCCCCTCCGATAAGAGAAACCCAATGGAAAAACATGCACAACAGATCGCTGACGCTATCGCGTCCTTGACGAAGACGGGCAGGAGCACTTGGATTGGTCCCCGGGGCGCGGTACCTCGCCGACGCCCTATCTGCTCCCGGCTGCCCTTGGGGGGAAGGACGGCGGGATGGGTTAAGCGCAGAGCTCAATCGCATCGGCGACCCTGAGAAAGACAATGCATGTGTGTGTGTGTGTATTCCTGTGTGTGTGTGCCGCCCATTGCATGTCCCATGTTGTTGCATGCCGAATAAAGACATCTCTAAAGAGGTCCTGCATTATTATTATTATTATTATTATTATTATTATTATTATTATTATTATTATTATTATTATTATTGAGCTAGTGGCTACTCTCATCATTTCTCGTAAGGAGCCGGGAGTTGTCCTGATGAGACTAATACTGCATTCGTTTATGGTCTCCGACCTGTACGTGCGTTCAAAGTCACAGAGTCAGAAAAACACGGATGCTCACGCTAAACTCTTTTGGCAGTTATTATTACAATTTGTCTCGCATGAACTACAATTCCTAAAAAACTATTTATAACAACATATAGCTAATATACTTACAAATGTGCTCTTAAAGCAGCTAATAACAACATTAACGTACATACCATGCGAGTGGTCATGTTGAATGAATGATGTCATGAGGCTTGAAATGCAACTTTGGGAACAGTTGACACGCTGTTTTTTTCCTAGCAGGAAGTTGGAATTTACGACCTCCGAATTATAATTGAATGCGGCGTAATTTTTACTCAGTTAAGGTCAAAGAGCTGAAGACGGCCGCGGGGGCCGAGGGACGTCACATTATCTGGATGTATCACAGGCTCAGAGGGAGCGCCTCCATAAATACAAGCCTGATGTGGCTTTGGTCATTCATTTCTTTGCTCCGTGCGGTTTGTACGGTGCGTACACACACGCGTGTCTGTCTACGTGCGTGCGTTCACGTCAGCGCATCCCTCAGTCCTGTTGGTCCAGCCACAACGCCACACCTTCATCCTCACTCACTCACTGCAGCGACTGCATCTTCATCATCCTCACGCACTCACTCAGCGACTGCATCTTCATCATCCTCACGCACTCACTCACTCAGTGACTGCATCTTCATCATCCTCACTCACACACTGCAGTGACTGCATCTTCTTCATCCTCACTCACTCACTGCAGTGACTGCATCTTCA
>NC_140168.1:22335555-22343055 GCF_963971535.1 Notolepis coatsorum | reverse complement strand
GCTTTGAGATTTGCCCCGCAACTGTAAAGCGCATTACAAATAGAATCTATTATTATTATTATTATTACAGACACCAATTCATCTCCCTCTCCGGCCACACCTCTTCCTCCTCCCCAGTCACACAGGGGGTCCCCCAAGGCTCAGTCCTCGGCCCCCTGCTCTTCATCTGCTACATTCTCCCCCTTGGTCACATCGTCCGTAAATACCACCTCAACTTCCACTGCTATGCTGACGACACCCAAATCTACATCAGTACACAATCCCCCCACAGCCCACCCCTCAGTCACATCGAATCCTGCATTACCGAACTCCAAACCTGGATGACTCACAACTTTCTCAAATTGAACAGTGACAAGACAGAACTTTTCGTCATTGGCACCAAAACCACCCTCACCAGATCCGGACCCATCACACTCACCATCAATGACTCCACCATCACCCCTTCCCCCCTAGTCCGAAACCTTGGTGTCCTCCTTGACCCCACCCTCTCATTTCAAATCAAATCAAATCAAATTTATTTGTAAGGCCCGACAACACACGTTAATGTCCCCATGGGCCGTACACGTCTTCTTTAAACAAGTCAAGAAGAAACATAACAATAAGTCAAGAACAGAACAAGAACACAATAAGGTCCAACAAATTTAAAATAAATGCAAATAAATGAAAGAATGCAAGCACTCCCAGACATACCCCACGCGAAGGTAAGGAAAAACTCACTAAAACCTAACAATAGGGAAAAAATGCTCCACAGGCAGTGTGGAGGAGAGAAACCTTAGAAGGGCCATTCAAGGGGGGATCTCCCTTCTTAGATGTCTAGTTGTTACAAAGGGTCAGATTAAACCGAATATATATATTTATTGCTTGATATCCCTTGTATAATATTTGTATATCGTTTGATATCCCTTGTATATTATTTGTATATATACACGGAATATCCCTTTACCTGTGTACAAACCAGAGTAATATTCGCTCTCCTAATGGACACCCCCCCCCCAGGCTCCAGGCAGTCTCGTACTCAGACAGGTGCAGTGGGCGAGTTTGGGGCATGTTGGAACATGCCTTTGGCAGTGTAGGGATTCAGGACCAAAGTGACCAGGTTGGTACTATATTGTCACTTAAGTATAAATACGGCGCAGGTGTAAACAGCAGTAGTTCATCAAGTAGTTCAAGTTCAATGTCCAAGCCTTCACCACGAGTCAACGTGCAGTGAAGTGAGCAACCTTGCATCTAAATAGAGCGTTTAGAACATGTGCGAATAGGATAGTAAAAGTGTCAGAGTTTAGTGAAGTAACGTCAATTTCGACCTAGTTTAATGTGAAGTATGGTGCACAGGAGAACCAGCGTCGGCGACTGCAGAACCATTTCTGGTTGGATTATATTGCTTTGGGACCGTGACTGCTGGAGCAGAGAACCGTCGACCCCACTGTCATTTGGGATCTACCCCCCGTGAGGATCATCACTCGAGCCCGCCTCTAGGAAGAGGCTGGCTAGCTGTCTTCCATGCTGTCGAGCATACTGGATTATAGCTGTTGCTTTGTCTACTGATCAAGGGAGTACATGCACTGGCTCCTGTATCTGGAGCCTCGTTATTCCTCGTTGACCCAGACTTTGTACCCGAACATTCCTCTACCCCTGCCGGCCTTACACTCGGAGGGAACCCCCCAGTGTCTCCAGCTGGTACTAGTGTGCCTTATGTAATTGCTATACCACAGGTGGCGTCAGTTTAGACCCATCCTAGTATTCATACTATTCTCATTGACTTACGCTCTTGACTTACTTTACGTGTGTTCTTCACCATACAAGCGCGAGCCTAATTCTCAATCTGTAACCTAACGTTGCTTAATAATAATAAATACCCTTCAAATAGTACTTTATGTGTCAATGCCGTATTCTTGTGTGGGTGTTCACCATATATATTCATGTACTGTATGGCCAGTAATTAAAGTACATAACTAGTAGTGGTTTAATATATCACAATCTTTAATACAGTCAGGGAATTGTACCCCTCAGTTACAATTGGTCCTTCGAGCCGGAGGGTATCAGTGTAATATTTAATATAATATTAATATTAACCATGGCCAGCGGTGAACACTCCCCAAGCGGCTCTCCCAAGCTAGAACGCCCGCAGCGCAAACGTCAGCCACCTCCCTATCTGGAGGAATACGCTGTCGTTCTAATACCTAGCTTTAACCAGACGTTAAACAGGGATAAAGCGGATAGTCAAAGCATGTCAAATCCTACCGACCAGGTGACCCTGCCAGTAGAGACCCCAGTGGGTTCAGACCAAACTGACTCAGCCCACGGGGGGGACCAGGTGGGACATGACATGACTATACCTCCAGACAACGTCCACGGGATAGTCCCCGGAGAGCTCCAGGATAAAGAAAGCACTCCAGGGACAGAACCCGACACACAACCAAGAGAAGAGAAGCGCGCCCAGGAGATAGACCTCGGGGCGCGCCAGGAGAACAGATCTCCAACGAGCTCTGTCAGAAGCCGATCACCTCCGTCAGTGTCATCCCCCAGCCAGGCGGACCAGATACTGGCGCAAGCCTTGATCGCCACACTGGCAGCCTCCACCGAAAGAGACCGACTTCAGGGTGAACGCGACCGGCTTCAAGCAAAGACGCTTAGTGAGCGCGAACACTCCGCAACGGAAAGAGAGCGCCTCCACGCGCAACAAGCAAGCGAGCACGAACAATCTGCAGCGGAACGAGAGCGCCTTCACGCGCAACAGACGAGCGAGCGCGACGAACGAGAGCGCCTTCACGCGCAACTCCAAGCGCAAGCCCTTAGTGAACGCGAACACTCGGCAACCGAGCGAGAGCGCTTCCAGGCGCAACAAAGGAGTGAAGACGACCGCATAAGACTGGAGGAGAGACGCCTTCAGACGGAGGAGAGACGCCTTCAGATGGAAGAGAACATTGAAAGAGACCGCGCCAATGCACAGCGCGACGCCGCCAATGCCCAGCGCGAAGCAGAGCGCGACGCCGCCCATGCCCAGCGCGAAGCAGAGCGCGACCGGCTGCAGGCGCAGATGATAGAACAATTGATTGCCATGGCGACACCCCCTCTCTCCGCACGGAGCTCCCGGAGATCATCACGACAAGGGTCTAGGGCACCTTCCCCTACCCGACGAAGCGACCCGGGACCCGGCCAACAAGAGGATCCTGTCTACGTATCCGACCCCCCTCCCCGACCGGTCCATACGAGACCCAGCCACCGGGAAGAACCGGCCTACGTCGCCGAGAGACTGACTAGAAGACTCCAGGACCTAGAAGAGGAAGAGGAAGAGGAAGAATGTCAAGCCCACCAGCAGCAACGTACTCTGGACCAGGAGGCCCAGTACAGCCCCGACCAGCAGCAACGTACTCTGGACCAGGAGGCCCAGTACAGCCCCGACGTCAGCCCCAAGTCACTGCACTACAAACCCCCGACCCAACTCACGTGTGAGTTTGACGTACAGTCAGCACCGAGGAACAGCACCTGGGTACCCGGCCTCTGGTACCCACCGAGTACCAACCCACGACAACACGTACGGGGAGACTCGCCCAGGAGGCCTCTTCCCCTACGCTCACCAATGTGCCAGCCATCCATGGCATCGTACCTTGGCACACCGACGTTCCCAGACTTTACACGCGAGGACAGAGCACAGTACACGGAATTACGGATGTGCTTGGAGACTATGATGTCCG
Source organism: Notolepis coatsorum (assembly GCF_963971535.1). Lineage (NCBI taxonomy): Eukaryota > Metazoa > Chordata > Actinopteri > Aulopiformes > Paralepididae > Notolepis > Notolepis coatsorum. The sequence goes on along the minus strand of NC_140168.1, from coordinate 22,339,360 downwards.
ACGTCCCCGATGAGTCGTACAAATATGCCATCCTCCTCAAGCACCTCAAGGTGCCCAGAGCGCATAATATAACGCTGGCATATTCCAACTCAAGTACCCCATACTCCGCGGCTCTAGTGGCCCTCGACCAGCGTTATGGACGCATATGGGACTACGTGATACAAGAAATAAGAGATATCGACCGCCTCCCCCCAGCCAGAGACAATAGAGCACTGGATGACCTCTCTATCAAGGTACAATCCCTCGTGGGGATGCTGGGGTCCCAAAAGGAGAAGGGGAGACATGAACTATATGCAAACTCTAATGTGGAGCGAATACTGGAGAAGCTCCCTCCAGCCCGCCAAGAGCGTTTTCGGCGGCAGAGAGACCACCGCGACCCCAACGGCCCAGAAGCATCCCTCCTAGACCTAGCTGATTTCCTCGCCAGGGAAGTCAGCAGTCTACGACTGGACACATTCGTGTGGAGTGACTCTAGCCCTAGAGATGGACCTCGGAGGTCCAACGATAACCGCCGGTCCGTGACCGTTATGCACCAGGCCGAGTCAGTGCCGCAGCACAAGAACCACAGCACCCCCCCGACCAAGGGGGAGTGGAAGATCGTATGCCAGTACTGTGAAGAGGAACATCGGCTGTATCAATGTGACACTTTTAAGAAGCTGACCGCTGACGAGGTGAGTCAGTGGAACAAAGCCAACCGCCGCTGCTTCCGCTGCGCGCGCAGCCATATGGCAGCTGAGTGCCGTTTAAAGAAGAGATGCAGCAAGTGCGACGGCGCCCACTTGGAGGTCCTGCACGACATCAACAAGCGTCCGCCAGGAAACCAAAGTGGGCCCGTCACGGTGATGTATCAGGCCGAGGTGGTGGCACCACTACCGAAGATCCATAGGACCGCCCCCTGGTGTCCTGACTGCTACAGCAGACACTGGGAGTCACGGTGCTACTCGGTCTACCGCGAGTCGGCACCACTACAGAAGATCCAAGGCAACCCACCAACAGGAGTGCTCCACATAGACCAGCATAGCGGGACCCCCCGAGTGCTCATCAAAGTGGTCAGAGTGCTCCTGAGTTACGAGGACAAGGTCCTGGACACTTACGCCGTCCTAGACGATGGGTCTGAAAAGACTCTCCTCCTCGCTTCCGCCGCAGCCCAGTTGGGCCTGCGGGGTGCCAAAGGAACAATGACAATCCGTACCATTAGAAGAGACCAGAAGACCATAAAGGGTGAAAATGTCTCCTTCACGATAGCAGCGGTCGAGCAGCCCGAGAAGCAGTATAGCATCACCAACGTCTTCACCAGCCACGACATAGGCCTGTCACAGTACACCTACCCCATCCCACAGCTGATGGCGAAGTACGAGCACCTACGCAAACTACCTATACCGCTTATCGACGGCGCCACACCGACCCTGCTCATAGGCTCCGACCACGCGGACCTCATTCTCCCAATTGAGGCGGCCCACATCGGACCCAAAGGATGCCCAGTCGCGGTTCAGACCCGACTGGGGTGGACGCTCCAGGGCCCCCTCTACGGACTTGACAGTCAACCCACGTCTACACGCTGCCTGCACACAAAGGTGAGCGACACAGGCCACTCTCTCGTACAGCCCGTTGAGAGGCTATTGACATTAGACGAGAGGCCTGTGAGAGAACCGTGGGCCCAAGAAGAGGGAGTTCCGAACTCCACCCCCCTCAGCTGCGCTCCAAGCGACGTAGCTGACCTCGAACCCAGCACCCCAAACGACTTCTTGATGGATGACTTTGGTACAGACCAAACAAGAGGAACAGACGGAGGATGTGGAGACACAGCCAAGCACAGATCAACCAGTCTCAGGCCCGCTTCCTCCTAAGCTCCCTACCATCCCTTCCAGCCCGTCAGAAGCGGGTCAAGGACAGGGACAACTTAAAAGTGGACACAGTCGTTATGATCATAGACCAGTCACTACCCCGAGCTGCGTGGCCGGCCGGCCGCGTAAGCAAAGTGATCACTGGTGCCGACGGAAAGGTCAGAGCGGCAGAAGTTATTGTCCAGGGACGGACCAACACCCGACCCGTGGCGAGGCTGATAGAGTTGCCGAGGCTCCCTGACCCCCCTGATGACGACCATGACCTACTGACTTTGTAGATTGCCCTACTCCCCACAACAGACATTGAGTAGTTGACAGGACGATTAATCTGTCTTTGCTTTAACTAATTAGGTGCGGACTAATTAGGAGGCGGCTGTTACAAAGGGTCAGATTAAACCGAATATATATATTTATTGCTTGATATCCCTTGTATAATATTTGTATATCGTTTGATATCCCTTGTATATTATTTGTATATATACACGGAATATCCCTTTACCTGTGTACAAACCAGAGTAATATTCGCTCTCCTAATGGACACCCCCCCCAGGCTCCAGGCAGTCTCGTACTCAGACAGGTGCAGTGGGCGAGTTTGGGGCATGTTGGAACATGCCTTTGGCAGTGTAGGGATTCAGGACCAAAGTGACCAGGTTGGTACTATATTGTCACTTAAGTATAAATACTGTGCAGGTGTAAACAGCAGTAGTTCATCAAGTAGTTCAAGTTCAATGTCCAAGCCTTCACCACGAGTCAACGTGCAGTGAAGTGAGCAACCTTGCATCTAAATAGAGCGTTTAGAACATGTGCGAATAGGATAGTAAAAGTGTCAGAGTTTAGTGAAGTAACGTCAATTTCGACCTAGTTTAATGTGAAGTATAGTGCACAGGAGAACCAGCGTCGGCGACTGCAGAACCATTTCTGGTTGGATTATATTGCTTTGGGACCGTGACTGCTGGAGCAGAGAACCGTCGACCCCACTGTCGTTTGGGATCTACCCCCCGTGAGGATCATCACTCGAGCCCGCCTCTAGGAAGAGGCTGGCTAGCTGTCTTCCATGCTGTCGAGCTGTTGCTTTGTCTACTGATCAAGGGAGTACATGCACTGGCTCCTGTATCTGGAGCCTCGTTATTCCTCGTTGACCCAGACTTTGTACCCGAACATTCCTCTCCCCCTGCCGGCCTTACACCCGGAGGGAACCCCCCAGTGTCTCCAGCTGGTACTAGTGTGCCCTATGTAATTGCTATACCACAGGTGGCGTCAGTTTAGACCCATCCTAGTATTCATACTATTCTCATTGACTTACGCGCTTGACTTACTTTACGTGTGTTCTTCGCCATACAAGCGCGAGCCTAATTCTCAATCTGTAACCTAACGTTGCTTAATAATAATAAATACCCTTCAAATAGTACTTTATGTGTCAATGCCGTATTCTTGTGTGGGTGTTCACCATATATATTCATGTACTGTATGGCCAGTAATTAAAGTACATAACTAGTAGTGGTTTAATATATCACAATCTTTAATACAGTCAGGGAATTGTACCCCTCAGTTACACTAGTAGTGTTGCAGACGGACAGTTGGTAAGCATGCACTCAAGTGTGTAGTGAAACACAGATGAGTGCATGCAATAGCAACTGAACATTTTGAAAGATTAAAGATAGAGCTGATAGCGATAGCAACTGAACATTTTGAAAGATTAAAGATAGAGCTGATAGCGAATCTATTTGAGGCACAGGGGCGGCGCAAAGAGGGTCGCGTCCTCCCCGTCTTAATCACGGGACATTCAACACTCATTCATTTGACCCCCACGTCCGCTCCATTGTAAAAACGTCATACTTCCATCCGCAACATTGCTAAAATCCGTCACTGCCTCTCCCCCCTGCTGCTGAAGCATTTCACTGTATACTTGTATGCCGTGACAAAATAAAACTCTTGACTTGACTTGACTTCCCCCCTGCTGC
>NC_140168.1:22330555-22333055 GCF_963971535.1 Notolepis coatsorum | reverse complement strand
GCTATGTGAGAATGTTGTTCATTGACTACAGCTCAGCGTTCAACACCATAGTCCCCACCAGACTGGTGGACAAGCTGATCGAGCTGGGTCTGAGCTCCGCCCTGAGCGCCTGGGTACTGGACTTTCTGAGTGAAAGACCCCAGGCGGTCAGGGTGGGGGGTCAGACCTCCAACACCATCACCCTGAGCATCGGGTCCCCCCAGGGCTGTGTTCTAAAGGCCTCTGCATGCTACAGAAACTTCAAAGCAACTGCAACACAACATCGACGAAGCAACGGTGTTTTAGACACTCTGCCTTTATGCTTCTGCAACATCGACGCGCAAAGTTAGTTTAACTAAAGTTAGTTTAGGTTCGCGTTAACGGTAGATAATGTACAAAATAAACGTATTTCCGGTGATTTTCGACGTCGCTCTTTTATTTTGAAACCCCCCGACCGGAAGTGTTATAGTGTCTGTTGCTAGCAGCTTAACTTTCTGTGCTTTTCGAGCTAACGTTACCGTAACATCATTAGTTTCCAATGGAGAGGACCTCGGCTCACATGCAGCTCAAACTACCTATTGGAATAAATTTATTGATTGATGTTTAACTTGTCCCTGTGTGTGTCCAGTCATTTTGACTAGCAAACGTTGTATTTAACGTTACCTCAGGACGGATACCATTGTATTTACTTGGTTAGCTATGTAGCTAATGTGGATAGCATTTTGAATAGACCCAATGCTAGCTGGCTGGCTACAGCTTTATTTACTAAATTATGGAGGCTTTTTAATCGTCAAGGTAAGAGAGGATTTGTCATGATCAACTGAAGGCGTATGCTATGGAACAATATGTGCTTGGGTTTTCAGAAAAAGGCGAGCTATGTGACGCTAATTATTTAGCGTCAACGCTGGCTACAACAATGGAGGATGTTATTCTCTGCGGGACTAATATTATTCTATGACAGCCCCGCCCCCATTCGCTAACCAACCAATCACTGCTACACAATATCAACGCAACGGTTGTTTAGGTTAGATTTGGGGGACATGTACGCAACGTCCAAGCAACACAGTCTACAAGACCCTCTAAAACAACCGCGCTGAAATCGCGCCGATGTTGTGTTGCAGTTGCTCTGAAGTTTCTGTAGCATGCAGAGGCCTTAAGCCCCCTGCTGTACTCACTCTACACACACGACTGTGTGGCCAAGTTCAGCTCCAACTCCATAGTGAAGTTCGCAGACGACACGGTGGTGGTGGGGCTGATCTGGGACAACGACGAGAAGGCCTACCGGGAGGAGGTTGAGGTACTGGAACGCTGGTGCCAGGACAACAGCCTGCTCCTGAACATTGGTAAAACCAAGGAGCTGATCGTGGATTATAGGAGAGGACAGCAGGAGACACACATACCACTGATGATTAACGGGGCTACCGTGGACAGGGTGAGCAGCTTTAAGTACCTGGGGGTCCACATCTCAGAGGATCTGACATGGTCAACACACATAGACACAGTAGTAAAGAAGGCGAAACAGCGCCTCTACCACCTGAGACAGTTAAGGAAGTTCAGAGTATCGGGGAAGATACTCCAGTCCTTCTACTCAGGAGCTGTAGAGAGCATCTTGACCGGAAACATCACTGCCTGGTATGGAAACAGCACGGCACAAGACAAGAAGGCCCTACAGAGAGTGGTGCGCTCAGCCGAGCGTACCACGGGTATTGCACTACCTCCCCTGCAGGTTCTATACAACAAGAGGTGCAAATCCAGAGCCTGCAGGATAATGAAAGACCCTCACCACCCCAATAACAGCCTGTTGCAGCTGCTGAGGTCAGGCAGACGCCTGCGAACCCCAGTTACTAGGACAGAGCGGCTTAGGCTCAGCTTCTTCCCCCAGGCCATCAGAGCCCTGAACAATGAACATTGAGTGCCACAGAACACTGAACTATCCACACACAAGCACACATGAACACACACACGACACGCACGCTGTGCACGCTCACACACTAGCAGCCACTTAACACTTTAACATGAGCGGGCACACACTCATGCCGCACACTTATGGCCAAAAGGAAAGGCCACTTTAAATTAGAATAACAGGAACAGTGTATTGCACTACCAAAGCTACCTAGCATGTCCTATATGCTTTGTAAATAACTATGTACAGATACCGAGATGTCACACCATGTTACCTGTTACCTGTTTATTGCACAATGTTGTTTTTTTATTGGATTCTATTATATGTTGTACCACTGTATTGCACATCGTTGCGGGCAAGACCACCCGCATTTCATTGTATACTTGTATGCCGTGACAATTAAAACTCTTGACTTGACTTGACTTGACTTGAAGTTTAACCTTTCACTACCACACTACAGAAGGTTAACCCTTCCACTACCACACTACAGAAGGCTACAAATGTCCTAACCTAGTTGTACAGTAAATGACCAAGTAAGGCTTTGTCAATATTCCAATGTACAGTGTAAAATGTGTGTGTGTCCCCTACCCAACCCCCCCCCCCCCCCCACCTCCAATG
>NC_140168.1:22313122-22330355 GCF_963971535.1 Notolepis coatsorum | reverse complement strand
CACACAGACACACACACACACACATATACAATGACATTCACAGATGCGCACACACACAGACACACACAAACAACCACATACATGATGATGACCTTTTTCAGGGGGGGTTCACGGTCTGACGGAGTATCTGTCTGTGTATTCCTCCTCCTCTTCCCTCACTATCCTCCTTCTCCTCCGCCTCCTCCCTCACTATCCTCCTTCTCCCTTCTCTTCTCCTCGTCCCATCATCCACCTTCCCTCCTCTTCCTCTTAGTCTGAAGGGGGGGGGGGGGTTGATCACAGGAGAAGACAAAGAGGAATCGATGTAACACATACACACACTTACACGCACACATGCATACACACACACACACACACAGACATACACACACACTCACACTACACACAAAATATGTATTTTACACATTCAGAAAGGTGCGTTGTATATAAGATAAAACACAGACATAACCCCTTGACCTGATCATCAGCGCCACCTACTGTATCTGACGGCATATCAACAGACACAGAAATAGAAACCTGCACGTACTGACTTGCTACACCTCGTTCTGAAATAGGCCGGTATGACAGCTAACACATGTGCTGCACAGCTCAGGCATCAACACGCTGATAACCTTCTACACCAGGTCCTTCACATGACATATAGCCTACCGGTGCGTGCTGTGTGCTAACACGACAGCTTACGTACTGCCATGAAAGATAGCAACACTGCATCATGAGCCACGGACAATGGATAACAGCGCGCAATGAAAGGTCCTTTCATTTACATCTATCATGGGGCCATATACTGTAGGCCTACGGCAATCCGTAACTCTATACAAAAGACGGAGAGATGTGTGGAGGTTGCAAAGACTGTACAAGTCTAAATTGTGTGTCAAGGTGAATCCGTAGTGTACAATAGAGCTCTCACGTGGGACGTACTTCCTGGCTGCTCCCAAGACTCCAGTCTTTGATGCTGCTATAGGAAAATGAATGGACTATTAATAGAGCGCCCCTAGCTTCGTCTGTGGTTCATGCAGCTGTGGTACCCATGAACAAAGCCTTCTGATATACATGTCTCTCTCTGATAAGGCAGGGGAATTTGAATTTTAAGCGGAAAGGAAAAATCGCTAGCCAAAAATCGCTAGCCAAAAGTCGCTAGCCAAGACTTGCTTAGCATCGCAGATCAGGTCACGCTATGTCACCAACGTCAGTACATTCTCTGCAGCAACATCCCGTCATTTAGGGTTAGCAATTTAGCCATTGGAACATTAACTAAACTGTGGAATGCCCTCCCTGACCATCTGAAAGCACCACAGTCCGTTGAGGTTTTTAAAAGGGGTCTAAAAACATTTATTTTTAACAAGGAATTATTATTTTAATTTATTTAAAAAAAATTAATTGATTTTGATCTGTATGTTTCTTCCATTCCATTGGTTGTTTATTCATTTTAATTGTTTTTATTCATTTAATTTTTTATCTGTATCTCCTGTAGCACTTTGAGATTGTCACAAATATAAAGTGCTGTACAAATTGAATTCATTATTATTATTATTATTATTATTATTATAATTATTATTATTAAACATAAAATAATTTGGTGAAACGAGGAAAGAAAAAGACAGAAGTAAATTTTTGCCGTAGGTGGGTGAAAAATGCACCGGGGCTTGACATAATGACGTGATCGCGTGGGAGGTCTACTGACCCATTTCAAACCCTGCCATCTTTTCTTGATCTTCCTGCTCTAAAAGACAATAAAGGGAGGGGGAAGGGGAAGGCACACACACTGGGGAGACAGCCACTACGGCTATGGAGTTAGGTAACAATAAAAAGCCGCTGACCCAGGAGAAAACTCTTTGGGTCCCTACTAGGAATAAGCCTGAATCCGAATATTTATTCGGAAAAGCACGGATAATGAGATGATCCCATCATAGGAGAGGTGCTGCTCTATTCTGGAACCAGAATTCGGAAAAGCACGGATAATGAGATGGACACATATCTTTTTATTACACAGATATTCATATCAAAGCGCTCCCCACAATGTAGGGTGGAAATTGCCTCCTTCACCACCACTGGTAGCACCCAACCTTGGGCTATGCAGGCTCAATGGCTGCCATACACTCGCACCAAGCACACAACACACTACACAATGGCTGAGCGGCTCAGGAGACAGGGATAGAATATGATCAGATGTAATTTATTTTATCAAAAGCTGTCATGTGTTGTCATGGGTTGTCCTGGTATTACAAATGCAGTTACTGGTAAACGGAGATACTGAATAAAAACGTGCATCGTAATAATGCTTTTGTTCTCCAGACACACACCATTCCAAATATTATTACAAATATTTCCACTACTCCAAATCAAGAAATAAATGAATGACTACAGGTATCTTTTGGCGGTGGGCATGATGGTCATGTCAGTTTAACTTACGTGGAAAACTACGTCATTGGAACTGGGGTGGTATCCGCTCATCCTTCGTCATGTACGGAAAACAGCCAACACATTTCATATAGGCTATTTATCATTTTCATGTATAAATAATTCGTAAGATGATAGATTTTAGAAAATAAATCTTAAACATGGGTCAATTTCCGCAGACCGCTAGTCCCCACACAATACCAATGTAGCTATTGGTGTATATGGCTAAGGATCAAGAGGGCAATCTATGTGCCATCCCAATCTATGTGGTTGTCCTAAGTGTTAATGACTACTCATGACTCCTCTCTAGTTAGTCTACAGTCTAGTTAGTCTACATTCTAGGGTTGACTGGAAAGGTTTAAGAGTCAAAGTCAAAGTTATGTTTATTGTAATTTTTCCATTGACATGGAAGCACAAGATACAACACTCGGGTCCTTGACCTACTACTTAATTTGCTGGGCATTGTACTAAAGAGTGTTGGGCGGGTTCGATTTAGAGCCGGATGTTCCAGAGAGAAGCTTGACTGCGACCCAGAGAATGTGTATTCCATGACAGACTTGGTGATGAAATTACCTTGTTGACGATGACAGATGTCCTGGAGATGATACCCAAATAGTCTGGGAGCAATTTTTAAATGATTTTAAAGGGAAAGTTCCGAACTTTGGAGCTTGGACTTACCCATTAAATGCAAATACCATTATCCCATCATAAGAGAGGTGATGCTCTATTCTGGAACCAGAGAGTCCACTGAGTCATAGCTGCTGCTCGCCACCATAACCACCGGGCCATCTATTTCCAGACCTCAATATTGACTGAACAAATGAAAAAGCCCTGCACTCCTCATACAGACACCTCCTCCCTCCACCTCCTCCCTCCATATCGTGGCAATCACTCTCTCCTCCCTAATCCTCTCTAATATCACCCAAGACGATGGGCTCGTTTGAGAGGAGACCAGTAGCGGCTCGTACCATCTACTGTTGGGTGGTCGCAGCCGGGGGTTCACGTTAGGTCGAGTTGAAAATGTAATGCTCTGAGATGCTCTGGAGCAATCTCTCTCTCTGTCTCTCGGATCAATCCAATAAAATAATTAACACATGTATATGTTGTCATTTTAAACAACTCACCATTCATTCATTATGCATCAGCAGCAGCTAAATTAATGTTATAGTTCGCAACACAGCAGCGCGTTTTGAATCGCTAGCCTATTATCGTCTCAGCAAGCACAGTCAATACTTTCCGTAGCCGCATTTCTCGGAGACAGCTGTGGAGCGAGAGCGAGAGAGAGAGAGAGCGAGAGAGAGAGAGAGACTCACTGTTTAGTCGAAACGTCCAGGGCAGGAGGGCTTGATAAAGTGTATAATCCACTGTTGATGTATATCCAGACCACTGTCCACTGTCCAGACTGCATCCGCCATATAGCTTGTTAGCCAAGTGTTAGCTGTTAGCACCACACAACACAAGTACTTTGATGATTTCTTTGTCCATTTCCGCGTCGAACAGACTGCAAACTACCTGGCGTTCTATCGCCATGCTCTAAGACAAACTCTAACCTTAACCAACTTTGAAAGAGTGCCTAAGCTTAACCGTCGAAAGAACTTGCCGTCACGCTCTAAGAGAAATAGCTGCATCACAACAACACAACTAGTATCTACCAACCTAGAAACCTAGAAACTGACGTCGGCCAATCAGAGAGCGTCTCCGCGAAATGCGGCTACGGAAAAAAAACTGTCGTCGGCCAATCAGAGAGCGTCTCCGCGAAATGCGGCTACGGAAATTCTAGACGCTGCTACGGCTGCTTGCCTAGACCGCTTCAAATCGCGCCCGGCTTCCAACATAATACATCATATTTCAACGCACAGCGCGTTACGCACTGATTGGCTGCGACGGATACAGCGATGACGCACTCAGAGCGCTATTGCGTCTAGCCCGGGCGGGAAATACGGCTAGGAGCCGCTAGGAGAAATGTGGCTATGCGCAGTGAGCTGAACTGGCGCTGCTGTGATGGCTGCCTTTCTGATCGCTCCGACGAGACTGTGCTTTATTTTGTTAATTTTTATAGTATTAGGAGTTTTATTTGCACCAACTGTTGGTGCATTATATGTGTATGACCGTCAGTCAATCATTGACATTGGATTAAGAAAAACTTACCGTTTGGATTGCTCTCTGGATCGGATCGCTGAACAGCAGAAATGGCCCGCCGAGATCCTTTGTTATGCCGGCCACGGACAAGACCAAAAGCCGCCGCGAAGACGAGGAAAGAGAGCCGGGGTCCGGAACAGACTGAGGTCCAAACGACACAGAACCACATTGCCCAGCATATTGTTGGCCAATGTGCAATCGATAGGAAACAAATTGGACGACATCAGAGCAAGGATCCAATTCCAGAGGGACATTCGGGATTGTAACGTCCTCTGTTTCACAGAAACTTGGCTGAGTCCAGATGTCCCGAATCATGCAATAGAACCGGCAGACCACTTCTTCGTTCTACGAAAAGACCGGACGGCATTAGAGTCACTAAAGAAGAAAGGAGGCGGCATTGCCTTCATGATAAACAAGGAGTGGTGCGATTTAGGCAACACAAAGGAAATGTCTAACCACTGCTCCCCAGACCTGGAGTTTATCACGATAAAATGTCGACCCTTCTTCCTCCCAAGAGAGTTAACGTCCATCATCCTCATCGGAGTGTACATTCCACCACACGCGAACACTGAGGTCGCACTTTCAAAACTTCACGACGAGGTAAACAAACTCCAGGCAGCTAACGTTGACGCGGCCATTTTGGTCTTGGGGGATTTCAACAGCGCGCGTCTTAAAAAGGTGCTGCCGAATTTCTATCAGCATGTGACCTGTCCCACCAGAGGCGAGAACATATTAGACCATGTATACTCGCAATTTAAGAATGGGTACAAGTCACAGGCTCTTAGTCCATTCGGTAAAAGCGATCACGCCGCAATTTTTCTTTTGCCTAAGTATAAACAGAGTCTCAAGCGAACGCCGGTGGTCTCGCGAGAGGTTAAGCGTTGGGCCGTGACGTCAGTGGAGTCACTCCAAGCAGTGCTGGGAAGCACAGAATGGAGTGTATTCCGTGATAACACAGCCAATATTAACGAATACACCGAAACGGTGATTGACTATGTCTGTACTCAGGTAGAAGTAATAATCCCCACCACCAAAATTAATATCTACCCAAATCAAAAGCCCTGGGTAGACAAATCCGTCCGTGAGGCTCTGAAAGTGCGCACATCAGCATACAACACCGGGCTGGTGACAGGCAACATGGAAGAACACAAGATGGCAAGATACAACGTCAGGAGAGCAGTAATAGAGGCAAAACGGCGTTACAGGGATAAAGTTGAACTTCAGTTTGAACAGGCTGACTCTAGAGGCATGTGGCAGGGCCTCAGAACAATGACAGACTACAAAGGAACCCCCCTCAAACTGAACAGTGACATCTCCTTAGCAAATGATCTCAACTCCTTCTATGCGAGGTTTGAGGCTGTGAATAACAACACCAGCCTACAAACCACGGCAATGGGGGGGGGGGGGTCTGCTGATGGAGACTCAGTGTTCAGGGTAACAGAGCATGAGGTGAGACGGATCTTTAAAAAAGTGGATATCAGGAAGGCAGCAGGACCGGACGGCATCCCCGGCCGCGTCCTAAAAGTCTGTGCCGACCAACTGGCCCCGGTATTCACTGACATCTTCAACCTGTCCTTGGAACAGGCCGTCATCCCCACCTGTCTGAAGAAGTCCACCATCATCCCTGTACCCAAAAAATCTACGCCCGCTTGCCTCAACGACTACCGCCCTGTAGCCCTCACCTCCATAGCCATGAAGTGCTTTGAGAAGCTAGTGAAGGGCTACATCTGTTCCTCCCTCCCCATCAACCTGGACCCTCTGCAATTTGCATATCGCCCCAACAGGTCCACGGAGGACGCCATAGCCCATGTGCTGCACACAGCAGCATCACATCTGGACAAGAGGAAGGGGAACTATGTGAGAATGCTGTTCATCGACTACAGCTCAGCATTCAATACCATAGTCCCCTCCAAACTCATAGCCAAGCTCAGGGACCTGGGCTTGAACTATGACCTGTGCCAGTGGGTCCTGGACTTCCTGACGGGCAGACCCCAGGTGGTAAGAGCCGGCAACTGCACCTCCTCATCCATCACGCTCAACATAGGGGCCCCCCAGGGCTGTGTTCTGAGCCCCCTCCTCTACTCCCTGTACACACATGACTGCGTAGCACAGCGGAACAACAACACCATCATCAAATTTGCTGATGACACAGTAGTGGTGGGCCTGATCTCTGCCAACGACGAAAGGGCCTACCTGGAAGAGGTAGAGAACCTGTCACAGTGGTGTCAGGAGAACTGCCTCTCCCTGAACGTCAGCAAAACAAAAGAGATGATTGTGGACTTCAGGAGGTCGGGGGTCAAGGACTACAGCCCCCTCAGCATCGACGGGGCACCAGTTGAGAGAGTGAACAGTTTCAAGTACCTCGGAGCCCACATATCCGAGGACTTGACATGGACCACACACATTGACAGTGTTGTGAAGAAGGCACGACAACGCCTCTACTTCCTCAGGCGCCTAAGGAAGTTCCAAGTCAGTCAGAAGATCCTTAGGAACTTCTACTCATGTACAATAGAGAGCATCCTGACCGGCAACATCACCTCCTGGTTTGGGAATAGCACTGCACAAGACCGTAGCAGACTACAAAGAGTGACACGTTCAGCCGAACGCACAATTAGAGGGGGGCTTCCCACCCTCCAGAACATTTACAACAAGCGGTGCAAGGGGAAGGCTAAGAGAATTATTAAGGACTCGAGCCACCCGAACAACTGCCTCTTTGAACTGCTGCCGTCAGGCAAGCGATACCGGAGTCTTATGGCGAGCACAGAAAGACTCAGAAGGAGCTTCTATCCCCAGGCCATCAGGCTGCTAAACGAACAATAATCGCTAAACGAACAATAATCACTATGCAACAACCATCAAATGCACACAGCACACACACCCACACGCACACACACACTCACTCAAACAAACAACACACTGCAGCACCCACTCTCCACACTTTAGATCACACAAACACACTTACACTTTATATTTATTGATAAAGGATTTGCACTACAACTCGTACACCTACTGTGAATTGTACCTAAACTGCACCTCGTCCATTTATGCCTTGCACTATATAGTATTGTATATTAGTACACTGCACAGTATTGTATATTGTATTGTATATTTCTTCTAATTTTTACTATGTTTTTATTTCATACTTATCTTGTCATGCACAGTCTCTGGAGCGCAACAGTAAGAAGCATTTTGTACAAAAGTATTCTGTACTTCTGTATGACAACTATTAAAGAAACTTGAACTTGAAAACTTGAGTCACTTCCTGTTCAGGAAAACGATTATTTTTTATTTGATATATTAACGTTATATTGTGCATTGGAAACACAAACATACTTAAAATGAGTAAATATTATTCATTTTAAACATGTTTATATTATTTATAGGGCTATAAAACAAAAAACTAAAAAAAAAAAAAAAATCTTCTCTCTCTATTAACAGGGGGGTCGGCGCCCGAGCGCCCCCAGTGGCCAGCCGCCACTGGAGGAGACGGGTCTCCGCGGTTCAGACCGTCGCCTTTTGCTAAGCACAACGTGTCCGACGCGCTCTGGAGACCCGACTGCGCGACAGGGATGGGTACCGAATCCGGTACTTTTAAGGGTATTGACCGAATCACGTCGGTACTACCGAGTGCCGATTCACGTGAGATCCACCTGTGCCACATTGCGGTAATGAAAAATGTTATAATTTTTTATGAAGTCCGATGACGTCAACGTTTCGTTTACCGCAAAACGAAACGTATGAAGTGTGCTGCACGTTCACGTCAATGTTCATGATACACGCTTACCTACAGTAGGATTTTACTTGATTCAACAACAAAGCAGTCGGGGCAATGGCAAGCCGAAAACAGTCGCAAGTGTGGTTACACTTTACAAAGCTAGATGCAGACAACTCTCGCTGCAATATTATATATATATTAACTAATTGTTCTAAATAAATAATAATGATAATAAATTATTTGAAGTTTGGACACATTTTTTACAACTGAGGTAGGTAGATACAATTTTTAGAGACTAAAGTACAGAAAAAAGGTACCGTTGGGTACCGGTATCGATTCACAGGTACCGGTATCGGTTCTAATGTGAACGGTACCCAACCCAACCCTCGGAAATCTCACGTGAGCGAGGCCCTTGCAGCTTCGAGAGCAAGGCGCTGAGGTCAATCACCAACGGCTCATGAATGGTGACGGGAGGCGACTTGCTGTCGTTTGAGCAAATCGCCTATTGGCTCCAAAAAGGAAATGAAGAGATCTGTGAAGAGATTCTTCTTACTTTCAGCAATTTTATTCCTCATCATTATTCCAATGTTCATGAACTATCAGGCATACACCCAATGATGTCACAATTGAATAACTTATACTGTGAGTGATGCCTTAATAAACGGCAACGTAGTAATATCTATATCAAAATAAATGTGTAATATCAAAAACCTACAAGGCCAAAGGCCTTAAGATAAGATAAGATAATCCTTTATTGAACCCCTTGGGGAAATTCTGGTGTCAAAGCAGTATGGGGGGGGGGGGATACAGGGGGGGGGATGCATAGCTTCACAGTCCTATACAGTCCAGTATCTATATACACTATACACTTAAGGTATAGATACAAAATAAATACAATATAATAATATAAAAAGTACAAAGACAAGATAGTCCAGTGGTGAGAGTCCAGTGATATGAGTCTCTAGTGCAAAGAAACAAGATCAGTACGGTGATGTGAGTCTCTAGTTCTCAAGTCCCGAGTTGGGACAGTGACAGCTCCGGCAGCAGAACCGACCGATCCGGCCGCCCGAGCCCTTTGTTGTAGAGCCTGATGGCTGCCGGTATAAAGGACCGGCCCAGGCGGTTTGTGGTGTGTCGGGGGGGATGAGTCTTAGGCTGAACGTGCTCTTCATTCTGGCTATAGGATGTTGTCGTTCAGCCAGGACTCCGTGAAGCACAATAAACTGGCTTCTCTGTATTCCTGCTGGTTGTTAACCAGGGCTGAGAGCTTGTCTGTTTTGTTGACCAGCGACCACACGTTACCCATAACAACGGAGGGCAGGTAAGGCTTGAGTATTCTCTTCTCCCTTGTCTTCCTCTCCTTTACGGTCACACCAGCTCTTTTGACCCATCTGCGAATCCTGATTTCTGTAGGATTTCTGTATGATGTATAAGGATTTATGTTTTTTTATTTTAATAAAGATGAAGAGACACTTGAATCAATTTGTAGTTAGGTGTTATATATATAGTTAGGTGTTATTGTAATATTATAATAAAGCTATAAAAGTCTTAGTAGCTGTTAAGTTACAGTGAACAAGGAACCAACATGTGTGTTTCAGAACACTCGCTGTCAGAGGCTTCTTTCGTCCACTCCCCATCCCCTCTGATCAGTTTGGGATTCCCTTCCGTGACACGAACCCTCCCCTCTGATCAGTTTGGGATGCCGTGAGATTTTTGTGTCTCTACTGACTGTTTTTAGTTGACATGTTTTAATAAAGAACATCAAAAGTCTCTACCTGCTCTTCTCTCTCTACCTGCTCTTCTCTCTCTACCTGCACAGACAGACCGACAGACAGACAGACAGACAGACAGACAGACAGACAGACAGACAGACAGACAGACAGACAGACAGACAGACAGACAGACAGACAGACAGACAGACAGACAGACAGACAGACAGACAGACAGACAGGCAGACAGACAGACAGACAGACAGACAGACAGACAGACAGACAGACAGCCAGACAGACAGACAGACAGACAGACAGACAGACAGACAGACAGACAGACAGACAGACAGACAGACAGACAGACAGACAGACAGACAGACAGACAGACAGACAGACAGACAGACAGGCAGGCAGGCAGGCAGACACACAGACAGATAGACAGACAGCCAGACAGATAAAGGTAGAGTGAAGTGAAGGAGCAGTGATGACATCACGTTGCTGCTGAATATTGTTTTGAATAGACTGACAGAGATGGGCTCTGGACACAGATGGCTGGGTCGTGATACACACACACACACACACACACACACACACACACACACACACACACACACACACACACACACACACACACACATACACACACACACTCACACTCTCTCTCTCTCTCTCTCTCTCTCCCTCCCTCTCCCTCTCACACACAAACTCTCACACACATGCCCCAGGTATTGAGAGCACTCAGGGAGGAAAATACCCAATCTCACACAGAGAGGAGAGAGAGAACCAGAGAAGTGAAAAGGAGAGAGAGAGAGAGAACGAGAGATGCAGAGGGGGAAATTGAAAGAGGGAAATTGAGAGGTTAAGTATTCAGGAGTAGGGGGGGTGAAAGAGAGAAACGAGTGAGCAGGGAAAAGAGGAGTAGAGTCACTGAAGAAGAAAAACGAGGGATAGGGAAATAAAGACAGAGAGAGAAAGAGAGAGATGGAGAGGGAGAGAGAGAGGCAGGCAAGTAAGCAGGTGAAAGAGAACCCCTGCAGATTCTAATGGCTCTCAGTCGCATCTCTCTCTCTCTCTCTCTCTCACTCTCTCTCTCTCTCTCTCTCTCTCTCTCTCTCTCTCTCTCTCTCTCTCTCTCTCTCTCTCTCTCTCTCTCTCTCTCTCTCTCTCTCCATGTCTCTCTGTCTGTCTGTCTGTCTGTCTGTCTGTCTGTCTCTGTCTGTATCTCTCTCTCTCTCTCTGTCTGTCTGTCTGTCTGTCTGTCTGTCTCTCTCTCTCTCTCTCTTCTTCTTCTTCTCTGTCTGTCTGTCTGTCTGTCTGTCTGTCTGTCTGTCTGTCTGTCTGTCTGTCTGTCTGTCTGTCTGTCTGTCTGTCTGTCTGTCTGTCTGTCTGTCTGTCTGTCTGTCTGTCTGTATGTCTCTCTATCTCTCTCCCTCTCTTCTTCTTCTTCTTCTTCTTCTTCTTCTTCTTCTTCTTCTTCTTCTTCTTCTTCTTCTTCTTCTTCTTCTTCTTCTTCTTCTTCTTCTTCTTCTTCTTCTCTCTCTCTCTGTCTCTCTCTCTCTCTCTCTCTCAATTCGATTAAATTCAAATAGGCTTTATTGGCATGAAATATTAACATACTTATTGCCAAAGCAAGTTCAACATACAAACAATAACATATATATTAAGCAATAAAATATCATAATATTAGTAATAACAGTAAGGACAATCAACAAGAAACATATTAATTTACAAAATAGTCACTCGATCGGGTAGTCATTTTTCAAGTGTGGCCACTCAGATACATTTACAGGGCTTGTTCTCTTATTGTGTGACAACCGTCTACATATTTTGCAGCTAATGCTGTACACTGACTTTTCTCCCCACACATGTATAGCAGATTTTGGTGATCAATCAGGGAGATGGATAAACTGTGCATCAATTTTATTTATTTTATCAAAGAAGACTTCTCTTAGATCCTTGTATTTCTCACAGTATAGCAGGAAGTGAGGTTCTGTCTCAACGTCCCCCTGATGGCAAAGTGAACACAGCCTGGCCTCTCTGGGCAGCCAGTTTTGCCTGTGACGGCCTGTTTCTATCGCTAGACTATGTCCACTCAGTCTGTACCGTGTCAATGTTTTTCTTAATTTTATCTCATTCACAGTGGTCAGGTATTCTGCCACCGTGTACTCCCTGTTTAGGGTCAAATAGAATTCTAATTTACTTTGAGATTTGGTTGATTTGTTCCAATATTATATATAATTTTCTTTTTGTTTTGAGATTATTTGGTTGGGCCAGATTTCTTGGTATCTGTCCTGAAGCGTTTGTGGGCAGAGATTTCTGACTAGCTGGCAGAGGGGACTCTTATCTGGGTTCATCTCTTGGCTCTGAAGGGCTTTGTAGTGGTAGGAGTGGGGGTCACTTGATTGGAGGTGTGTGTAAAATTTGATGGCTCGCTTTTGAATTTGAATGATTAGGGGGTATTGGCCAAGTTCTGCCCTGCATGCATTATTGGCAGTGTGTCTGTGGACCCTAAGTAGGTTTTTGCACAATTCTGCATGCAGTACTTCTAATGGGTGTTTTTCCCATTTTGGGAAGTCTTGGTTAGTTAATGGACCCCACACTTCACTTCCATATAATATTATTGGATTTATTACAGAATTTAGAATTTTGAGCCAGGTCCTAATTGGGATGTCAATTGGAATTTTCCTTTTGATGGCATAAAAAGCCCTTCTTCCCTTCTCCTTCAGTTCATTCACAGCCATATTGAAGTTACCATTATGATTTATTTTCAATCCCAAATATGGGTAGCTTTTTGTGTTTTCTAATATGTGTGTGCCTAATTTAAATGTATTATGTGAACTCTGAGACTCGTGTCTCCTTTGAAAGACCATGACTTTAGTCTTCTTAATGTTTACGTTCAGAGACCATGTCTGGCAGAACTGGTGGAGGATGTCTAGGTTCTGTTGTAGACCCTCTTTAGTGGCTGACAGCAGAACCAGATCATCTGCATACATCAGTAATGTTACATTGGTATCGTGCAGAGTCAGACCGGGTGCAGTAGAAAGTTCTAATAACTTTGCTAATTCATTTATATATATATTAAACAATGTTGGGCTTAAATTGCACCCCTGGTGGACTCTGCGACCCTGGGTGAAGAAATGTGCTCTTTTATTGCCAATTCTAACAGCACATCTGTTTTTTGTGTACATGGATTTGATCAAGTCATATGTATTTCCTCCAACACCACTTTCTAGAATTTTGAAGAAAAGACCTTTGTGCCAAATTGAATCAAAAGCTTTTTCAAAATCGACAAAGCAGGAATATATTTTGTTTTTGTTCTGTTTTACGTGAATGTCAATTAGGGTTTTAAGAGTGTATATATGGTCAAAGGTACGATCATTTGGTAAGAATTCGATTTGGCTTTTACTTAGAACACTGTGTTCCGTAAGGAATTCTATGAGTCCGGTGTTGATGATACTACATAGAAGTTTGCCCAAATTACTCGTCACACAGATACCCCTATAGTTTTTTGGGTCATGTTTATCTCCACTCTAAACATTATCTCTCTCTCTCTCTCTCTCTCTCTCCTCTTCTCTCTCTCTCTCTCTCTCTCTCTCTCTCTCTCTCTCTCTCTCTCTCTCTCTCTCTCTCTCTCTCTCTCTCGTAAACATATTGACCTGGAGGGGGGTTGAGGGGGGGTTGAGGGAGTATGGAGTCACTTGGGTTTAACCTGATGTGCGTCTCTCTCTGTCAGACTGGGTTTGGGACGTGATGATAGCAGCTCAGTAGCTCTGTCTCCATATGCTGCTGTACAGGAGCAGGGAGACACCAGGAAGAGGTCCTGTAAACATATCTCTCTCTCTCTCTCTCTCTCTCTCTCTCTCCTCTCTCTCTCTCTCTCTCTCTCTCTCTCTCTCTCTCTCTCTCTCTCTCTCTCTCTCTCTCTCTCTCCAAAAAAACTAAAACCCATTTGGTTCATTTTCGCATTTTAGTTGATCAAATAAAAGAAAAAAAACTCTTAATTTGTAAAACACTACGCATTTTATTATCAATACTTAGTGTGGCAACCCCAAGCCACCCCTGGGCTTGGTGATGATGGGCGCTATGTGGCGACCCAAAGGCTGGGCGCTGCCCATGTTTGGGCGTTCCGCTCCGGACGCACCTGTCACTAAAGACCCATCAGAGTGATTACGTGATTAGCGAATCACGACGCGGTGCGCCTGTTGGGGAGGGGGGACTTAATGGAGCCGAGGAGCCTCCTCTCAGTCCCCCGTAGCAGCGCAAGGCAAAAGGCCACAGAGCGGAGACGCCGCCCGGCCGACAGATTACCGCCAGCAAACCGTTATTATTTGAATAGAAAATAAAGAGCATGATTTTGGGAACTGCAACCTGTCTGTGTGTTGTTTATTCTGCCACCCCTACACCTGGAATTGCCACAGTGGTGGAGAATGCGGGCATAGTCTACTGGCAATCAGGGGTGCGGAATAAACAACAATAGACTTTATCGAAGTAGAATAAAAAAATATATATTTAATAACGAAAAAAAAAGCATGGACGCGCTGGTGCAGCAGCTCGTACAGGCGAGCATGGAACAACAGACCCGGCACGAAGAGGCCCTGCAAGAACAGAGGAAACAGACGGGGATGATCCACGCGGAGCTCCAGCGGATGGCCTCTCACCGGCGGGAGGAAGGGGCCGCCGGGACGCGGCCTAACCCCGGGCGCTTCATCCCCAAGCTGACGGAGCAGGAGGATATAGAAGCCTATCTCCTAGCGTTTGAGCGCACCGCCGGCCGGGAGGGCTGGCCAGAAGACGACTGGGGGGGACTGCTGGCCCCCTTCCTGTCGGGTAATGCGCAAAAGGCCTACCAGGACCTGCCACCGGAGCAAGCCGAGAACTACACTCGGCTAAAGCAGGAAATTTTGTCCCGTTACGGCCATAGTCTGCAGTCCCGTGCGCAGCGGTTCCATGACTGGGTGTATGACGCACAGGCCTCCCCGCGCTCCCAGATGCACGACCTAGTCCGCATAAGCCGAGCCTGGCTAATGACTGACCCCGGAGGGCCCACGGTCTTGGAACGGATTGTTATGGACCGCTTTGTCAGAGCCCTCCCTTATGACACGAAGAAGCAGGCGAGTCAAGCGGACCCCCGCTCCGTGGAGCAGCTGGTGAATATTGTGGAGGCCCACCAGGTAACGTGGGAGTTACTCAAAGGGGGGCGAGGGGAAAAGCCAGAGCGGCCGAGAACAAGGAGGGGTCCCGACGAGCCCAGCCCAAGGGGCCGGGTAGGGAACGCAGGTGATCCCGAACTACCCCGAAGAAGACCGCTGTTCGACCAGGACCAAAGACGCTGCTATGACTGCGGCGAGCCCGGGCATCTCTCGTGGAACTGCCCAGGCCGGGATGTGTCCATGCCATCGGCGGCAGCTTCAGACCCCCGCGGAAAGACGTGCAATTATGGCGCAGCCTGTTGGGCCCATAAGGAAACATCGGCGACACTTTTACCCGTGCGCGTCAACGACAAAGATGCCGTAGCGCTCCTGGACTCGGGTAGTGTCATAACGCTGGTTCAGCCCCATTTGGCACACTGCGACGCAGAGGCTCCGCAAGTGTCAGTGTCCTGTGTGCACGGGGACACAAAGTTGTATCCTACAGCGCAGATCACCCTGACAACCACCAAGGGGGTCTGCTCGATGACAGCCGGCGTCATACCTAACCTGCCGGTAGCGCTGCTGATTGGTCGAGACTGCCCCCTGTATCGCCAGCTGTGCTCAGCCGTCATCTCCCCGCGCACCCCACCCTCTACGGGTAAACCGAGGAAGAGGAAAGGGTTACGTCAGCCGAAGGTGTGTGCTCTGAACGTAACGGGGAGTGAGACTGAGACGGCATCAGATGTAGGTGACGACGCGCCGGAACCCCTGAATATACCGGGGAGTGAGACAGAGACGGCATCAGGGGTGGGTGACGACGCGCCGGCGCCCCAAGCGGGCCCCGAGACGGATAGCAGTGACAAGGACCCATTAGGCGGAGTTCCCCCAGGCGGACGAGGTGGGGAGGGACCTGGCGGGTCCGTTCGGAACGGCCCAGCTGGAAGACCCAAACCTAACGCAGGCCCGGGCGAATATCAAAACCATAGATGGAAATCCAGTGGAGGGGGTGAGTAACCTGTCATATCCTCACTTTGCAATAAAAAGACAATTGCTGTACCAAGTCGTAAAAAAGAATGATGAGGTTAGAGATCTATTGCTGGTGCCGAAATTCTTTATTCCCACTGTACTCCAGCTAGCGCATTCACATATCCTCGGAGCGCACCTGGGCGTGGACAAAACCATGGAGCGCATAAGGGCGCGTTTCCACTGGCCGGGCATGAAGAGAGCGGTAGAGGACTACTGCAGGAGCTGCCCAGAGTGTCAACGCGCAGCACCAAAGGTACAATATAAAAATCCTCTGATCCCGCTGCCCATCATTGAGACCCCATTCTCAAGAATTGCCCTCGACGTGGTGGGCCCTCTAGTCAAATCGTCCCGAGGCCACCAGTATATACTGGTAATCATAGATTATGCTACCCGTTACCCCGAAGCCATCCCGTTACGCACGGTGACGGCCAAAATTGTGGCACGGGAGCTCTTTCATTTGTTTAGTCGGGTGGGAATTGCCGACTCTATTCTCACTGATCAGGGCTCGTGCTTTATGTCGCGGGTCATGAAAGAAATGTGCAAACTAATGAAAGTGGAACAGCTGCGAACCTCCATATACCATCCACAGACGGATGGGCTGTGCGAGCGCTTCAACAAAACCCTGAAAAGCATGCTAAGGAAGGTGATGGAGAAGGATGGGAAGAATTGGGATCAGTTGTTGCCCTTTCTGATGTTCTCTGTGCGTGAGGTCCCACAGGCTTCCACTGGCTTCTCGCCATTTGAGCTGCTCTACGCCCGCAAGCCACGGGGTCTCCTGGACATCGCAAAGGAGATTTGGGAGGAACAGCCGTCGCCCCACCGGTCTCTCATAGAGCATGTGCAGGTAATGAGAGACAGGATGAAGGCGCTCTGGCCAGTGGTGAGAGAACATATGCAACAGGCCCAAGACGCACAGAAGCGCATTTATGACCGGGGCGCACAGCCACGGGAGTTTAATGTGGGGGACCGGGTCCTAGTACTGGTACCGACAGCAGAGTGCAAATTCCTAGCCAAATGGCAGGGACCCTACGACATAATCGAGAAAGTGGGTCCCGTCAACTACAAGGTCCACCAGCCCGACCGTAGGAAGCATCGACAGTTATACCATGTTAACCTGT
>NC_140168.1:22288122-22308122 GCF_963971535.1 Notolepis coatsorum | reverse complement strand
TACTGCGGTCGTACTGCGGTCGTAGTGCGGTCGTTCTGCGGTCGTACTGTGGTCGTACTGCGGTCATACTGTGGTCGTACTGCGGTCGTACTGCGGTCGTACTGCGGTCGTTCTGCGGTCGTACTGTGGTCGTACTGTGGTCGTACTGTGGTTGTACTGCGGTCGTACTGTGGTTGTACTGTGGTCGTACTGTGGTGGTACTGTGGTGGTACTGCGGTCGTACTGTGGTTGTACTGCGGTCGTACTGTGGTTGTACTGTGGTCGTACTGTGGTGGTACTGCGGTGGTACTGTGGTCGTACTGTGGTGGTACTGCGGTCGTACTGTGGTTGTACTGCGGTCGTACTGCGGTCGTACTGCAGTCGTACTGCGGTCGTACTGTGGTCGTACTGCGGTCGTACTGCGGTGGTACTGCGGTTGTACTGTGGTTGTACTGTGGTCGTACTGTGGTCGTACTGCGGTCGTACTGTGGTCGTACTGCGGTCGTACTGCGGTCGTACTGCGGTCGTACTGCGGTCGCACTGTGGTCGTACTGCGGTTGTACTGTGGTCGTAGTGCGGTCGTAGTGCGGTCGTAGTGCGGTCGTACTGCGGTCGTACTGCGGTCGTACTGCGGTCGTACTGTGGTCGTAGTGCGGTCGTACTGTGGTCGTACTGCGGTCGTACTGTGGTCGTACTGTGGTCGTACTGTGGTCGTACTGCGGTGGTACTGTGGTTGTACTGCGGTTGTACTGCGGTTGTACTGTGGTGGTACTGTGGTGGTACTGTGGTGGTATTGCGGTGGTACTGCAGTTGTACTGCGGTTGTACTGCGGTGGTACTGTGGTCGTACTGTGGTCGTACTGTGGTTGTACTGCGGTGGTACTGCGGTGGTACTGTGGTGGTACTGCGGTTGTACTGCAGTTGTACTGTGGTTGTACTGTGGTGGTACTGTGGTGGTACTGTGGTGGTATTGCGGTGGTATTGCGGTGGTACTGCAGTTGTACTGCGGTTGTACTGCGGTGGTACTGTGGTCGTACTGTGGTCGTACTGTGGTTGTACTGCGGTGGTACTGCGGTGGTACTGTGGTGGTACTGCGGTTGTACTGCAGTTGTACTGTGGTTGTACTGTGGTGGTACTGTGGTGGTACTGTGGTGGTATTGCGGTGGTACTGCAGTTGTACTGCGGTTGTACTGCGGTGGTACTGTGGTCGTACTGTGGTCGTACTGTGGTCGTACTGTGGTTGTACTGCGGTGGTACTGCGGTGGTACTGTGGTGGTACTGCGGTTGTACTGCAGTTGTACTGTGGTTGTACTGTGGTCGTACTGTGGTTGTACTGTGGTTGTACTGTGGTTGTACTGTGGTTGTACTGGGTAGTTCCCAGGTGTGAATGTGAAGCAGGGCGTTGCTGAAAAAGAGCATCAGTGCTCAGCGAAGCTACCCTGGGTAAATAAAGGTTATAATGAACCTACCCTGGTAAATAAAGGTTAAAATAAACCTACATAAATATCTCAACCATAATTTGTTCCAGTTACTGAAAATGTTTTAAATTTAAAATGAAAAACAATGTACACATTTTTCTTTTTTAAATAAAAATGTACAGTCAAATGAAAATAAAGAATGTATAAGAATGTATCGCTGAGACAAAGTAATGAAAACTGAAGGCAGCCAGATTATTTGACAAGGGTTTGATTTCAAGAGGACTATGCTATTGATTGCAATTATGAGGAAGCCGAAGCAATGAGTAGTCAGTATACTTGTAAGTAAGTAATCAGTGATCTACACTTTGGAAGAAACCTTTTCAACTCTGCCCATTGAGAGGCAGGCGTAGTGGGAGAAGCATCACCGTCAGTACAGTGTGAAAGTGTGAAAGAAAAAACAACAGCGCTGGATATATGGTAAATGGCTGCTTTTTTATATAGCGCTTTTATCCAAAGTGCTTTACAATTTGTTACTCACATTTTTACCCATGCACTCACACATTCACACACCGATGGCGGAGGCAACCATGCAAGGTGGAACCTCCGGATTGCCAGACGACTGCTCTACCTCTCGAGCCACTGTCGCCCCTGGAATGGAAGCGGATACGGAACACTAGCCTAGCTTAAAACTTCGGGAGAGGTGTTTTTGACCAACAGCTAGGCTAGCTGGTCCATATCCCCTTCCATTAATTTGTGCTAAGCTAGGCTAGCTTGCAGCAGGATAGCTTTCTACTGAACGCACAGAGGGGAAATTGGTATCTAACTTCTTGTCTGACTTTGGAGAAGACGGTAAGCATGTTTCTCATACTGTTGGCGTATTCCTTTAAACAGACACAACAGACATGTGATATGAATAGTATCACCATCCATCATTTTAAAAATGTTCTTCATTGACATTATGACGGCTACAGCCATGATTATCCATTCATTCATGTTTTGTAAAATGGTTTTTTTTTTTTTATAATCTCACAATCCAAACTCTCCATGTTCCTTTTCAATTATCAGTAATCCACCCTTATAACCCCCCCCCCCATTACTTATAACTAGGGATGTCCGATATTATCGGCCTACCGATATTATCGGCGATATCGGCATTAAAATGTGATATTGGAAAATATCTGTATCGGTTTAAAAAAAAATTATAATAATAATAATAATTCTGCATTTCTATAACCTTTATTTACCCAGGCAAGCCAGTAAGAACAAATTCTGATTTTATTTATTGTCAAAAGTATGCATAATGTTGTGTTATTCCACAACAAGAGATATGTAATGTTAATTACCTGAAATTATAAAAAAAATTGGGGGGGGAAACCCTGCATATATCGGTATCGGTTGATATCGGTTGATATCGGTATCGGAAATTAAGAGTTGGACAATATCGGTATATCGGTATCGGTAAAAAAGCATCCCTACTTATAATAGATTGCAGTTATCCATTTATACTACCGAGATGTTGTAATCCTTGAACGTCCACTCTGTCCCCTGCTAACACAGTCCTTCTCATCGCTCCTTTTCGCTTTCCACAACGCCCGGGGATGTTAATGACATTATCGGGACATTAGGAGAACATTAGGAAGATGCGTAATCTGATTGCTGCTGGGGGGTGGGAGGGGGGGAGGGGGGGGGGTTGGTCATGTTGTATAACATGTTACATGTTACCTTACCAGCCTGCTTTTGATCAGATTATACAGTAATCCTTTTACGGCGTGCAATCCTTTACGCCCAGAACCCCCTGCCAACGTCGCTGCCGGGACATGATGGGAGAACGTTATGACTAGAAAGGGCCGCGTGACAAGAGATTATTGTTGTGGGTTTTGTTGATGCTATCGTGGAGAATAATGAGCCGTGTCCACCCCTTACACCCCCCCCCCCCCCCCCCCCCCCCACCCCCCCTCCCCCGAGGCCTGGTGGAGGGATGAGATGCCGCGGTAGGAATGGAGTGTGTGACGAGGAACACTGTTCAACACTATTCAACATCGGCACACTTCCATGTGTGTCAATAACACACGCACGCACACACACACACACGGGTGCACACACACACCTATGCTGGTAGTGCACGTTGTGTGTCTCAGAGGTGTTTCTGACTAATAAGATGTTTTTTTTATGACACAAATCTTATCTCTCTCACACCCACACACACGCCCACACACGCCCACACGCACACACACACGCACACGCACAGGCATACACACACTTGTGCTTGTGGGGAACATTAACAGCCATACACACACCCCAGACTTGTGTACGACAGGTGTAGTCTATAAATCATTTCTTTCTTGACACCCGCAAATCCTCAAACACTCAAACACCTCAAGCACACACACACACACACACACACACACAACAACAACAACAACAACAAGCTCATCCTTTTCACTGCAGAAAAGTGTGAATATCTTCTTTGCCCCCTTCTTTTTCTCCTCCTCCTCCTCCTCCTCCTCCTCATCCTCCTCCTCCTCCTCCTCCTCCTCCTCCTCCTCCCCCTTCTCATCCTCCTCCTCCTCATCCTCCTCCTCCCCCCCTCCTCCTCATCCTCCTCCTCCTCCTCCCCCTCCACCTCCTCCTCCTTCTCCCCATCCTCCTCCTCCTCCTCCTCCCCATCCTCCTCCTCCTCCTCCTCCTCCTCCCCCTCCTCCTCCTCCCCATCCTCCTCCTCCTCATCCCCCTCCTCCTCCTCCTCATCCCCCTCCTCCTCCTCCTCCCCCTCCTCCTCCTCCTCCCCCTCCTCCTCCTCCTCTACATGTTCGGGGACAGAGCTTTCAGTGTGGCAGCTCCCACCCTCTGGAACTCCCTCCCCGCAGAACTCCGCACCGCCCCAACTCTGGACTCATTAAAAAACTGCTCAAAACCCACCTCTTCAACCTGGCCTTCAACCCCTAACTTTCTCACTTTATATGTATATGTTGTGTCTGTCCACTATGTTTGTTAATTTGTTATCCCCCCCCCCCCCCCCTTATGTAAAGCGACCTTGGGTCCTTTGAAAGGCGCTATATAAAAAACGAAGTTATTATTATTATTATTATTATTATGTCTCTGCTTGGCAGCAGACAAAGTGCTGCTGACACTTGTGTGGGTGGGTTGATATTTATGTCGTGTGCAGAGGTCCTTTTGTTAAAGGAAAAATAACGTATTACTGGTCACTCTTGATCATATGGTTTATTCTCTCCGCTAAACCTCTTCTCTTTCCCTCTACAGACACCCCTCTCCTGTAAATCAACAGTTA
Source organism: Notolepis coatsorum (assembly GCF_963971535.1). Classification (NCBI taxonomy): domain Eukaryota; kingdom Metazoa; phylum Chordata; class Actinopteri; order Aulopiformes; family Paralepididae; genus Notolepis; species Notolepis coatsorum. The sequence goes on along the minus strand of NC_140168.1, from coordinate 22,303,437 downwards.
GTCTCGCTCTCTCTCTCTTTTCCCCACCTATCGACCTATCACTCTATTTGATCTTTTTCTCTCTCTTTGTCTCTCCATTCCCTCTCAATCCATTATCTCTCTCCCTCTCTCTCCCTCGCCTCTCTCCCTCGCTCCCGTCGCTCCCCTCTCTCCCTCTCTGCCCTTTCTCCCTCTCTCACTCTCTCTCACCTCTCTCCCTCTCTCTCCTCTCTTCCTCTCTCTTTTCACTCTCCCTCTCTCCCTATCCATCTCTCTCCCACTGTCTCCACCCCTCTCTCTCTCCCTCTGTCTCCCTCTGTCTCCACCCCTCTCTCTCTCTCTCCCTCTGTCTCCCTCTGTATCCACCCCTCTCTCTCCCTCTCCCTCTCTCTCTCTATCTCTCCGCTCTCTACCTCCCTCTCTCTCCCCTCTCTCCCTCTGTCTCCACCCCTCCCTATCTCTCTCTCTCTCCCTCTGTCTCCCTCTGTTTCCACCCCTCTCTCCCCCCTGTCTCTCTCTCCCTCTCGATCTCTCTCCTATCTCTCCCCTCTCTCCCTCTCTCCCCTCTATCCCTCTCTCCCATCTCTCCTCTCTCCCTCTCTCTCCCCTCTCTCCCCTCTCTCCCCTCTCTCCCCTCTCTCTCCCCTCTCTCTCCCCTCTCTCTCCCCTCTCTCTCCCTCTCTCCCTCTCTCCCCTCTCTCCCCTCTCTCCCCTCTCTCCCTCTCTCCCTCTCTCCCCTCTCTCCCCTCTCTCCCCTCTCTCCCTCTCTCCCTCTCTCCCCTCTCTCCCCTCTCTCCCCTCTCTCCCTCTCTCCCCTCTCTCCCCTCTCTCTCCCCTCTCTCTCCCTCTCTCCCCTCTCTCCCCTCTCTCCCATCTCTCCCTCTCTCCCCTCTCTCCCCTCTCTCCCTCTCTCTCCCCTCTCCCCTCTCTCCCTCTCTCTCCCCTCTCCCCTCTCTCCCTCTCTCCCTCTCTCCCCTCTCTCCCCTCTCTCCCTCTCTCCCTCTCTCCCCTCTCTCCCCTCTCTCCCTCTCTCCCCTCTCTCCCCTCTCTCCCTCTCTCTCCCCTCTCCCCTCTCTCCCTCTCTCTCCCTCTCTCCCCTCTCTCCCTCTCTCCCTCTCTCCCCTCTCTCCCCTCTCTCCCCTCTCTCCCATCTCTCCCTCTCTCCCCTCTCTCCCCTCTCTCCCTCTCTCTCCTCTCTCCCCTCTCTCCCCTCTCTCCCTCTCTCCCCTCTCTCCCCTCTCTCTCCCCTCTCTCTCCCTCTCTCCCCTCTCTCCCTCTCTCCCATCTCTCCCTCTCTCCCCTCTCTCCCCTCTCTCCCTCTCTCTCCCCTCTCCCTCTCTCCCTCTCTCTCCCCTCTCCCCTCTCTCCCTCTCTCCCTCTCTCCCCTCTCTCCCCTCTCTCCCTCTCTCCCTCTCTCCCCTCTCTCCCCTCTCTCCCTCTCTCCCCTCTCTCCCCTCTCTCCCTCTCTCTCCCCTCTCCCCTCTCTCCCTCTCTCTCCCTCTCTCCCTCTCTCCCCTCTCTCCCTCTCTCCCCTCTCTCCCCTCTCTCCCCTCTCTCCCATCTCTCCCTCTCTCCCTCTCTCCCCTCTCTCCCTCTCTCTCCCCTCTCCCCTCTCTCCCTCTCTCTCCCTCTCCCCTCTCTCCCTCTCTCCCTATCTCCCCTCTCTCTCCCTCTCTCCCCTCTCTCCCCTCTCTCCCATCTCTCCCTCTCTCCCCTCTCTCCCCTCTCTCCCTCTCTCTCCCCTCTCCCCTCTCTCCCTCTCTCTCCCCTCTCCCCTCTCTCCCTCTCTCCCTCTCTCCCCTCTCTCCCCTCTCTCCCCTCTCTCCCATCTCTCCCTCTCTCCCCTCTCTCCCCTCTCTCCCTCTCTCTCCCCTCTCCCCTCTCTCCCTCTCTCCCTCTCTCTCCCTCTCTCCCTCTCTCCCCTCTCTCCCCTCTCTCCCCTCTCTCCCTCTCTCTCCCCTCTCTCCCTCTCTCTCCCCTCTCCCCTCTCTCCCTCTCTCCCTCTCTCCCCTCTCTCCCTCTCTCCCCTCTCTCCCCTCTCTCCCTCTCTCCCTCTCTCCCCTCTCTCCCCTCTCTCCCCTCTCTCCCTCTCTCCCTCTCCCATCACAGCCTGGTCTCCATCACAGCGTCCAGGTGCCGTGGCCTCCTGAGCAGAATCAAGCAGAGAGAAGCACACAGCTCTGCAGGAGCACTCTGTTGCCAGGACGGACTCCCTTCACTGCAGGAAATTACAGCGGATCAGATCAGTATGTTTCCCCCCTATAGCCAATCTGCAGTCATACCAGTGGCAGTGTTAGTTCAGACTGTCGGTATGTTTCCCCCCTATAGCCACTCTGCAGTCATTCCAGTGGCAGTGTTAGTTCAGACTGTCAGTATGTTTCCCCCCTATAGCCAATCTGCAGTCATACCAGTGGCAGTGTTAGTTCAGACTGTCGGTATGTTTCCCCCCTATAGCCAATCTGCAGTCATACCAGTGACAGTGTTAGTTCAGACTGTCAGTATGTCTTCCCCCTATAGCCAATCTGCAGTCATACCAGTGACAGTGTTAGTTCAGACTGTCCGTATGTTTTTCCCCTATAGCCAATCTGCAGTCATACCAGTGACAGTGTTAGTTCAGACTGTCAGTATGTCTTCCCCCCTATAGCCAATCTGCAGTCATACCAGTGGCAGTGTTAGTTCAGACTGTCGGTATGTTTCCCCCCTATAGCCAATCTGCAGTCATACCAGTGGCAGTGTTAGTTCAGACTGTCAGTATGTCTTCCCCCTATAGCCAATCTGCAGTCATACCAGTGGCAGTGTTAGTTCAGACTGTCCGTATGTTTTTCCCCTATAGCCAATCTGCAGTCATACCAGTGGCAGTGTTAGTTCAGACTGTCCGTATGTTTTTCCCCTATAGCCAATCTGCAGTCATACCAGTGGCAGTGTTAGTTCAGACTGTCCGTATGTTTTTCCCCTATAGCCAATCTGCAGTCATACCAGTGGCAGTGTTAGTTCAGACTGTCCGTATGTTTTTCCCCTATAGCCAATCTGCAGTCATACCAGTGGCAGTGTTAGTTCAGAGTGTTCCAGGCAGACTGCGGATGCAAAAAGGTTGTTTTCCCTGATCTTTGCTTACTGTGTGTAAAACGGCAGCAACTGCGGGGGCTGGGTTATGAAGAGACAGATAAAGATAAGGTGTTAATGTCAACACCACACTATCACTCCAACCCACTTGGATTATTGTTCTGTTGTGTGGGCTTCTGCTTCGAAACGGTTGCTGTTACAAGTGGCACCAAACAAGGCGGCTAGACTTGTTCTTGGCTGCTCGTATAGGTCTAATGTTGTTGTTATGCACAAACAACTTAAATGGTTGACTCTTGAGAAAAGATTGACTGCCAATTTACTTAAATTTGTTCAGAAAGTCATTTAGACTCACAATCCCATATTTATCTTCAACTAAATAATTTACAAATCGGATGTTCACATGCATTTCACCAGAGGGGCAAGTAGAGGGTTGATTAGTCTACCCCGTGCAAAATCCAAAAGCATGAAAAGAACTGTTATTGTAACTGAGGGCAGTGGCGGCCGGTGGGTACTTCGCCACTAGGGGCGCTATACCAAATATTTTGTACAGTACAGTACTGTACCACGCAAGACTCATGGCAAGACGTGAGCGATTCGACTCACGCTCACGGCAATGAATCGGCTCTTATGAACGAGTCGCTCAGCTGTTACTACAACAACACACAACCAGTCAAATAAAGTATAGTCTAGACTCTAATTCACAACTTGAAACACAATATAAATAGAAAAGTTAGAAACAAAACTCGCCCGTCTCCAAACACAGGCAGATCTCTCCCTCTCTCCTTCTCTCTCTCACACACAGCGCGACGTGGAATCGATTCGTTACACAATCAGACCTATTATATACCAAGAATAACTTCAGTATGAGTACAGGGCTGTACACATATTTTGCATATTGTTAAACGAGCCAAGGCTAGCTATTAAACTATCGATATGAATCGAAAATCTGGGACCCTGATGTAAACAAGACAAACGTCTTTCTCTGGTCTGCATCCCCTTAACAATTGTGTGTATTGAGCCGTACTGTATTGTACCCATTCTGCAATCTGTTAATAAAGTTCTCATTCATTCATTCATTCAAACATAGACGATATTGAACAAGCCATAATCCACATATTTTCAATCCGAGAGAGCTGCAGTAGTTAAATCAATGAGCCATCGACATAGTCAGTGTGGTAAGTAACGTTATTATTGCATCCAAGATTGATACACGGCTGGCTAGGCAGTTGGTAGTCATAGTCTTGTGTTATAAAATAAATAAACAATCAGCAATGTCTCGCTTCATGAATGGCCAGCACAGCAGTAGCCTAACAGTACTGCTCCTAAAAAAAACTATTTACAAACGTTAACGTTAAGCAGAGAGAGAGAGAGAGAGAGAGAGAGAGAGAGAGAGAGAGAGAGAGAGAGAGAGAGAGAGAGAGAGAGAGAGAGAGAGAGAGAGACTCACTGTTTAGTTGAAACGTCCAGGGCAGGAGAGCTTGATAAACGTGTATAATCCGCCATATAGCTTGTTAGCCAAGTGTTAGCTCAGCTGAGCTCGTCGTTAGCACAACACTCAACAAGTACAATACATTCCTTTGTCCATTTCCGCTCGAACAGACTGCAAACTACCTGGCGTTCTATCGCCATGCTCTAAGACAAACTCTAACCTTAACCAACTTTGAAAGAGTGCCTAAGCTTAACAGTCTAAAGAACTTGCAGTCACGGCACGGCACGCTCTAAGACAAACAACAGTCCTCCTAGACCAACCTAGGAACCAAGCTAGAAGCTAGAATTGGAACATTAGAAATTGGATTCGGCCAATCAGAGATCGTCTCTGTGAAATTCTGCCATGGAAAAAAATACTGGCGTCGGCCAATCAGAGAGCGTCTCCGCGAAATGCGGCTATGGAAATTCTCACGGAAGTTCACGCTGCTGGCTAGACCGCTTCAAATCGCGCTCGGATTCCAACATAATTTTTCAACGCACAACGCCGTATGCACTGATTGGCTGTGACGGAGACAGCGATCAAACTGTGACGCGCACTCAGAGCGCTATCGCGTATAGCCCGGGCCGAGAAATACGAAAAAATAAAAAAAATTAAAAAAACGTGATGTCACTTCCTGCTCTGGAAAACGATGTTTTTTTAATTTAGATAATAACGTTATATTGTGCATTGGAAATACAAACATACTTAAAATGAGTAAATATTATTAATTTTAAACATGTTTATATTATTTATAGGGCTATAAAACACAAAAACGAAAAAGTTTTATTGTCTTCTTCTCTGATTTAACAGCAGCTGGCCAGCAGGTGGGTCGGCGCCCTAGCGCCCCTAGTGGTAGAGCCGCCACTGACTGAGGGGTTACAAAACCCTGACTGTATTAAAGATTGTGATAGATTAAACCACTGCTAGGTATGTACTTTAATTACTGGCCAGACAGTACATCGAATATATGGTGGACACTCATAATAACACGGCATTGACAAAGAAATAGTATTTGAGGGTATTTATTATTATGCAACATTAGGTTACAGAATGAGAATTAGGGTCGCGCTTGTATGGCGAAGAATATGCATAAAGTCAGTCAGTAGCATAAGTCACTGGGAATAGAATGATTCCTACGATGGGTACTAGGCTGACGCCACCTGGCGTATAATAGCAATTATAGAGGGCAACGCTGGTACCGCCTGGAGACAATGGGTTCCTCCCAGAGTTGTAAGGTCTGGAGGATAGAGGAATGTTCGGATACTCAGTCTGATCAATGAAGAATAAGGGGATTCACGTACAGAAGCCAGTCCTTGTAATCCAACGCTCAGCAACAAAAGCAATAACTGTAATCCATATGCTCGATAGCAAACGATGATAGCCAGCTAGCCTCGGTCCATGAGGCCAGCCCGAATGTAAATCCTCACGAGGTTAAATCCCAAACGACAGTGGAGATTAACGATGCTCTTCTCCGGGTAATACGTTCCACAAGCAATATAATCCGACCAGTAATGGTTCTGCAATCGCCGCCGCCGGTTCTCCTGTGCACATGTCCAGCAGGTTCTCCGACTAGGCCTCCTCGTGTGCTGGCACCAATGTATTTAGTCCACGCGCACTGGCTAAGGTCCACTAGCTGAAACGAACGAACCGCTGGGTAAGGCTACACACGAACAAACTGTGGTTGGCACGATACACAATAAATTAACGACTATTTACTTCACATTAAACTAAGTCGAACTTGACGTTACTGCATTAAATATGACACTTTACTATTCCATTCGCACATGGTTCTCAACGCTCTGTTAGACGCACTGCTGCTCACTTCACTACACGTTGAATCGGGATGAACTTGATGAACAGCTACTTAGACGAACACGAACACTACTACTGCTGTTCGCACCTGCCGCAGCATATATACTTAAGTGGTTATCTAGTCCCGAACCTCAGTTCTCGTCTCGAATCAATACGCTGTCTCCGGGCATGTTACGACATGCCCGGGCTCGTCTTTGAACCTGACTTTGGGGGCTTGCGGTCTGGCGCAGAGGGCGTTATCCAATAAGGAAAGCGAATATTACTATGATTCGAACGCAGGCTTAAAGGGATATACCGTGTATATATAAATAATATACAATGTATATAAAACAATAAATGTAGATTATCAGCTTTAATCTGGCCCTTCACAACAGCCGCCTCCTAATTAGTCCGCACCTAATTAGTTAAGGGAGACAGATTAATAGTCCAGTCAACTGCTCAATATCTGTTGTGAGGAGTAGGTCAATCTACAAAGTCAGTGGGTCATGGTCGTCATCAGGGGGGTCAGGGAGCTCTGGCAACTCTATCAGCTTCGCCAAGGGTCAGGTGTAGGTCCGCCCTTGAACTATGACTTCTGCCGCTCTGACCTTCCCATCGGCACCAGTGATCACTTTGCTTACGCGGCCGGCCGGCCAAGCAGCTCGGGGTAGTGACTGGTCCATGATCATAACGACTGTGTCCACTTTCAGGTTGTCCCTGTCCTTTACCCACTTCTGACGGGCTTGGAGGGACGGTAGGTAGCTTGGGAGGAAGCGGGCCCAAGACTGGTCGATCTGTGCTTGGCTGTGTCTCCACATCCTCCGTCTGTTCCTCTTGTTCGGTCTGTACCCCGTCTGAGGAGGGGCCGGTTCCGGCCCGCCCCATCAAGAGGTAGTTTGGGGTGCTGGATTTGAGGTCAGCTATGTCTCTTGGAGCGCAGCTGAGGGGGGTGGAGTTCGGAACTCCCTCTTCTTGAGCCCACTGTACTCTCACAGGCTTCTCGTCTAATGTCAATAGCCTCTCAACGGGCTGTACGAGAGAGTGGCCTGTGTCGCTCACCTTTGTGTACAGGCAGCGTGTAGACGTGGGTTGGCTGGAAGGCCCGGAGAGAGGGCCTTGGAGCGTCCAGCCCAGGCGGGTCTTGATTGCGACTGGGCATCCTTTGGGTCCGATGTGGGCCACCTCGATTGGGACAATGAGGTCCGCGTGGTCGGAGCCTATGAGCAGGGTCGGTGTGGCGCCGTCGATGAGCGGTATAGGTAGTCTGCGTAGGTGCGCGTACTTCGCCATCAGCTGTGGGATGGGGTAGTTGTAGCTTGACAGACCTATGTCATGGCTTGTAAATGCCTTAGTGATGCTGTACCGCTTCTCGGGCTGCCCGACCGCTGCTATTGTGAATGAGACGTTCTTGCCCTTTATGGTTTTTAGGTCTCGCTGAATAGTACGGATTGTCATTGTTTCTTTGGTACCCCGCAGGCCCAACTGGGCTGCGGCGGAAGCGAGGAGGAGAGTCTATTCAGACCCATCGTCGAGGACGGCGTAAGTGTCCAGGACCTTGTCCTCGTAGCTCAGGAGCACTCTGACCACTTTGATGAGCACTCGGGGGCTCCCGCTATGCTTGGGGTCTATGTGGAGCACTCCTGTTGGTCGGTTGCCTTGTCGGGCTAATCTTCGCTTGTGGGCCCCGCACAGTGATGCGCGGTGAGCGGCGCCCGCCGTGTACGCCTCACGCCACTGATCAATGTCGGCGGGGTTCAGTGTTTTGTATTCGTCGCACTGTGCCAGCCAGTGTCCGCCGTCGCAGTAGGTACATGCGATCTCCCATTCCTCTCTGGCGGGGGAGTTGTAACTCGGCGGTGGTGGCGCCGACTCATGGTAGTGCGGGTGGGGCCGTGGGTCCCCGTGTCTGCAGCAACAGTCGGGACACCAGGGGGTGGTTTCAGGACGGGTTTGTGGTGACACCGCCTCAGCCTGGTACATCACCGTGACGGGCCTACTTTGGATTCCTGGCGAACGCTTGTTGCTCTCATGCAGGACTTCTAGATGGGCGCCGTCACACTTGCCGCATCTTTTCTTCAGGCAGCAATCGGCTGCCATGTGGCCGCGCGCGCAGCGGAAGCAGCAGCGTTTGTCCTTAAGCCACTGACCTATTTCGGCTGTGGTTAAGTCTTTGAAGGCGTCGCACTGTGACAGCTGGTGTTCACTGTCACAGTACTGACAGACAGCCTTCCACTTCTCCTTGTGGGGGTTGTGGCTCGTGTGCCGTGACACAACCTCGGCCTGGTGCATCACGGTCACGGACCGGTGGTTGTCGTTGAACCTTCTCGGTCCATCTCTAGGGTCAGAGCCACTCCACACGAATGTGTCCAATCGTAGACTGCTGACCTCCCTGGCGAGGAAATCAGCCAGGTCTAGGAGGGATGGTTCTGGGCCGTTGGGGTCACGGTGGTCTTTCTGCCGCCGAAAACGCTCTTGACGGGCTGGAGGGAGCTTCTCCAGTATCCGCTCCACGTTAGAATTTGCATACAGTTCATATCTCCCCTTCTCCTTTTGGGACCCCAGCATCCCCACGAGGGATTGTACCTTGATAGAGAGGTCATCGAGTGCTCTATTGTCTTTGGCTGGGGGGAGGCGGTCGATATCTCGTATTTCTTGGATCACGTAATCCCATATGCGTCCATAGCGCGCGTCGAGGGCCACCAGAGCATCTGAGTAGGGGGTTCTTGAGTTCGAATATGCCAGCGCTATGTTATGCGCTCTGGGCACCTTGAGATGCTTGAGGAGGATGGCATATTTATAAGACTCGTCGTGGACATCGGACATTATAGTCTCTAAACACATGCGTAATTCTGTGTACTGTGCTCTGTCCTCGCGCGTAAAGTCTGGGAACGTGGGTGTTCCAAGGTAAGATGCCATGGATGGCTGGGACACAGATGCGCGTAGGGGGAGGGGCCTCCTGGGCGAGTCTCCCCGTACGGGTGGTCGTGGGTTAGTGCTGGGTGGGTACCAGAGGCCGGGCCCCCAGGTGCTGCTCCTTGGTGCTGACTGTGTATTAAACTCACCCATGGGTTGGGTCGGGGGTTTGTAACGCAGTGGCTCGGGGCTGAGGTCGGGGCTGTACTGGGCCTCCTGGTCCAAGATAGGTTCGTGCCGGTGGGCTTGATGTCCTCCCCCGTCCTCCGCTAGGTCCTGGAGTCTCTTAGTTAGTTTCTCGGCGACGTAGGCGGGATCTTCCCGTTGGCTGGGTCCCGTATAGACCGGTCGAGGAGGGGGCTCGGCGACGTAGACAGGTGCTTCCTGTTGGCTGGGTCCCGTATAGGCCGGTCGAGGAGGGGGCTCGGCGACGTAGACAGGTTCTTCCTGTTGGCTGGGTCCCGTATAGACTGGTCGGGGAGGGGAAGGTGCCCTCGACCCGTGTCGTGATGATCTCCGGGAGCTCCGGGTGGAGGAGTGAGGGGTCACCCTCTGGAGTAGTTGCTCCACCGTCTGCGCCCGCAGCCGGTCTCTTTCCATTTCGCGCTGTGCATTGGCGGCGTCGCGCTGTGCATCGCGTTGCGCGTTGGCGGCGTTGCGTTGCGCGTTGGTGCGGTCTCGCTGTATGTTCTCTTCAACCTGGAGGCGCCTCTCTTCCAGTCTGATAGTCATCGCTACGTCAGCCTGGAGGCGACTCTCTTCCAGTCGGATGCGTTCTCTTTCGTTCTGTTGTTGCGCTTGGAGGCGCTCTCGTTCCGCTGCAGAGTGTTCGCGCTCACTAAGTGTCTGTGCTTGAAGACGGTCGCGCTCACCCTGGATACGGTCTCTTTCGGTTGAAGCTGTCAGCGTGGCGATGAAGGCTTGCGCTAGTCTCTGGTCAGCCTCGCTGGGGGATGACACTGATGGAGGTGATCGGGCGCTGACAGGGCTTGGTGGAGACCTGTTCTCTTGGCGCGCTCCGAGGTCCATCTCTTGAGCGCTGCTTCTTGATTTCTCCCGCGCCCCGAGGTCCATCTCTTGAGCGCGGTACTAATCTCTTGGTTGCGCGCCGAGGTCTGTCTCGGGTGCGCGCTCTTGGGTCTCTTGCGCTCCGGGGTCTCTCCCGGTGGCGCTTTCTTTATCCTGGGGCGCTCCGGGGTCTATCCCGGTGGCGCTGTCTTGAGGTATAGTCACGTCATGTCCCGCTTGGTCCCCCCCCGTGAGCTAAGTCAGTTTCGTTTGAACCCACTGGGGTCTCTACTGGTGGGGCCGACAAGTCGATAGGATTGGGCATGCTTAAACTATCAGTTTTATCCGTACTTAACGTCTTTTTAGATAAGCTAGGAGGTAAAACGAAAGCGTAGTCCTCCAGGTATGGAGGTGGTTGACGTTTGCGCCGCGGGCGCTCTAATTTGGGGGAGCCGTCTGGAGTGTGTCCACCGCTGGCCATATCAATATTAATATGATATTAAAGATGACTGATACCCTCCGGCTCGAAGGACCAATTGTAACTGAGGGGTTACAAAACCCTGACTGTATTAAAGATTGTGATAGATTAAACCACTGCTAGGTATGTACTTTAATTACTGGCCAGACAGTACATCGAATATATGGTGGACACTCATAATAACACGGCATTGACAAAGAAATAGTATTTGAGGGTATTTATTATTATGCAACATTAGGTTACAGAATGAGAATTAGGGTCGCGCTTGTATGGCGAAGAATATGCATAAAGTCAGTCAGTAGCATAAGTCACTGGGAATAGAATGATTCCTACGATGGGTACTAGGCTGACGCCACCTGGCGTATAATAGCAATTATAGAGGGCAACGCTGGTACCGCCTGGAGACAATGGGTTCCTCCCAGAGTTGTAAGGTCTGGAGGATAGAGGAATGTTCGGATACTCAGTCTGATCAATGAAGAATAAGGGGATTCACGTACAGAAGCCAGTCCTTGTAATCCAACGCTCAGCAACAAAAGCAATAACTGTAATCCATATGCTCGATAGCAAACGATGATAGCCAGCTAGCCTCGGTCCATGAGGCCAGCCCGAATGTAAATCCTCACGAGGTTAAATCCCAAACGACAGTGGAGATTAACGATGCTCTTCTCCGGGTAATATGTTCCACAAGCAATATAATCCAACCAGTAATGGTTCTGCAATCGCCGCCGCCGGTTCTCCTGTGCACATGTCCAGCAGGTTCTCCGACTAGGCCTCCTCGTGTGCTGGCACCAATGTATTTAGTCCACGCGCACTGGCTAAGGTCCACTAGCTGAAACGAACGAACCGCTGGGTAAGGCTACACACGAACGAACTGTGGTTGGCACGATACACAATAAATTAATGACTATTTACTTCACATTAAACTAAGTCGAACTTGACGTTACTGCATTAAATATGACACTTTACTATTCCATTCGCACATGGTTCTCAACGCTCTGTTAGACGCACTGCTGCTCACTTCACTACACGTTGAATCGGGATGAACTTGATGAACAGCTACTTAGACGAACACGAACACTACTACTGCTGTTCGCACCTGCCGCAGCATATATACTTAAGTGGTTATCTAGTCCCGAACCTCAGTTCTCGTCTCGAATCAATACGCTGTCTCCGGGCATGTTACGACATGCCCGGGCTCGTCTTTGAACCTGACTTTGGGGGCTTGCGGTCTGGCGCCGAGGGCGTTATCCAATAAGGAAAGCGAATATTACTATGATTCGAACGCAGGCTTAAAGGGATATACCGTGTATATATAAATAATATACAATGTATATAAAACAATAAATGTAGATTCTCAGCTTTAATCTGGCCCTTCACAACAGTTATATATAGGACTATCTGGGCACGGAACTGTCTTCCTAGCGACATACGCGAAATACAAGGTATAGCTTTAAAAAGAATAAGTTGAGATCTCACTTACAAGAGAGCCAATGAATATGAAAGTGATCATGTAGAGCCATGTGACATTTGTGTTACCTGATGTGTTCTGTTATCGTTTGATTGTGTGTTTATTTGGTCCGTGTGACGCACTAGGTTTTAATTTTGTCATATTGTAATGTTGTAAAGTAGTTTTTTGGACCCCAGGAAGACTAGCTGGCGTCTTTGCGTTAGCTAATGGGGATCCTTGTCAATAAACAATAAACAATAAACTCCAACCTAGACATAGAATAATGTCATTTATTATTCTCTATCTATGGTCCAAAACCCATTGACTCAAATAATAATCACATTATTTAAACCTCCCACAGGATTGAAAACCTATATATCCATTTAGCATGAAACATTGCTTATTGCTAAATATATGTAGAGCATTACACCTCCAGAACTCTAAATGGTAAATGGTGCATTTATATAACTCTTTTATCCAAAGCGCTTTACAATTTGTTCCGCACACTCACCGTTTCACTCACACATTCACACACCGACGGAGGAGGCAACCATGCAAGGTGCCAACCTGCTCATCAGGAGTTAAGTGTTTTGCTCAGGGACACATCGACACGCTGCCTAGGAAGAGTGGGAATCGAACCGGGAACCTCCGGATTGCCAGACGACTGCTCTACCTCCCGAGCCACTGTCGCCCCACATGCGAGGGTCATGTCAGCCACACTTTAACATTGCCCAGAGAAGGGGAGCGCAGGTAAAGTCTATTTTCCTGGCTGGAGGGGTGGCGGGGTGACATAAACTAAGACATTATTATTATTTAATAGGCTATGCTAGAGTTACGCTGGTTGTTGTGGGGTTATTTAATATTTTAAAATAACAGTGTTAACTAGTAGTATTAGTCAAATAAAATTAAAATTATATATTAAAAAAATTCAACTTTTTCTCCCCATTTGTTGCGCCCCCTCTGGGTTGGTTGCATTTGCTTATACTGCCTGCCCTACGCCAAAAAAGGGGTCTGGCGATCACCTAGTGAGAGCGGGCGCACGGCAGCCCTGAGGCGTGGGAGAACGAACTCCTGCCTCTGTGGCCACCAGTTATATATTTCTAGTGACGAGATTAGACAAAGATCAATACAATCATACAGCTTTAGAAAGACAACGGGATACAAGCGGAACAAGGCACGTAAAGAAATACCACACAGTAGTTTGGGAGCTGTAGGTGTGTGTGTTACGAACTAGAGTTCCATGGCCAAATTCCCAATCAGGTCAAGGCCACCTAATCATCCCTCCCCCTTAATTGGCTGATATCAATCCCCATCTCCTGAGCCGTTCAGCCGTTGTGTCGTGTGATGTGTGCCTGGTGCCAGTGAATGGCAATTTGCACCCTACATTGTGGCGAGCTCTTTGAGTGTCTAGAAACGCGCTATATAAATGCAATAATAATAATAATAATAATAATAACTTTATTTGTATAGCACTTTTCATACAGAGGTTGCAGTTCAAAGTGCTTCACAACAGTAAAAAATACAGGCATAAGCGAGCATAAAAAGATAGACAGGTAGAATCACAGTGTTTCACATTAGGATCTAGCATCCCAATAGGCTCTCCGCTTACAGTTTTCAGTAACACAAATAGTAAAAATAGTTTAAAATGATTCAGTTTAAAAATAGTAAAATAAAAATAAAATAAAATAAAATAAAAATTATAAAATAGAACGGACATAAAAAATACAGGCATGAGCAGCAATGAATTATTATTATTATTATTATTATAGCCAATCTAGGGGCATTCAGTTTAGCAATCCATGTTCTACTCCTAACACTGAAGTGGAATAAATGGTAAATGGCTGCATTTATAGAGCAGCCTTTATCCAAAGCGCTTTCAAATCTGTTCCTCACATCATTTTACCCATTACTCACACATTCACACACCGACGGCGGAGGCGACCATGCAAGGTGCCAACCTGCTCATCGGGAGCAGTTAGGGGTTAAGTGTCTTGCTCAAGGACACTTCAACATGCTGCCCGGGAGGAGCGGGAATTGAAGAGGGAACCTGCGGATTACCAGACGACTGCTCTCCTGAGCCACTGTCGGAGTATTGAGGAAAACATTTGCAAAGAGAACAAAAGGACTTGTGGATATAGTATTTTTTATGTGAATGTATGCAAAGTTGCAAAAGAGAGTAAGGGAGAGAGAAAGATGCTGATTAAGAGGTAAAGTTCCAGGCAGCAAAACACAACACACATTAATTTGTTTAAATACAGCTATTACCATGTTGGCAGATTCTTTATAATAATGATCATTATTTATGTCTCTCTAAATTAATTATCATTGTAGATAATATAGTCTTTTATCTGAATGTGTGCAAAGGAATTTATGCAAAGTTGCAAAGGAGAGTAATAATGACTTGTCTCCACTAGCGAGGGTTAAGCCGTGCTGTGGCCTGTCTGGCGAACTCCATTGTCTTTTGAACCCAGAGAGAGAGAGAGAGAGAGAGAGAGAGAGAGAGAGAGAGAGAGAGAGAGAGAGAGAGAGGAGAGAGAGAGAGAGAGAGAGAGAGAGAGAGAGGAGGAGAGAGGCTGATTAAGTAAGTGTCAGACAGCAAAGTAAAACACGGAAACAATTATCACCATGTTGGCAGGTTCCGTTCATCTGTGGCTTTATATTTATGTTCTCTAAATACATTTTCATTGTGGATATAATGCTTTTATGGGAATTTATGCAAAGGAATCTATGCAAAGGAATGTATGTAAAGTTGCAAAGGAGAGAGAGAGAGAGAGAGAGAGAGAGAGAGAGAGAAGAGAGAGAGAGAGAGAGAGAGAGAAGAGAGAGAGAGAGAGAGAGAGAGAGAGAGAGAGAGAGAAGAGAGAAGAGAGGAGAGAGAGAGAGAGAGAGAGAGAGAGAGAGAGAGAGAGAGAGGCAGATTAAGAGGTAAAGTGCCAGACAGCACAGCCAGACACACCCCAGAATATAAATAAATAAATGAATAAATAAATGAAAATACAGCTATTACCATATTGGCAGGTTCCTTTCATCTGTGGCTTTATTATCTATGTTCTCTAAGGTATTTATGCAAAGGAATTTATGCAACAACAAAAAAAGATACAGATACATGTGAAGACGTTGGTACATAGTGGGATGAGTGGGTGTGGGGGGTTGAGTGGGATGTGTGGG